>NW_028186645.1:6993481-7037118 GCF_003343005.1 Rhea americana
AAAATTCAAGGAAAGAATTGAACATGAGCATGTTTAGATTTTTGCACAGGAGAAGTAACTTGGCAGTAACTTGAGAGCTTTACAAGTGCCTATCCCCATTTTCAGTAATTCCAGGAAACAAGATAGATCCTAGGCCTAGAAAATTAAAAAAGATGTAAACATAAGTTCTCAGGTGTGATAGTTATCAAAATAGATTTTTAAAAAAGCCTAAACAATRTTATATTATTCAATGAAGAATTTAAGACACCACTTTGACTGTGTAAACTGTCTTTTTTCATAACACAGACCATAGAACCTTGCCTAGCAATTGGTAAGCCCATGCTTTTTGCTAGAGCATACTTCAGAGAGACACTGCTCAGGTGCAAAGCTATAAAGGAATGAAGAATCTACCATATGCTTTATTGTTTTTCAAATGGTCAATCAGTAGTACTGACAAAGTATTTGCCTTATTTGTATTTTGAATTTGTCTTCTAAACACTAAGCCTCAGCACATTGTCTTCCTCCAGCTGCAGTGACCATCTTCAGCTAAAATCTTTATTTCTGTGAAGGTATATATAGATCACTGTCAAATATAGCTTGAAGTTATAYTGTATATTAATTATATTAATAAACAAAGCAGTATCTTGCTATGAAACAAGTTTTCTTGACATAGAATTATTCTTTGGAGATTTCCTCATCTCTTTGCAATATCCCTGTTTTCGTGTTGACACCAGAAATGTCTTTCAGTAATTCTTTTACTAATGTGATATACAGTGATAAGATCAATTTTCGGCTTCTACTCAAGTGTTCTTATGTTTACATCTGCCCTTTCAATAATACTGTGTCAGGAAAAGTTCATGTTCAGATGATTCTCTTCAGTGACCTTAAAGTTATTTTCATAACCAACTTTTTTTTTACTCTTCGTAAATGATGTTTCATTTGTCTGCTTTGAAATGCACTTTCAAATGTGCCCACCATACCTAGCTAACTAGCTTTTGTATAAGAGTGCTGTTCCTATTTTGGGTCTCAACTCTACCAGCTTTGATCTTCTGTGTGTTATCCCAGATGTAGAAAGCAACAGATCTCAGAATCTTGTAGGCACTCTCACAGARCAAGTTCACATTTGCAATTCTCGAAACTTCTGGTCTCCTAGTTTCATTTTCTTTTCTATGGCCAAGACTGAATATGTCTGGTGTTAATTCAATGGATTAGTGTGTTGGTTTTCTTTGTGTTGTGGTTTCTTGCAATATTATTGATACAAATGAGTATGGACCACAGTTATGCATTCCTTGTGGCAAGGGTATGTATAAAAGATCACTATGTGTTCTTATGATAATTAGCCTCCCTGTCAAGAAGTGATGGTGTCCTTTAGTTTGACATCTAAGTTTTCTTTCTCACTATATTGAGATGCTGCTCCCCTTTTTTGTATGCATGTCTTAATTTTTTTTTTTTTTGAATTATGAGCAATGAATTGAAAACTTCATTCATAGTTGTATGGCATGGCTGAATTCTAAAGAATCTGTGGATGTGACTGCATACCCTAACAGATAATAAAACACAAGGCCAGTAATTTGCATGCTAAACACAATTAGTTCATTTATTTTGATATTGTAAATRATATCTATCCAGGCACCCGGCATCCTGTCATCCATTAAAAATACAATCTGTACCAATAAAAACAAAGCATCAGCACATCACATCTCACAGAAGACAGCCAGGCAGCCAAAAATATAAAAACCACTCTCTCCACCCTTCTAATCCCCAGTGGAAACCCCATAGCCCTAGCCACCTCACCTCTGTCAAAAAGTCAAATAAATAGAACATCACACTCCAAGGTTGCTAGACTCGAATTATGACCAAACCACCACAGCCATGAATTTTTTAAGGCAGACAGCCTCAGCTAAGAGAGAGGGATGCAGTTAGCTTTGGCGTATTCAGACTCAGGCTCTCGTAGAAAGAGCTTCTGACAGACTTGCTATGGAGAACCCTCCTATTTGTTTTCCCATTCAGTCTGGGCAGCTTTGGATCTTGAAAGCTCATGACTTTCAGCTATGATGCTCCRTCCTCGTTCTAGGTGGTATTTCTTAGGAGGCACAGAGTGGTGTTCTGGCTGGGCGGTTGCTCTCAGTATTCAGTTGGGAAGTAACAAAGTGAATTGTTCCAACTTCTGGCCAAATTTAATTTCAGTCTGGACTCGTGCCTGAACTTCTGCCCTTGGAGCTACCTGTGGGAGCAGTAATGTGAATACAAGAACTGGAATAATAGATTAGAAAATGCATATGACTGATAATTTGATAGCACACAGCAGCATAATCAAGAGCTGAGACATCCAGGGCCACTTTTGGCAAAGCACTCTCAGGCAGAAAGTTTTGAATAAGGATCCACCCTCCCCTGCCTTCGTTCCCTGGAGTGGTTTTAAGTACTGAACAGCTGYTCTCTCAAAATCAGAAACCTTTAAGAAGTCAAAAAAAAGTCACTTGTCACTTGGGAAAATCTGAATTTATGCAAAATGATTAGGTATTAGGACAGTCTTTAAAATTCTCTTGTTTTTGCAAGTAATTCCACAGCTACAGTCCCAGTCTTGTCTCTAAGGGTAAGAAAAGGTGTGGTAGCTAAATAAGTCTTTCAATTTGTCACTGACCATGTCAGTAGTTCTCTTTCTACTTCAGCAACCAGTGGAAGCTTTGAGGTTCAATTCACAGTAACGTTGTGAGTAGCATAGAAGAAGCAAGAGTTTAGCTGAAAGAGCCTTCGGATGACTCTGAGGACTCCAACTGAACGTGATGCTTTCAGAACGATGGTTAGTCCTTTATTTTAGATCTCAGTAGCTATACARAGGTTGCATAAAATTTCTGGGAAAGGGTTATATTTAAGTGTTAATACAATAGGAGGCACTTTACATTGGGCTGCACGAAGGCTAGAAGTCAGGAGCCTCTGTGACCTGTTCYAGTTTCTGTCTTGTTGAGTGATCACAGGCTAGTCCTTTAACGTCTTAGTCTTGAATTTCCCTGTTACAATGCAGGGGCACTGCTATTTATCGTCAAATGCAACATTGCAGGGTTTCATCGWACAGCTTGATTTATATTACAACTGAGGGGCTTCAAATAAAAATASCCTAATTGTGGACTGGCTCTGTATATAAGGAGACAGCCCTTGCCCTGAATAATTCTAGATACAAATCAGTGAGGGAGGCTAGACTTTGAAAGACATTTTGCTATCCATGTTATTCAAATAGGAAGCCGGGACACTGGAAGACGAAGAGCCAGGATAAGTTACCACAGGGAAATTCTCAGCACATTGACTGCACTGTGATTGCTGCCCCTGTGCACATCCCTTGTTGTGCATAGTAGCTTCCAGCCTATTTTCACTGAGAACTGATCTAACTTGTATTGGTTTCCTATTTCACTTCATAGCAATTCTTCATCTAGCCAGAATCACAGCAGAGGTACTCAATAAAGTTAGGTACTAGTAAAGCCTAGACTTGCTCTAAGGATGCAGCACAGTATTGATGCCAAAATCGCCAAATATGACGATCTATTAAACACTTAGCACTGGAGTCAGAGGGGTTTCCAGGGCTGTTTTCTCTCTGGCTTATCTTCGGCAAYTCTTCTGCTCTCCAGCTGACTAGACCTTATTTTGGAGCTCAGACAAATCATTGTGGGGTTTCTTTCTATAGTGAAGACTGCAACACAAGTTACACTGCGTCTCTCTCCCCAGGTCTAGAGAACTGCATCTCAGGGGCTTCTTAGCCATAGATGCTATCCTTGTACCAAATAATCCTCAAAGGTTTTTTATTCTGTGAATTTACCTAATTTCCTTTGAAACTGCAAAATTACTGACAATTTTTGTATTGTTTAGTATCATTTACATTTAGAATCACGTTTTTATTCTGATATCCTATTATCACCCATCAGTAGGGCAGAGGTGGTAGGAGTGAGCTTTGAAGTGATATTCCCCCGGCATGTACACACCTAGGATTTGTGTTTGAATGAGACAGAAATAATAAGCCATGCAACCAGAATAAGAGGTGATTTTCATATTATTGACTTGCTGTCAGGTTGGTTCCACTTGTAATTTTCCACTCAACCAAAAATGCCCTGGGAGTGTTTTAATGTGGTTTCTGTGCTGGCACTTAATTCTAGAGAATTCATTATAGGCAGTCCCTCCAGGTTTTATGGATAGTTTTCACCCCTGTTGAAATGAGATTTGTTATTTATTTATTTATTTATTTATTTCCCTGTTAAATATCTAATTTTGACTTTATCAGCCACACTACTTCTCACTGTTTGTCCCATTGTATAAATGGTTTAGGCAGGACACTCTCTATCTTCCAGCTGTGGTTTTCCTCGGGAAAATATCTAATAGTATAAATGGTTGCATAGACATTTTTCCCAGGGTGTAGACATCAGCTTTCATTTAATAAGCCTGTGTAAATAACCCCTGGCAAACAGACAGGGATTATATTGTATATGAGAAGGTTGCATGCTAAGCATTATTGATTTTGTTGCATTGGCTGAGGTTTAAGGGTGCATCATGATAAGAGACAATGTTAGAAAAAGCCAGTCAGAGACATGTAATGTACAACTAGATGTATGCATTAAGGCCCAGACCAAAAGATAAGATATTACCAGTAATGCTGTTTATACCTCTCCATTGCATAAAGCTTCCTTAATCAAACTCGTGAGGTATTATTCAAAGTAAAATGAGGGGAGTCAGGGTGTTCTGCACGGACAGCTGCAGGCTGATCAGGTTTTCCTGTGGCAGCAGAAACTCCAAAGATAGCCTTGGTTGTAAAAATTTTGCTTCCAAATGGAAATATGTCTCCACTGTTGCTGTAAAAGGTGAAGACTGAGCGTAAGCCGAGAAGTCTGCCTGGTAGATTGCAAAGAAAAGAGCACTGATGTCTTGGTTTTCCTGAGTGATTTTATTACTTCTTATCCTTCTGCTACAAAGATGACTCAGGGGCAAAACTGATGCCACAACCTCATGTTGCTTTTGGTGAAGGATGCACTTACTACACATGCAAGAAAGATGCACCACAGCTGGTTGGAGGGTCTGTAGACTTCAAAGAGCATTGCCATTACATATGATGATAAGATCCTGACCCTCATTTTGGACTCCACTGGACTCATCGATTAATATTCCTGGAAGCACTGAGCATGGAAAAATGGGTATTTTCTTCTACAAGCTCAGAGTAGGCTGGAAAGAACAGAGCTGGCAAGATCCCACTCCTGAAACAATGAGAGAACATGACAAATAGAAAGCTTTTTCATTTGGAAAACATTAATGTCATTCTTATGAAATTTATGGTTAGATAATACCTGTGTTCCAATAGTACCAAGAATGTGTAATATGCTGTGTGAAGGAAGGATCCAAATTTTTTAACCCAGTCTCAGAAGCAACGAATGAAAAGCATGAGGAAATGACCAACATATCTATGTAATCTATATAGTCTAGACTTGTTATCTTACCCCTTCCCCAACTTCCCCCATAATTTTGCCAACCTTTCCTCTAGCCAATACATACTTGGGAACAGACTTCCTGCAGAGCTAATTACCTCTCATTGTGCCACTCTTGTTATTGTACCAGCTTTGTCTCTCACCATAAATTGCTGGCAAGCAATATGCTGGCAGCATAAGATGCTGGCAAGATAAGAAGTCTAGACTCTCTCTGTATAACATGTACTTACATATGTATTATATATGTTTATATGTGTGTGAGTGTGTGTATTTATTAATATACATTAGATATGCTACTGTGATGGATCTGATTGGATCAGTCTTTTCGTGACTGCTAGGTTTTTACAATTCACTGGCTGTGCTAGGTGCCTCGCGGGCAGATACGGAGACACAATTCCTGCCCTCTGCCCCATGCTCCAACCCAGTGTGTTTGTGAGATACTATAAAACATGACCCAACAAAATTTGGATTAATAAGAATCAGGGAGGAATCAAGGGAGTAGCATTACTCAGATGACATAGTACTTCAGCAAAGGCCAGTGCACAGTATGCTGGAATAAAAAATAGTTTAGGTATCAATAAATAAAACATAGAAATCTGAGTTGGCTGAAAAAAATGACACAGTTTATCTTTTGCTATTTCCATTTCTGACATTTAGAGGCAAATACGATGCCAGAAACATCAGGGAAGAAACTGAGTAAGGAGGGATTCAAGCTGAACTTATGACTCTGAAAGGCATTTTTAATCAGTTAGGTTCCAGTGTCCTGGCTTATATAAATGTAGGAATGTTATTCACCTCCTTTGCAAAAAAAAAGAGAAAAAAAAAAAGCCCACAACAAAACATCCTAAGGGGTTGTAATAACATGCCAAAGACATCAAAGCCAATAAGAATGGTTAAAAAAAATTAAAAAGAAAAGAATTTTATTCTCAGGAAATTGATTCCAGTGAAGTATACATTTTTTTGTCAGGTAAGGGTTCATTTTGGTTGAACTTCCTGTCAGAAAAAATTACAGTAGAATTTTCTGCATTGGTGGGGGTAGCAAGTAATATTTCGCATACGTCAGCACACCATGACAGTTGTGTTTGTGCATCTCTCAACTCGAGCAGTCTCTTCTTGTTGTCTTTTCTAATGTTTTGTTGATATACTTCTGTGTTGCAGATATTGATGAATGTGCTTCAGACTCCCACCAGTGTAACCCCACCCAAATCTGCATTAATACTGAAGGGGGATATACCTGCTCCTGCACTGAAGGCTACTGGCTCTTAGAAGGCCAGTGTTTAGGTAAGTTCTTCAGAAATGCTCTCTAAAAGCCCTTTGGCAGTTGGTTATCCTAGTAAAAATTTCTTCTCTTCCCTTATCTCTGTTGCTTTCGTCGTTAGCAAGGTCGGATTGTTGTTCTGATAGTTTCCAAGGGTCCAAACTTTCACAGTTTAGCTGCAAAAAAAGGAGGCATGGTGCAATATGGGATTTGTGCGTGCGTGTATGTGTGCTGAACTGATTTTACTGAGCATCTTTGTCGAGTACACAGTCAACCTTAGGCTACGTGGAAACTCATGTCTGTCTTATTTTGGTAAGTGCCAACAGTACGCTTGGCAGAAAGACTCTCATGGAACAAAAAAGCAGGCGTGAATGCCGCACGAGAGGCATCCACATTACACGTGGGATTTCCACATTCCTAGTCTGAAGGGATCCCCTTTCACTTGAGATGAATCACAAGCATATGTACAAAAAGTCTCATCTGTTCCCAAACTGACATGTCCTTTCCACSTAGTTTACAGTCCTGCCCCCAAAAYATCAGTATTTGATACCGAGAAACAGACCACTAAATCCCTGGATTCAACCAACCCTTTTGCATGGGGACAAGAGAAAACATAACTTTGAAGTGGGTGCAGTTTCTGTAGCTTCCAAGCACTTTTTGTTTTGATTTGATTTGCTTTGGTTTTGCTATTTTTCTTGCAGCAATGTCCTGTCATCCTTTTAGCTCAGCCTTGCTGAGAAAAACAGTGCTCGCCAACAGCACAGGAATTCGGTCCAGCTCCCCTCTCCCCAGCCCATTCCCTCGCTTAACCCGCCCGTGGGACGCTGAAGTACAGCGCTCCAAGTGAGATAGGACGCAGCAGCTTTTTTTTAAAGTTTGCTCTTCAGTTTCTTTCCCCTYGGCGCGGGCTCTTTGCCTGCCAGCTCTCCAGAGCTGGACAGTCCTGCCACGGTGCCTCAGCTGGAAGGAGAGCAGGGTTTCCCTGCCCGTTCTTCCCTGGGGCTTGCCCAGTTACTTTCTAACTTCCTCCGCCTGTGTAGCAATGGCAGTGAAGGACTGACTCACAGCTGCTCTTCCAACTGTTGCCAAGGGCGGCTGTAACTCGTCTGGCAGGCTGAGGGCACTGGTGGGGATGGACGTGATCTCCATCCAAACGCGGCTCTGCATGGCCGCGGCCAATGTCAGTGACAGGAAGTCTCCAAGCCCGCTGCTCCTTCATCTCCAGGAATTCCTTTTCCCTCAGACAAAGTAGRAAACTGTATTAAGTGCACCAGGTTAACTGGGATTTCCGAAAAGAGCCTGCTTAGGAGAAATGTCGAGCGGGCCCTCCCTTGCCCGTCCTCAGCGAGCACGCAGAAGGGGGACTTGGAGGMGGAAAGCAGCTCGTGCAGTGCAGATACGCCGACCTAACCTTGTGCCGGAGGTGGCACGGGCACACGCGGCAGGGTGGAGGTGATGGGGAAAGGAGAGGGCGGCTGCTCCGCATCATCTGTTGTGTTACTCATTTAGTTCTCCCAGTCCCGGCCCAAATTTGAGGACCGTATGCACCATTAGGAGTTTGGACGTGGATCTAAAGCACTTTGCTTCTTGATGGATATACCAGAGAACTGAAGTGGCTGCTTTGCTTAGGATTGATTTGAGCATCTGCTTATGCCATTTAAAAAAGGCAGTAACATCCCAGTGCTTGATTTAACTAATTATGGTGTAGAGCATTGCAAGACAATGCAAACTGTGTTTAGCGTCACTGCATTTTTCTGTAAGTAAGGGGTAAAACCAGTCTCATATAAGTTTCTCATACTTTTCTGCTGGCACTGGAGAAGTGATTTTTGCTGGTATAAGGCAGTAAAAGACCAATTAATGTAACTAGAGGGCTGAGCTGGGTTTTCAGAGTCACGCTCTTTCGGTGCACTCTTGTATACTGCAGTTAGAAGCTACACTATACTACAAATTTAGTCTAATTATTCCAGTAATGTTTACACAAGAAGAGCTGATACAGCAGTGTCCATATGAACCACTCGCAAAAAGAAGCCCTGTAAAAGTAACGTCCTGTCCTCAAGACATATCAGTCTTGAAATATAATCTGAAAAAGATGAAGCATTTATTTAAATTAATGCATTGTGCTAGTGAAATGAGGATTTGGGCCAAGCCTAACCCTCCTGTACATACCATAGCTGGCCCTGGCCTTTCAGGTTATCTTGCTATTTAGACTGAAGTGAAAAATGAAAACTAATAAGGGTAAAACTTAGTGTCAATGTCCTTGTTATTTTATATAAAAAGAATTTTCCCAAGACTTCTGACATTTTCAGAATGGCTTCCTGAGCCTTTCTATGGCAAAATTTCCCCAATGAGGCCAACAACATAGACTTGAATTACCGGACGTAGCTACTTATACAACAGTTTCACATCATTGTTGTTTCTGTGGTATTACCACATCATATAAATGTTCAGGTCATTCAAGAATTCAGTTTCTCAAAACATTCTTAATATTTAACACCAAAACAGGAAGCAGCCAATTTAGCTAATAAATAATGAACTACTGGAATTTATGTAGATATCTGCATATGTACGTATCCAAGGGAGAATACTACCATTCTGATTTTTCTKTGTTTTGGAACTTATGATGAAAGTCACTTCACCAAAACCTGTGCCTTTGAGTGGGCACTCACTCTTGCAGACTAACTGAAAATAATAAACTTAATTTTCTAYTGCACTAACTTAACTTTATGCCTGTAGAACTGGTTCAGGCTAAATTGATACGGAACTGGTTTAACAGAAAAAGAATTAGACTCAGTATGTCTGCTAGGAAAGTACGAAGACTATAGAAGGTCTAATTCAGATAATTCAGCTTTCTGAAATTGTTGGAAGCTATATGTGCTGACTTACGGGGTATGGAGCACTCACAGAATCACAGAATGGTTGAGGTAGGAAGGGACCTCTGGAGATCATCTAGTCCAAACCACCCTGCTCAAGCAGGGTCACCTAAAGCATGTTGCATAGGATCACATCCAGGTGAGTTTTGAATTCTCTAAAGAAGGAGACTCCACAGCCTCTCTGGGCAACCTCTTCCAGTGCTCTGTTGCTCTCACAGTAAAGATGTTCTTCCTTATATTCRGATGGAATTTCCTATGTTTCATTTTGTGCCCATTGCCTCTTGTCCTGCTGCTGGACACCACTGAAAAGAGTCTGGCCCATTCTCTTGAATGCTRCTGATGCACCCTCCCTTAAGGTGGGTCGACGCTGATAAGATCCCTTCTTGGTCTTCTCTTCTCCAGGCTAAACAGGCCCAGCTCTTGCAACCTTTCCTCCTAAGAGAGATGCTCCAGTCCTCTGATCATTTTCATAGCCCTACGCTGGACTCTCTCCAGTAGTTCCATGTCTCTCTTGTACTGGGGAGCCCAGAACTGGACACACTACTCAAGATGAGGCCTCACTGGGGCTGAGTAGAGGGGGGGCAGGATCACCTCCCTCGACCTGCTGGCAACACTCTTCCTAATGCACCCCAGGAGACCATTGGCCTCCTTCGCTACAAAGGCCCATTRCTGGCTCATGGTCAACTTGTCATCCACCAGCACTCCCAGGTCCTTCTCTGCAGAGCTGCTCTCCAGAAGGTCAGCCCCCAGCTTGTACTGGTGCATGGGGTTATTCCTCCAGGGTGCAGGACTCTGCACTTGCCCTTGTTGAACCTCAGGAGGTTCCTCTCCRCCCAGCTCTCCAGCCTGTCCAGGTCTCTCTGAATGGCAGCACAGCTTTCTGGTGTGTCAGCCACTCCTCCCAGTTTGGCACCATCAGCAAACTTGCTGAGGAGGCACTCTGTCCTTGTTGAACAAGACTGGACCCAATACTGATGCCTGGGCGACACCGCTAGCCTCAGGTCTCCAAATAGACTCTGTGCCACTGATGACGACYCTCTGAGCTCTTTCTTTCAGCCAGTTCTCAATCCACCTCACTGTTCRCTCATCTAACTTGCACTTCCTGAGCTTGTCTAGGAGGATGTTATGGGAGACAGTGTCAAAAGCCTTGCTGAAGTCAAGGTACACAACATCCACTGCTCTCCCCTCATCTACCCAGCCAGTCATTCCATCATAGAAGGCTCTCAGATTGGTTAAGCAGGATTTCCCCTTGGTGAATCCATGCTGACTACTCCTGATCACCTTCTTTTCCTCCATATGCTTGGARATGACATCCAGGATGAGCTGTTCTATCACCTTTCCAGGGATGGAGGTGGRGCTGACTCGTCTGTAGTTTCCTGGGTCCTCCTTCTTGCCCTTTTTGAAGACWGGAGTGACACTGGCTTTCTTCCAGTCCTCAGGCACCTCTCCTGTTCTCCATGACCTTTCAAAGATGATGSAGAGCAGCCTGGCAACAACATCCRCCAGCTCCCTCAGCACTCGTGGGTGCATCTCATCAGGTCCCATGGATTTTGGAGTGTCAGGTTTGCCTAAATGATCTGTAACCTGATCTTCCTTGACCAAAGGGAAGTCTTCCTTTCTCCAGACTTTCTCCCTTGTCTCCAGGCTCCGGGATTCTTGAGGGCTGCCCTTAGCAGTGAAGACTGAAGCAAAGTCTCTGCTTTCTCTGTATCCTTCACCATCAGGGCCCTCACCTTATTCAGCAGCAGGCCYGCATTTTCCCTAGTCTTCCTCTTGCTACCAATGTATTTCAAGAAGCCCTTCGTGTTGTTCTTGACATCCTTTCCCAAATTTAATTCCAAAYGGGCCTTAGCCTTCCTCGTTTCACCCCTGCATGCTCTGACAGCGTTCCTATATTCCTCCCATGTTGCCTGTCTGTTTTTCCACATTATGTGTACTTTCTTCTTCTGTCTGAGTTTTGCCAGGAGCTCCTTCCTCATCCATGCAGGTCTCCTTCCCCCTTTGCTTGACATCTTACTCAGGGATGCACCAATCTTGAGCTTGGAGGAAGTGATGCTTGTATATTAACCAACTCTCTTGGACTGCCCTTCTTTCTAGGCCTCCAAGTAGGTCCCTGAAGAGGCCAAAATTTGCTCTCCTGAAGTCCAGGGTTGCGATCCTACCTATTTCCCTGCTTCCTCCTTGCAGGATCTTGAACTCCACCATTTCATGTTCACTGCAGCCGTGGCTGCCCCTAGCCTTCACATCTCCAACCAGAGCTTCTTTGTTTGTTAGCACAAGGTCCAGCAGCACAGCTCTCTTCGTTGGCTCCTCCACCTCCTGTGTCAAGAAGTTATCATCACTGCTCTGCAGGGGCCTCATGGACTGCTTGTGCCTAGCTGTGTTGTCTTTCCAGCAGATATCAGTGTGGTTGAAATCCACCAGGAGAACCAGGGCCTGTGATTGTGAGGCTACTTCCAGCTGTCTGWAGAAGGCCTCATCTACTTCCTCTTCCTGATCAGATGGCCAGCAGTAGACACCCACAACAGTGTCTCCCATGTTAGCCTGCCCTTTAATCCTTACCCATAAGCTCTCGACTTGCTCTTCATCCACCCCTGTGCAGAGAGAGCTTGATACATTCCAGTTGCTCTCTCACATAAAGAGCAACTCCACCACCTTGCCTCCCTGGCCTGTCTTTCCTAAAAAGCACATGGCCATCCATGACAGCATCCATGATAGTCATGTGAGCTATCTCACCCATTCCTGTAATTTCAGTGAGATCATGGCCCTGCAAYCGCACACCGATCTCTGATTCTTTCTGTTTATTCCCCATGCTGCATGCATTGCTGTACAGGCATTTCAGAGAGGTGATTGAGCATGCAGGTTTCCCAGGAGGAGTGCGAGGGGATCTTCTGTAGTCATGTCCAGTATGCACTTCCCCAGCTGCATGCACCTAATGGAGGCAACCCAACTTGAGCTGCATTTTGCTGATTACCCTGTCTCTATAACTCTCCCCAACCCTCCTCTTTCCTAGTTTAAAGCCCTCCTTACCAGGCTGGCCAACTTGTTGGCAAAGATGCACRTGCCTTGCTTAGTGAGGTGGATCCTATCTCTCCCCATCAGTTGTCAATCTTCAGAGTCCAGTGRCTGTAGAAATCAAAGCCCTGTTGTCAACACCAGCAGTGCAGCCAGTTGTTAACTTGGAAAATCTGTCTGCTCCTCCTCCCAACTTCCCCCCTGATTGGCAAGATTGAGGAGAAAATCACCTGGGCTCCCAGACCCTTGACCACCATCCCCAGAGCTCTGAAATCCTAGTTGATGATTTCCAGTTTGTCTTGGTATCATTAGTGGCCACATGGAAGAACAGCAGAGGGTAATAGTCTGATGTGTGGACAAGCCTTGTCAGTCTTTCCATGATATCTCATATTCGAGCCATAGACAAGAGATCTGGTCAGCGGATCAGTGCCTTTGTCCCGTGCAGCAGGGAGTCATCTCACAGTAATCACTCACCGGTTCTTCTGGGTGCTCCTGCAGGGCACAGGGTCTATCAGACCAGTTGCTTCCTTTGAARCCAGCTCCTCTTCAGCTTGGAGGGCACTAAGTCTGTTGCTTGATTCAATAGAAGCTGCATATTCTCAGCATCACTGAAAATTAGGCCAGGCATCATTTCCTCAGAGTATGATTCCTTTTGGAAGTGTTTATTTGAATGATGTCATCTTTGTAGCTTAGTGTTTTGTTGATTGAATGSTCCTTTTTGATACTTACTTGAGAGCCTCAGGATAGATGTTCAGATATCTATGAGTCTTCTATCATCAGGCAAGATTGGGATTTTTTTCAAYTTATCCCCAGACTTTTACATAATTATAATTTTTCCATACACTGTTCTGATTTCAAATTTGAAAAAGAAAAAAAGCAAGAAATAATTTACTATTGCAATAAAACATTCCACAGTGGCCTTATATACATGAAGTACTTACAGAGAGAGTCTTCCAGTGCCTATTTCTCATCTGCTGTACTTATAATAGCTGCTGAGAACAGCAGGGATGGCTATTGAATCAGGGGTAATATTTGCTCTGAGATCTTATGGGAAACACCCATAAGGAGAATCTGAATGAGAACTTTATGTTCAGARGCGTCATTGGAAAGATGCAAGCTTTGCAGGTAGCCATAAAGAAAGCTCCATAGATCAAAAGCCAGTTGATACCAAAGGAAATGCAAAGCTTTGGAAGCGACAACTGCATCAGGTCTTTCATTCCAGTTCCTAGGCAATGAGCAAGATTCTTCTTACATGTACGTATTTGTAGGGTTCATGGAAGATTTTTAGGGTACTATCATTCGGTAAATTAGCCCTGTTTATCTTACAACATTTTATTTTGCTYGTAACAGTCAAATGTATCTATTTCTAATGCTGCAATTCAGCCCAGACTAATTTTTGGCAGCAAATTAGTTTTTCATATTTTAGATCATGTAGTTTGTCAGTTGAAGATTCATATAAAATGGGAATGGGAATGTGACTGTTGGAGAAAAATCATTAAAGTATATCTTGTCAAAAAAAGAAGCAGCACTTAGGAACAAATACTTCTTGCTTTTCTAGGTAAGTAGCTTTGGTATATGTAAAGGTGAAAAAATGACTTCTCTCCCGATTCTGACAAAACTCTGATACAGTGCTGACTGTGYGTGTATTGACTGGCTATCCAAGCTGCCAGGAACGCTTCAGAGTCACCGCTTAAAGGGGCTGACCCTGAGCTTTCTGATGAGATAGCRTTAAACAGAATGTTACATGCATGACAGTCAGTTCACAGGCATTGATATACAATCAGAGGTTTATAAAAATACACTGCTGTGTTCTTTTGGGTAGAGAAATGTTTTAACTAGAATTCTGGATCTGAACACCTGAAAGTTTGGCTGTTAGTTCTGTGAATAATATGTTGGCTAATTTCTCTGTTACTGGTATAGTTGATTCAATGTGTGTGTTAATTTGTATCTGCTTTTTATCTTTTCCATTTGTAGACATAGATGAATGTCGCTATGGCTATTGCCAGCAGCTGTGCGCTAATGTACCTGGTTCATATTCCTGTACATGCAACCCAGGCTTTACCCTCAATGATGATGGAAGATCATGCCAAGGTACTGTCTATGGTCAACCATGAATGAAAGCTTTGGTCCCAACCCTGCAACACCCTTAAAAACTTGTTTAGTTTTCAGAATACAAGTAACCTTCCTAACATTGCATTCGAAAGTGTTTATAGGTTTGTCTGCCTGAGATAGTTCTGTAGCCCCCACGTGAATGTATGTGTTTGTCTTCACCTAGAAGGGACACAGTGTAGCAATAGAAATATGCACAGAGGCCCTGACCCTCTAAAATGTAGTTACTCATCTCACTAAAATTGCCAAGAGATAGGCAGTGAAGTATTTTGAAATTCCGAAGCTATACAACTCTTTTGAGTCAGGAAATCTCTGACAGATAAGGAAATTAGTCCCATGTTTCCCAATCTTCAGACTAGTGACCTGAGCATTAGACCACTTTTTGCTGTGACGTGCTACCTGAGTCAAAGTAGATATGACCTCTTCGTAGAGGCTCTCCGTAGCTATCCAATACTGCTAAGCAGCTTCCCACGTACTCCAGGAAATAGTCTGTGCTAATGACACGAGGATTTCCAGAAGCTGAAATATGCTTATATGCTGAAAGGAAAAAAATTGGTTCTGTCATAGCCCTAGGTTTACATGAGGAAGTGTATTCCACATTATATAATTTTCCCCAGGTATATCCTGCTGCATTTTGTCTCAGGTCTTTACGACAAAAAAATCATTGAATAATTCAAAATAACATGATAAACATGGAAGCCTTTGTAATAAATACTTTACCCCCATGTTCTGTATTATTCTTTTTTTTTACTACAGTCAGAGCATGTAGATTTCCTCTGTGGTTCTTCAGTTGTGAGTGACCATCTTTATCCATCAGAAATGAGATCAGGAGCCAACAGTTATGTTAGAGCTGAGCCTCACTGATTTATTAAAGAGGCAGCCTGAACACCAGCATTGGTGAAGACATTCCCAAATACTTTGTTTCCAGGCGATCTGGAGTTTCCAGTATGCCTTTCTCAGTCACCACCCTGAATTCCAATAAATAGTGACTTCGTTAAATTTTTTCAGACCAAACCATTTTGCCTGTACAGCTAGTCTCTTTGATATGATTCACAGCAATGAATAGAAAACAGAGTTTTGGGAGAAGTCACTGATGCATTATTTTCCCACAGATGTGAATGAATGTACAGGCGAAAACCCTTGCACTCAAACCTGCGTCAACACTTACGGCTCTTTCCTCTGCCGCTGTGAACCTGGCTATGAACTGGAAGCTGATGGAGTAAACTGCAGTGGTAAGTATCTTCAGTTATTTATTGTTTTGGTAAATACTTTAMGTAACAATGTTTACGTAAGTTTTCTTTTTCCACTGTATTGTTCTGTACATACTTTTGTAAAGGTCTTCTGCATTGGGCTATGGTTAGCAGCAGGATAGTTCCAAATAATCCGATCCTTCTTCAAGTTAGAGCAGATAGCAAAATCCCAGAAAAGCATAATGGATGAAGGCTGCAAATCATTTTAAAAATAAGTAATTATTAAAAAGCTCTAAGAYAGTGGTAAAGAAAAAGTTTTCAAGTACTGAACAGGGAGCAAGTAAAACAGGGATATTTCTAAAACATTCTTCCATGATTCAAGAAACTCTCATGGGCATAAAGCACTTTTCTATATGTCTGTTGAATGCATGTATTCCTCTTGTTCTTATGCTGGCATACTTCTGCCTGAGACCTTTCCCAGTTTCCTCCATGTGGCTCTGACTACATTTCAGAAACAATACATGATTTCTTAGCATAGCTGTTGCTGATCCATTCAGCACGTAGCAGATAATTCAGTGTTTATGTCCCTATTCTTTTTCTTCTCTTGTTTTTGTTTTTATTTTTATGGCTTTATTCTAAGTGAAGGCAAATAGTTAAACCTGTTTCTGTGCTTAATGTTCCCACAGCCTGATAAAATGAGAGAACCCAGCCAATATTTCTTGGAAGAAAAACACACTGGAAAATATTTGTTTTTTAATTTACAGTAAACAGATGTAATATGCTGTTTTGAGACAGAAGACATGTGATACGCAGTATGTGTATAAATTAGTGCTTACAAAGCTATCCTTCCCTGCAAACCTCATTATTGTAAGGAAAAGGATGAAGACTTAAATCTCTGAAGGATCTTACACATTTAACATTCAGAGCTGCAACACCTAACTTAAGACTTTTGCTTTCAAATGGAGTTTCCACTTCTGAGTTAGACTCCTGGGCGTCTTACACGTTTCTGAGACCATCAGGGCCCTCAGCAAGTAGATTGAGGGCAGTGCCACATAARCATTGCCAGGAGGAAATGGTGACAAGAGGGGTAGTGCTTGAAACCCATTCTTATCTGAGAGTTAAGCCTGCAAAAAGAGACCTGCCTCTGCTCAGACTCAGAGCAGAGAAGCTTTTCTGGGGGAAGGCAAGCACACTGCTGTGGCTGTGTTGTGTGTAAATGTGCTGAGGAGCAGGTTGTGTTGGTGTTACCAGGTCATTCGGTGCGGTGAAAAATTTAGAGGGCCAAACACAGGAATGGGAGAATCAAATTCAAAACTGCTCTTCTCTGCTTAAGCTGGAGTAGAGATATGAATGCTTCTGTGCCAGCAAGTGCCTCTCATGAGCAGGTTAAATTTCTCTGGATGAGCTTACTTCACTTCCTAGGTAATCATTAGACATAGCTGAGGCTCACTGATGTGTTGGATTAGTCTGTGGCCTAGCAATTTTTTGACCTTGAAGATGGGAGATATTCTCACTCCAATTCAAGGAGAGAGGCAGAGATTTGAACTTGGCTCTCAAAAGGTGTTTCTTAATYGCAAAGCCCTTTCATGTGCATTAGATGTGCTCTGCAGTCCTACCATCTTGGCCCCTGTGGTGAGATGGTTGGCAGGAGCCCAAAAAGRTCTGGGCATAGTGAAGGTGCATCTATTCCGTATGGAGTCAGCAGCAGAAATTTAGGGCCCTCTGGATGCTGAGTGCCTTCAGCATCTGACAGCAGCATAGGTTTTATGAGTCTGATGGTGCTGGCGCCTTGGGCTGGTCACCTAGAGGAAGAGTTTGATATCTCGGTCCTTTTATGGAGTCAGCCCTCRGTGCTTGTTTTGTCAGTAAGATGTTTTTTTTTCAGAGAATTCACTGGGGCAAGCCACAACAATAACAGGACTATGCAGCTGTAGAGTTCCTTTCGTCTCTCCCTTGGTTGTGGACATGTGGTTGTGGACATAAAGCCACTTGAATATATTTGCACTTCAAATACTTTCCAGTGCATTTGTACAAAACACCAGAAGCGGMTAAATGGACTGAGCCCAATTTAAAAGAAAGGGAAATACAGTGTGAAGAGTAAAAGTGATTTGCCTGGGAGAGTCAGTATGTCAGAGCTGGGAATAAGAACTTGGGAGTTCCTGGCTAGGACTCCGGCCTTTGTTTCTTTCTTCTCCTGAAGAGGGAAATAACGAAATGATTAACAGCAGCCTCCCTCAGTCTAGCGCCTTTGCATGTGTTTTCCCCTCAGTTAGCTGCTTCCATGTGCAGCTCTGAAGTTCATCTTCTCACTTGAACACAGCTCTGCAGAATCCACTGGCTGGTCAAGTCATGACCAGCTGGGGGAAAAAAGGAAAAAAAAAAAAAAAAACCATGATTTCTGCTTTGAATCAGAGATTTGACAGACTGCTTAGCTTCCTGGGTATCTGGAAGATCACTAGGATTCCACCATTCCACTAGGTCTAACACAAGCTGGGACGAGCTTGAAGTCTTACTGGAATGCATTGGAAATAACTCGCTAAAGGCTAAGAAACATAAAACAGCCAGAGTTGGCTGCAAGAGTTCTGCTGGGACGCATGTGTCTCTGGGAAAGAGAAGTTTGCTCTCCAGAAAAAAAGAGAAAAAAAACCATTTGTCTCTCCTTACAAATTACAGTTGCAGCTTTGTTGCTAGAGTAGCTCTATCTCTGACATAAAACAGAACTGAAAACATGGCCAACTGGTGACAGGTGTTCTGAAAAGATAAATAAATAAGTTAGAGCCATACACTGTGTCCAGCAACGGCCTTGGTTTCCCTAGGAGTTAAAGGTTTAACAGAGAACTTGTTAAACAGTATTTTGCCAGGCTGCTGCAAAGCTCTGAGGAGCTGGAGGGCACCAGCCCTCCGGCCAGGGTAACGGGCTCACAGTCTGCATCTGCCTGGGGGGCTGCTCTATCGACTGTAATGCCAAAGACTCTAAGCTTTGTTTTACCGCTGCAGACATGGACGAATGCAGCTTCTCCGAGTTCCTTTGCCAGCATGAATGTGTGAATGAGCCTGGTTCTTACTACTGTATCTGTCCTTCGGGCTATATTCTGCTGGATGATAGCAGAAGCTGCCAAGGTAAGAACATTCCAGCTCTGGTTAAAACCTGGGCGAGGRGGCGGACTAGCAAATAAGTCCCATGTCTGGAAAGAGGCTTTCAAGGACTGAAATGCTTGGTCTTGGTGCTGCATAATGAAATCCTTGTAGGGGCCAGTTAGGCAATTCTGGTAAGAATGTCGTCACGTGAAGAGATCCACTKAGGCCATTTGGGGCACTGGTGTAAGAAAAACATTGCTGACTAAGAAACAGTTAAACAGTAAAACCGTCAAGATGCACTCCTCTCCGCTGCGTGTCTCTTTAGTTAGCAAATTCTCTGAGGTCAGAGAGGTTGAGCAGCAAATTTCTTTTTACTTGCGCAGCACTCAGCACATGGGAGCACTCCCATAAGCAGAAGTGCACGCAGTAAAAACTGATCTTAAAAAAGGATCCAGTTATCAGAATGTCACTTCACATGGTGCAAAGATGTTTTTTCATTTTGGGACAATTCCTTAAGATGGAAACTGTTTTTAAAGGTGGTATATTGCACAGATTTCCCTGCATTAGCCTCTCTTTTGTTTCTTGTGTTTTAGATATCAATGAATGTGAAAATAGAAACTTCACCTGCACTTTACAGCAAACGTGTTTCAATATCCAAGGAGAATATAAATGTTTAGACCCAGTCAGATGCGAGGAACCTTATATCCAGATTAATGAGAAGTGAGTAGCACCCACAGCCACAAGAGCAAATTCTATCTGTGTGAAGCATATCTAGAGTGAAACAAATAAACTGCAGTTTCGAAACACAGCCATGAAGTGTGTCTAAAGAGCTATAGGTACCTGCTGTTGCTGCATTTACCACTAGTAAGCTTTATAAAAATAATAGATTGCAATTTCTTATGAGGTCTCCAGGTGGGATGTGATATGTTATAATGTGATATGATACCCAGAWGTGTGGGAACTTAGACCACAAAAACACTTATCAGTAAGTAGAGAAAACAGCAAGATCTGTAATGTAATAACAGACATTTAGTAACATCACTAACTGACTTCATACATGCTCAAACACAGCCTGTTTGTTAATATGAGCACTTCCTATGAGTATTAACCAGCTCATGCCTGGGAAGTACTTTATAAACATTAGATGTTATAGCAGGATGCAAATAGTTGCCTGCTACTTAAAGGTTAAATATGCTGAAAAGGCTACGGGCTGATTTGCACTGTCTTGAAATTGGGTATGTCTGAATGGGGTTGATAACACCGTTACTGCCTAAACTTGGAATTATTTGACCAGTGATTCTTGCATTGAAAAAAAACCAAACCTCACATCTCTAAAATTTGCATGATTCTTTTACATTTTGTATGTGCCTTCCTGGGGCTCAAATTATTTCAACCACAGACAGAGCTCTATATATTGCAGTCCATATAATTTTGTCCATAGTGTTTGCACTGAACTAAGTTCCTTGAGATTGCTTGGCAGCCTAATGGATTTTATAGAAAAACAAGAGATGAAGAATCCAGTGCTTCGCATGATAATTTCTTCATATGTTCATGTTGTTTTCTGGACTAGGGCRGCTGAAGACTGGGCACATGTTCCATTCTGCCACTTCTGGCTTAGAGCTGGCAGGGTCTTAAGCTGAAATGTCTTAAGTTGAAATGTCTTAAGCCTGTGTATCTGAATTCCTCAGAGGCCATCTCTGGAGACCCTACAGATCAGCTTGCATCAAAACTCTTGATCTCTGAGCTTTGTTTTTGGTGGCTTTGTCTTGTGTCTAGATGTGACTGAATTTAATTTATGGTATATGTCTGGAAATGGTCAGTATAAAAGCCAAATGAATTCTTTGCATCTGTGTTCTCCATGGAAGGACCTGGGTGTTTCCAATGCCAGAAACCTTTTTATAGGGCACTCACCAGAGGAACTATCTAAAATTAGTGTCAGTAATGGAAGCTATAGAATAAATAGGCAAAAAAACATACTCTTTTGCAGTAAGTTCCCTAAATGGCTTTTATAAAGGGACATCCTGTCTCACAACTTTATTGGATTTCTTTGAAATGTGGTTTAGGAACAGGGGCTGATACAGTCTGCTTGAGTTTCCAAAAGCTTTCAACCAGATTCCTTACATAAAGCTTTTGAAGAAATTTAGCAGCTGTAAGAGATGAATAAATGAACAAAATTTTGAAAGATAAGAAACAGAGTGTAGGATTAAATTGTCAGCTTTCACAGCAGAGTTCTGCAGGAGTCTGACCTGGACCTACTCTGTCCAACATACCTGTAAGCAATGTGGGAAACAGGATAAACAGTGAGGTGGCAAAGTTTGCGAAAATGTCTGAGGACAGTAAAGAAAAGGGCAAGCAGAAAAGAATTACAGAAGGATTGTACAAGACTCAGTGACTGTGCAACGAAAATGGCAAATGAAATTCAGTGTAGATGAATGTAAAGTGAAAAAACAATCCCAACCTCACATATGAAATAAAGAGCTTGATCTCATCATTAATGACTCAGAAGTGAGATTTGAGCAGTATTATGGGGAGCTTAACCTCCCTAATGCTCAAATATTGAGTTCTGCCTATAATGCTCAATCTGCAGTGTTCAGCAGAGATCAGAAAAGCAGTATGAATGCTAGGTGTTACTAGGAATGGAATAAAAACGTAGAAATAGGGAAGGGAATAGAAAATAAATCAGAGGATATCCTTAGAGTGCTGTGCCATTGTGTATCCATGTCTTCAGGACTGGGCAGTTCCACCTGCTCCTCCCAACAGTACACCAGAGCCAGAAAAACGTTCATGAACAGCAACAAAGATGATCAAAAGCAGGGTATGTCTTTCATGTGAGGAGCGACTAAGCTAGGACACCTCAGCCATGAAAGAGGTCAAATATGAAATCCTGAGTTACATGAGACGGATGATGAGGGTTTGGCTGTTTGCTGTCCCTTCTGACAGACAAGCTGGGGGCATCAGAGGAAGTCAGCAAGGGAAGTTTTGAGACAAGCAAAGGAGTTGTTTCTGCCCATAGCCTGTTGGGGCTGTGGGACTCCCTGCTGCTGGGTGCTGGGAATACTAAGAGTTTGTGTGGGTGTAACGGGAAGCTACACAGGTTAATGGAAGAGAAGCACATTAAGGGCTAATGAATACAAAGGAGGCCTTTGCTTTTGATCTACTGGAGAAAGAATAGAGAGTTTATGAGAACTTTGTTTTGACCGAGAATGGCTTGTCATGTGTTTTCATGTAATATATAAAGGATTGTTAACCAAAGAATACAAAATATAGCACCACCAGTGTACTGCTCCAATAATTAACAATTTTGAGGACAGTATAGTTTAAATTACTTTCAGAACAAACATACACACTGAGGGGTTATTCTGCACCTGCAGAGTTGCTTTAAGGAAAGTATAGAATTTTGAGTGATCTAAGGAGACTAAAGATGCCAAAATATTTTGGCAAAACGTGGACGGGAAGAGGAGGAAGACAGAGATATAGGCAGGCCAGAGCAGTGGTATAGATAATATTAAAAATRAGCAAATTCTTTGCAAGTTTCATTAACTTTGATAGACAATAAAATTCTTTTATTCATTTATTTCTGCAGACATATTAGCATATAAAGAATTAGACATTACAGGATTTTTCTAACCACTGACAGTAATCCTCTCTATTAGTCGCTGCATGTGCCCAGCTGAAAACCCTGGCTGCAGAGATCAACCATTCACCATCCTGTACCGAGTCATGGAGATGGTGTCCGGGCGGTCTGTGCCTTCTGACATTTTTCAGATGCAAGCAACAACTCGCTACCCTGGAGCCTATTACATCTTCCAAATCAAATCAGGGAATGAGGGCAGGGAATTCTACATGCGGGTAAGTCTGATGCCTCTACAGAGAACCTAGAAAAACCTCTCGTTAGCTGAAYTTCTTTCTGACAACAGAGCTCTGCCTTTAACAAATACCGTTTAAATCTTCAAAATGACATTTTTATATGCTGACATGCAGAGCAGTCTGCTGATCTGCAGGCATTGATGGCTTTTTCAGGAAGAAAACCTACCCAAAGCAAATGTGCTCAGCTGCAGAGGGCTTGGGCTACCTCTTTTAAGGCATTAAGTTCAGCAAGATCTGTGACCCCTCTCAAAGAATGACTCATGCTTGCCATGCTCAGGTGAAACTGTTGTGTGAAGCCTTCTTTATTTAATAGACAATCAGTACTTGCCACCTAAAGGCTCAAGTTTCCTCTTTTTTTTTTTTTTTTAACTGTGCATTGGAAATTGAAAAACTTGAAAATCAAAAAGGCTGGCAAAAATCTTCACGCCGAGAATTGGCTTTTTGGATTGTTTGTTTTTGTTTGTTGCATTTTTGTCCACTGAGAAACCACATTTTATGTAAAGAGTATTATAGAAAACAAAACTTCTTTAATCAGAAGTTTCTTCAGAGACATCCCTGTTCCCCAGACATCTTCACTGCACTTCTGACAAAAGTGGTCTGGGAATGATCATTTACATCTCACAAGATCTTTCCTGTTGTCAAGTCATTACAGATCCCACTGACCCTTTCCCCCCCTCCCCCCATCTGGTTGTTCTGCCACTTCTTAAGACTTCAGTGACAAATGTCATCATCAAGCCTGGTGGGGTTTTTTGGTTTTTGTTTTTTTTTCATTTATCTCATAAAACACCCAGGGCCTTTCTTTGCTTGCACAAGTTGACTTTTTCTTTAACTGGCAACAAAATGTTCCTGAGTTTATAACCAGCAGGTGGTGCTTATTCATTGTTTTGAGAACAGTAGAGGACCTGCGGATGGGGAAGGTGCCAGTGGGGAAGGAGCAGGGTGGCCCCTTCCGGAGATGCTGTTCATGAGCTGGGCCCCACAGCCTGGCCTGCCTAGCTGCCTCCTCAAATTTCTGTCAGGCTTTGGGTAAAACAGATCCCTCTCTATGCTTCTGCTGGAAAACAAATTGCACTTCATTTTAACATCAGAACTCCTGATATTTAAATACTCATAGTTCACTGGTCTGGCCATATGTTTCTAAGCTCGGCTTCCACTTACTAGAGGTCAGATTTACTGAAGCACCTGAGACCTGGATTGATTATAGGTCCTGAGCACTTCTGAAAATCTGACCTACCATYACCTTAACCTAACATATATTTAAAAGTCTCTTCAGAGGGTAAGGTTTTGCAATGTTGCGTATGCAAATATAAGTCAAACTCTGATTCCGTTCACACAGGAAAAATACACAAGAACATCTGTTCTTTAAGCTCTGCTCACATAAACTCTCCTTAGCATCTGCTACTTCTAAGTAAGTGTTTTATACATCAAACTAATACCTCATCAGAAAAAGGTCATTATTTGTGCATATCGTAAATCTGTGTTTTCATCTTCTACTGTTCAGACAATAGCAGATTTATACATACAATGGCTTCTTTCATGTGCAGGGCTCCCAAAGGCTTTAGAAATTGTAGAAGGTGATAGTTCACGGAAAACACTGAAATGGAGCCAAAGACTGAGGTGAAGCTCTCTCCAGTGAATATAGTAGCTTCTAATAGAGCAACAGAAAACAATGTTATTTTGGCTGCTCTAGGACCAAAGATCATAGTTTTTGAGCGTCATTTTTTAATATCTTACCTACTTCCTCTTGTTTTGTGCACAGCAAACAGGACCGATCAGTGCTACTCTAGTGATGACCCGTCCTGTGAAAGGGCCCCGTACTATTCAGCTGGACTTGGAAATGATCACTGTTAACACCGTCATCAACTTCAGAGGAAGCTCGGTCATCCGGCTGAGGATATACGTATCACAGTACTCGTTCTAAACCCTGAGTTTGTGCCCTTCAAACATTGAAACAGAAAGACCTAATTCCTCCTCTGCAAAACTCTGTCAGTACATATAGCAGCTCGAAACCGAATCAGTATTACCACAGAGCCAGTGACCTAAGCCAGTCTGAGGAGGGAGGCCTCTTCGTGCACAGTCTCTACCAGGATGCAGACAGCCGAAGATGTATCATCAGCAGATCCCATATGATTCTCTATATGGTTATATATTTTAAGAACTCTTTTTTTTCCATTGTAAACATTTCTAGAGTATGAGTCTATGTTTGAAAGACTGTGAACCTTTGTAGCTCCAAGGCTGCTTAGCAAAAAGCACCAAAGAAACTGAGAAAGAAGCTGGCTTTTGCAATCTTGCTTTATTCATTTTAAAAGGAAAGCAGACAAACAAGCAGAAACCAAAACAAAAAACCACCTCTCGAAAGAAAGGATTTCAGAAGTGCTAACTTACATTCCCAATTATCTCTGGAATTATCAGTCMGGCACTTTGGCTCAAATTGCCCTGCATTTGTCTTAGTTTCATCTGTTTCTCTTTCATTCTATTTTATAGTTAAAATTCATTGTAAATTCATTCCAAAATACATGTTGTACTATGTAATCTTCTACTTTCTAACGAAGTGTCACATGTTTGGGTTCCTTACTGTATTAAATCTTTCTATATAATAGAGATCATAGAAATCTATCACTGGATGGTATATTTTACAATGTTTAGGATGTCATGCTTATTTACACCCAGGCTCTTTGACATATGCCTCCACTGCCAGAATAGTGTCCAGGGGCTTTAGAGCTGAAGAGAATCAGATCTCTGTTTTCCCCTGTTTTTCCGACTGTAATAGTTACAAACAGGTTATGATGGTTGTAAGGTAGTACTAACTCAGTAATTCTGGCTGCAACTAACTACTAATCTCCCGTTAAAATACCATTCAGATCAGACCAGTCCATATTCCTTCAAAGAAAGAAAGAAAGACRGAAAGAAAGATTTATTCCATTTACATATAGTGTCTCTCATACATTCCTAACATTGGAGAAAAAAGGCTGAAAGGGACTTGGAATAGTCATATAGTACGTGCCTTTGCCACAAAGCAGAATCAACCAGTACCCAGACCTCAAAGGATGGAGATCCAGAGTTTCCACAGGCAATGTCTTCTCAGGTATAACTGCTCTAACCAGTAGAAAGTTTTTCCTAAAGTCTAATGTGAATGTCCCCTGTTGTAATTTAAAATCTGTTGCTTTTTAGCCTACTCCTAGCAGAAATAGAGAACAGTTTATTATATTCCCCCTTGCAACAGTCTTTCACATGTCTGAAGACTGTTGTCATGTCTCCTCTCAGACTGTTCCTTTCTAGTCTAAACAAACCCAATTCTTTTGGTCTTTCCTCATACATCACATTTTCTAGACCTTTAATCATTTTTTGGTTTTTTTGCTCTCATCTGGATTCTATCCAGTTGGTTCACATCTTTCTTGAAGTGCAGTGCCCAAAACTGGGAAAAGTATTCCAGCTGAGGCCTCATAGTGCTAAGCTAAATATATATGTGTGTGTGTGTGTGTGTGTGTTTGAAAAAAAAAAATACACACAAATAATTGTGTAGTTTGGAGGTATATTCCTCACCTTGTTGAAGGCACTGGCAGTTTGATCTTTGATTTTAGTAGGGTCAACATTTCATATACCTTGCTTTTAAATGTCCTGGATGTTGGCTCTTTTGCTATTCCTTCCCACTTTTTTCTTTATTGGCTTGTTTGCTCTACACCGGGGCTAGGACTAGAAAGATTCACCTTTGCTGGCCTTTTGGGGGACTAGTAGAACTTAACGTTGCATGGGAAAGAGAACTTACAAAGATTATAATGCAAAGAGGCAGGAAAGGAGGTCTTCATTAAAGTAGGAGTTTTAAATCAAAGATTATAGATGCAAAATACTCTCACAAAACAGACTGCATGACATGATCAGAAAATTKACTCTCTTGCTCCTAATAAGCTTTGTGAGTTAGTCTGGAGTTGTTTTCTCCCAGCTTTACTAGCAACACTGCTCTTTTTACTTGTGCTCAGCCTGAAGGAAGCCCTGATACTTTAGCCCACAGCAACAAAATGCTCTCTACTGATTCAAGCGTGCTTTAGCAGTTTCCATTTCTTAATTGCTCACAGGTTTCTGCCTAGTGCTGCAAAGTGCTGGGGTTCAGAGCTCTGTRGGCAGGCTGCCCTCTGCCCCCTGCACAAACCTGGTTTGCCCCTGACTCCAGGCTTCAGCGGGCCAAGCAGCGTGCTGGAAGCCAGCGGGTTTGTGAGCAGCTCACTTGGAGGGCACAAAAGTAGAGGAGATGTGCAGAAAAATACCAGAAACCAGAACGTGTTTCATGAGTGGGTCACAAATGCCGCAATCTTGGAGGGGAAAATAGAGATGACCAGAAAGGAGGAATGATTGTTGAAGCAGTGATGCCAAAACTGCTCACGGGTACCAAATGATGGCAGGGGGACAAGGGAAACGAGGAGGCTCCGGTGGAGGAGAAAGAAAAGCGGGAGGCAGAGTCTTTCTTTAAAGGCATTAAATGCTTTACGAAGCTAAAAGTTTTCCCAGTGGCTGGAAGTCCTTCTTCCCCCCCTCCCTTTTGTGCCCCTCTGCTATCACTTCTTCATGCCTGGTTGAGGGGTCCACTCTCTTGCTCCCATCACATCACCTCCTGGAGAGGAAGAGCACTCTGTCAGACATCAGGCAGTTTCTCAGTTCGGGGCTGTTCTCCCATGGCCCCCACATATCAAGCTGATTTAGCCCTAATTTAGAAACATCAAAAACCAGAGGAATTCTGTAACAAAACACTTTGTTAAAAGAGCAAAGCTTGAATGCTTAGTTTTAGTATGGTCCAGTGAATACTCATAAAACAATATTACACTTTCTATATAAACATTCTGCGCCCGAAAAAAAAAGTGAAAAGTCTGGAAACAAAGGAATTCAGCCACTTCCCGACCGACATAACATCTTTCATCACTCACTATCACTCCAGCCAACTTTAACTTTGCCAAAATATATGCCARTCTCAAAATAATAAATTACCACCAGTTTATAATATCTAAACTCTCCATTTCCTATTCAGGGATGTGTTTCCAATAGAACGTAGCAGGCTCATATATTACAGCAATTCTCACCAAATAAAAGAAAGGATTATGCATGACAGGTCTTTACATGATAAAATTTAAAAATGCAAACTTGTTACTCCTATATATATGTTCATGCTCTCCTTTGAGGCCAGCTCTCTCTAAGAGCGGGCAGATTTCCCACTCCAGACTGGTCAGAAAATGATTCCTTCTTCTAACCTATGATTTTCTAACAGGAGGAATTTTACCATATGGACAATATTCTGGCCAAAACAAGATGAGGGCGCTGACCTGGCTTCTCTCTGGCTCTGCTGCAGGGCTGCCCTGACACGTTCCCGTTTCCTGGCAGAGCCGGGGAGGGCCAGCTCTCCTCCTCCCCTGCCTGCCAGCTGTCACCTCTATTTAAACAAAGTTCCTCAGGAAAGAGACTGCCTCTCACTACGTGGTTGTACAGCACCTGTTGCCAGTGCAATAACTGGAATAAATATAAATAAAGGCAGAAACGACAATAATCTTTGATACAGATCACAGTGATTGGGAAGGAGAAGCTACTCTGACAAATGAGCCACATGATTCATGCTATTCCGGTTAGGGGGCAGAGGGAGAAGAATGGCAATAGATGAACCATCCAGTACTGTAGGGTTGAATGGATCCTTTCCTGGATTATTTGACTTTGAAATATTTTTAGCGGATCAAGTTTTTTAAATACAGACAACATAATGTTACTTCCCTGAGAGTTTGCTGGACTCCACAGAGTCACTTTTCAACCCGTACTTCTCCGAAAACAGTAACTTTGTTGGAATAACTAAACTTCTCTGAGTGTCTGGTAACCACCCCCATCGCCAAAAATGCAGCATCCAGTGCTCTTTGGTATTTAATGCAGAGCTGTTTCCTTTTCAGATAGGAAGACTATCCTTATATTTATCTTCTCTTGGCTCAATCTTTACAAAATTTAGTCTTCCACTCTTATATCCTCATCACAGACTGTGTCTGACACAGTATTAGCATCAGTACAACTTACTCATTTTTCTGTGACTAGAACAACCAGAGCAACAGCATCAATAWATTTTGTGGTTCTTCATGTTCTCAAGTGCAACATATTCACAAAACATGTTACTGAATCTTTTCTGTAGAAAAAGAAAAAAGAAGTTGTTTAATCCTGACAGGCACCATTGTATGAGGGCAAATAAATCTTCATCCTTGATGAACTAACCCTCAGCTGATGTTAATTATCATTACTCCACTGCTCTTTAATGGAAAGACAGAAACCATATTGAGGATCCCCTTTACAGGTGGYTGTATGGAAGGGGAATTTTCAGAGGCTAAAACTAGTTGTGATCATATCGTTCTGCGTTTGGAGCAAATTGTGTTTCCTCATCTGACACAAGTGCATAAATGTAATTTAAATCCTTCACATTTTGCTGGTTTAATTTTTGAATGAGTTTGGATTGGTTCAGCACAAAAGCTGGTGCCACACAGTTTGTGGACTGCTTGAAGGTTGAGGCTGATGGTCATAACTGAACTTCCTAGCATGCTGTAGAAAGCTTGCCCAGAAAAGGAACCTGTACTGAAGGTCATTGGGGAGTGCAGCGGTCCAGAGATAGTTGCACTTGGATGTCTCTGATCCAGCAGCTTGTCTCTTTCCTTACCTGCTTTCTCTGCAGGGTGCACCTGATGTAAGTACACAAGTCACAGGGAGAAGTCACACCTATTTTGGTTTTCATTAGTTCAAACTTCTGCACATGAGATCCATCATTCCTTCAGCCAAATCGATCCCCTGTGTAACTTTAGTATCAGTGAGATCACATGAGGGAGAGTTTGGCTAGCAGGCAGATAAGAGAATACTGATGCAGTAACACTGATGTAAGAGTTGGGGAACCYAGCTGAGTTTCAAGGGGATCTTCAGAAAACCTTTCATCTTACCTACCAAATACGCCCCATCCCTATCTTCCCCTCTTTCTCTAATGGTAACATTAAATTATGTCCCTTAGAGGCTTTCAAATCCCTCCAGAAGGGAGGGAGAAGTCACTCAGTCTCCCTTTTGAGTCATCCTGGACAAATGATCTCATTAAGGTCATGCACAGCAAATACATAATGACTGAGCTCTACTTCTTCATTAGAGTTATTTAACATTTTTCATCTGCTTTTGTAGATCAGTTGTAGGTTATGTGTCTTTTCTAGACTCCAACTGACCTCTGTTGCTTCTTCCTTAGCCAAGGCAGACCCTTAACCTTCCTGCAGAGTTCCTCTGTACCTACTGGTGGTACRACAGGCTCTTCTCCTGTTTCCCTGGACACGCATGGGACAGCATGCTGCTGCYGCAGCTGCTGCTTCTGTATCCCCCTCCCTCTGTAACCTTTCAGCAAAGTATTAGGCCTGAATCACTGCATGGGTCACCCAGCCTGCTGGCAGAGCCTGATTTCATTAAGAGGATCTAAAAAAAAAAAATAAAAAAGAAAGAAAAAAACTCCACCACCCCCTAGTTTTGAAGGTAACAAATGCTGTTTTGATGAATATTGATGCGATGAATCACTTTTCTCCTGAAACTGTGTGTATACCAAGCTGGCTTAGTAGCCACCAGGCTTTTTAGGAAGCCTGATAAAGTTGTGCTTATGCAATACATCCTTAGACTCCTCGCACTTTGGATGGGGTTTTTCCACTTTGCAAACACAGATATTGACCCCATCAGACAGTGCAAAGTGACCACTGCTATGCTGAAGTYGGTGAGATTGTTAATCACTTTACATCAGTTCTGGATTAAGCCCAACTTCTTTTTCCTTTTTCTTTCTTTAAGTCTTCAGTTCCCATGTCAGTGATAGAAATGTAAGTAGACACATATTATTTTTGCCGTAGAGTTGAAAGACTGTTTCTAGTAATAAACAGTAATACAATTGCAGCATCTCTAGCTCTGTGGAAAATATCTTGGGGTACTTCAGTGTTTTCTGAGATGTCCTTTGTCACTTTGACTTTCTCAGATATTTCAGACTATTCATTGATGTGTTTCCATGAATTATTCCTTGCCCCTGTTCTTCAAAGACCAACACAGACACTGGACTCCACACATTTTAAAAAGCTTAGAGTCATAACTCATGCACTGTTCATAGAAATTATTCTTTTGAGTTGTCAGTATAATACATAAGGAGTCATGTCAACTTCCTCAGGACTCCGCAGTGTTCAAAGTAATGGATGTACATATGTCTGCAGACCTCATCAGCAACTTTCTGCAAATGTTCTGTATTTAATATGTGAAAGCATAGCTACAAAGGTTATTTTGACAAAAATCCTCAAAACAGATGGTGGTATGTGTGTCCTGGCTGGTTATACGTAATGCAAACACAATTCAAATGCCCAGCTCTAGTGTTCTCCAGTATTCATATGAAATTGCTGTTTTTAAGAAACACTCCAGCCAGTACACTCATTTTGTAGTGTGAAATGCAAACAAAGAGGCAGAACACCTGCCAAGATTACACAGATTTGTTATTCAAATCAATATACCCCCAAAACTCTAACTTTACTTCATCATTTTAAAATGTTCCTTTGGACTTTGACATCTGATATCATTCAGGTGGAGAAGAGGGGCAGAAAAACTGGCCACTTCCAAAATATTGGTAGCTGCTCTGCAGAAATCCCTGGGCTCCTACTGCTATTAGAAAGACCCATCAGCCCAAGCCTGCACCCTTGCTTTTTAAGGAACCTCATGGAGACAAGTCCTCAGCTGGAGGAGAGAGATCTTCACTGACTTCTTAATGATGCCAAATGGAGATTTTCCTCGTAACATGTATAATATTTCTTGATGTGATTATGCATATATAGAAAATTTTACATGGCTGGGCCAAGCTGTTGCCTACCATATGCCTATTATCTGCAGCAAGTGCTAGTGTACCCTTCTGCCTTCCASCAGGGCTGGGCTTATTCGGAGTTGTGCACTCTGATTCGGTGTGTCTTRCCACACCGGGGCAGCACTCACTTCACAACAGGGAAAAATCAGACCCGTACATTGAAGGAGTGAATTATTGAGGGATAAAATCACAGCTGAACCAGAATGTTAATAAAAGAGAGCTTGGTATTTAATTAATCTTCAATGTTTTCCTTATGATGTCGTTGCTATCGCCAAAAATAATCAACCAAAAACACAAACTATTAAAAAGGAGATTATCTCCTTAGAAAGATAAATGTCCATGCAGCCTATAAATAGCTCTGGAAAGAAGCCATCCCATGCAGTGTGTGGAATGGGAAGATTAACTCCTTGACATCCAGACATTCTTGTATCCCACCGGTACGATTAACTGCAGCTGATCTGTACCAGAGTACAGATGAACTGGCTGGCTGATGGGTGGGCCAAGGAGCAGACAGGCATGGCCAGAGGGAAGGACAAACAAAGATACTACAGAACTACTAGGGAACGTTCTCAGTGTACAGGATCTCTGAGACAAGCTTCCTCTTGCTGTAGGATGCATTTTAGCTTTGCTTTGGCCTTCAAAAGATAGAAAAGTGTTWGTATTCATTTCAATTAGAAAAGCAGGGGACAGTATTTATGCATTTGAATTCAGCATGAGTTTCCCCAAAAAATTGTGCTTATCCTACTGCCCTGGACAACCCCTCACCCAAGCAGATGAGTTAGATACTGGAAGACCAAGTGTTCAGTATTATATAAGGTATAGCACTTTCTCTTACCCCACCTTACCACCAATTTCTCATGTAAGCAGTCAAGATGTAGGGGCAAGGATTCACTTGACAGATGCTCCACAGACTCTCCTGCTTCTGTTTAAAAAATCATTTCCCTAATCCGTACTTGCAGGCTGTCTGGTCTGCTAAACATGCTATATTTGGTCATCTTAGTTCTTATCAGAAGAGAGATACTGTAATTTAAAATGGATGTTTTCAATGTTCATTGGCCTGCCTCTTTAACYTACAACCATTACTTCATTTATAGCAGAAAATAAGTTTTTAATTCTTGTGTCATTTTGTAATTATGAACAAGTTACATAGAACATGCCAGTAGGGATTATTGTAAAGCTTTTTTAAAATAAAAATATATATTGCCAACAAAAATTGTAATTGAATTGCAGTCTGTTTTGACCATTGCCTTGTTTAGTAGTGATCATAGCATCACTGAAAGCATTTATRCCAAAATCACATAACCCCCTTCCAAAGCAAGTTTAATGACTATCAGTAATATCGTTATATTTATTGGTCTTAAATGCTAGTGACTTATACAGTAGTGCAGTAAACTTCAATGCAAAATTAAAATTAATTCTTAGGAGACTGGAAGATGTTAGTTTTCTTTCATAATTTTAACATTCTTGTAAATTTTTCCATAGTCAGGGAGCGTATGCGTATGTTTTACCATCTTTTTCCGCTGGGTTTGTTCATGACAAGGCTCAATTTCAGTTAGCTTTTGTGCAAATCTATTCCATGTGTACAGGGAGCTTGATGTATCTGAGGCCTTCCTTTCTCTCCTGAGCTCCAGTGAAGGCTTCAGTCGGTGCGGACAGCTTCCTTCTAGTTCCCAAAGCACTGACCATGCTTCTCCCAGTGCATGTGGAAGATGAGCGACRGTGTGCTACAGCCTTGGAGGTGGATCCCAGGAGACCTCTCCTCCTGCCTGATGTGATGCCAGTCTGCCAGGTCCTCCCTCCCCTTCTCAGGGCCTTGATTCTTGGAGGCACAGCCTGGACCTGCGAAKGTAAGGATTTGTGCAGCGAACATGTGGCTATGGGCAGAATTTGGCTTAGCTCTGTAGAATAAGCTAGTTTTCATAACAAGTAGTSTTAATATGATCTAATTTAGATTGAACTGGTTTCTTGATCCATAAATCATTAACTAGGAGCTAGTTCTCACTCCCACCTGTACAACAAAGCTTGTGATTTTAATGCAAGAATGGTTTTTCCACCCCCACGATACTCAATGACCTGTGCCTAATAGGGTTTTCATATTTGTGGGTTCGTTTTGCTTTTTGCAGGTGGAATGTTCTTATTTCAGCAAATTGCAAAGGCAGCTGAGTTTGCATCTGGTTCACATGGTGGGAAGTGAATGAACTTATGTCCCACTGTTGCTTTTTCTCATTCTCACCACTGAAAGAACTCACTGCAGAGGTGTGGTAGGTAACATGCTATTCACTGGCCTTGTTAAGATTTACAAGCCACTCAGAAAGCTGATAAAGATCTTTATAGCTGTTTTGAACTGAAATGAACTGCTGCTGCTCATTTACAGTATCACAAGGACACTTCAATTCCCTCCACTGCATTGCGAACACATTAATTCTGAATCACACGCTCAATAAAAATTACCCTAAAATGAGATAGGCACACATGCAAGGCAAAAGAGGAGAGGCTGAGGGCAAGAACACTGAGCTGAAAATTTTCAGGAGAAGCCAACAAGCCTCTACAACTGCTCAAAGAAAATGTGAAAGTAAGTCTGTGATCCACAACCAAAAAATTCTGGTTCTTCAGTCCTCAGTRGTGTGTCTTGGTAGGAGTGACTTGAACAGTGATGCTGGGAACTGATTGGCCTTCCATCACTGTGATGGAAAATGGACATTTTAAGAAACAAGACTTACTCATACTCATATTTAGAGCCACAGAATCACAGAATGGTTGAGGTTGGAAGGGACCTCTGGAGATCATCTAGTCCAACCACYCTGCTCAAGCAGGGCCACCTARAGCACGTTAGACAGGATTGCATCCAGGCAGGCCTTGAATATCTCTAGAGAAGGAGACTCCACAGCCTCTCTGGGCAACCTGTGCCRGTGCTCCRTCACTCTCATAGTAAAGAAGTTTTTCCTTATATTCAGGCCAGAACTTCCTGYGTTTCAGTTTGTGCCTGTTGCCCCTTGTCCTGTTGCTGTGCACCACTGACAAGAGTTCAGCCCCATCCCCTTGACACCCTCCCTTCAGGTACTTACGCWCATTGATAAGATCCCCTCTCAGTCTTCTCCAGGCTAAATAGGCCCAGCTCTCGCAGCTGTTCCTCCTAAGAGAGATGCTCCAGTCCTCTAATCGTCTTCGTAGCTCTACGCTGTTGGCACACAGCTCTAGCGGTCTAATTTGAGGTTTCCAGACTTGAGCCACTGCATGCTTCTTTCTCTAGCTGTTTACAATGGGCTTTTAAAGTTGGTTTTATTATATACACTGTTGTGTTTGTCTTAGGTAGGTTTGCATGTAGCACTGAATAGGGTCACTCTTTCCTCTTTTTTAGCTCTTTTCATAATGCAAGAATAATCCACCCCTACACTAGGGATGTCCAGGGATATTTGTATTCAGCAAAAGCTGATGCAAATGAGCGTTCTGTAGATAAGGCAATGGTATCTTCGGAGAAGACTTGCAAGTGCGGAGAGGAGAAGGAGGTTGTACTTGCTCTTCTATCACTGCTGTCACAGCTGGTAGAGAACACTGTGCTGCTGGACAGATGGAGCTTGGCTGAGCTGTAAAACTGATATCCTGCAGGGATTTAAACTTCTGCTGCACTAAAGAGTGATATAATAATCATATTTCCTTGAGCAGTCCTAGGAGGAAACTATGTTCTATGTCCCAGAACTCCTGACTCCTTCTCCCCACCCTGTTTTTGGTGGCAGTGGTTGCTCCTCGCAGGTGGGCCTGCAGGTGCTGCTAAATGCTGTTAAACTGTCCTCTGTCAGCCTGCACAGAGCCACACCACAGACAGATAAAGCAAGTCCTATGCGGTCACCCCAGTGAGCCAGATGGCAGCTCGCAGCTTCATACAGGTGCATGTTTTCTCACACAGGTAACCGATTAGGAGGGCACATGTGAACCACAGTTCACTCACATAGTCGCAACAATTCATAGTCTGTACCGCTGTTTGTGAGGATTGTCTCAAATGAAAGCTAATATGCAAATGCAAAATGATGATCTCTACCAACATTTTTGCATCTACATTTTTCTCTTTCTGGCCTGTGTTATTTCTCCTTTCCAGGCCTCTTGCMCAGTTCAGTCAATGTACCATTAAAGAATGATCACCAAGGCCCTCTAAAACCCAGTATTGACACACAGCTTCCATCTGCCTGCTAATGAAGAGCTGTAGGGTCACCATATCAGTTTAACTGARAGCACTTAGGGAGCAACCAGTGCGTTGCCTGAGAAATGTTCTGTTCATTTTACTAAGATCATGAAGAACTAGTTCAATAAATCCCTGCTTGCTTGAATGAGTGCACCTTTCATCTCCCACCACGTTTTTCATCATGTCGCTTGGACACAAATGCACTTTTTAATGTGAAGTTAATTCCTGAGCTACAGGGAAATGATTAACCCTTCACCCTTGAATTCTCTGCTACCATATGATCTAGTTTTTACGGAGTTAAGAGTTAAAGGAATAGTGACAGCTGAAAATACTTTATGTGAGTGGATATTTGTTCACCATGGAAGGCCAGCCTTAATCATAAATGTAAATGCTTTTTGGCTTGGGGATCACAGGTAAATAACATGGCATAGCTACTGTGTCTTGCAAATAAATATTTGCACTTAAATTTATTATTACTGACTCTGAATTCCTGAAAATATCTTCTCAAGACAATATGATCAAGAATAAAGGTTCTGTAGTTTGCAGCTATTAAACTTTCTTTTAGAACACCGGTCTGCGACACCTGTGCCATGCAGCTCAGGTGTGAGATCAAGTTGTCCCAGGAAGGTAATCCATTCTGTTCAGTGATGTGATCTCTGAAGAACTGCATGTTCTCATCTCATTGAACATTTATGCAATAAGTGAACATGAACTAAAGATGCAGAATCCAGTGCTTCCAGACAAGAAGGTATCCTTATSCCTGCTCTAAAATCTCTAACGATATCAGCATTGATTTTGGCTACAGCATGTTTACTTCTCATTGATTCTGAGTGCTTGGGTGAGGAGCAGCCAATGCTGCAAGAGGGCCTGCAAACTGAAGACCCAGAGGATAGGCAGCAGGTTGGCTTTGCCTTATTTCATATATCATTTATTGGCATATTTTCCTGGGAACATCACCAAGCACCCTGCAGCTGGATTGAAGGCATTAACTGAGCGGACTAGTAACCTCTATTTCTAGTTGTGCTATTTCTGCAGACACAACCTGGTATTACAGAAGCATTACTTATTTCTCAAGTGCTTTTAAGTATCAAGCCAGACTGGCCTGCTTTTTATCTACTTGCTTTTCTCTGAGTGATGTGGCCAAGCCTCCAGCTAGTTCACTGTGTGTTTTCACTTCGAACTGGTTAACTTCAGATGTAAGAACAGCCTTCCAGTTTCTGTAGGTGCCCTATATAGATCTGCTCTTTCTGTCACTTCTTTGTATCTATGAGACAGGCAGTCTGTAGGCKGCTATGATTTGTGAGATGGCTTCTTGCCCACAGCTCCTTTAAGTGAGGTGAATGAAGTTTGATGCACTTGAAAATAGAGAAAAATAAAAGTTTTACAGCTGGCAACAACAAATTATTTTTGCATTTCACAGCATGTCCCTGTTTCTGGGCTCAGTGCCTTTCAGGAAGGMTCTTTTGAGTATTGCCCTTGCTCCAGCATGCGACTGACACCTGGCTGGCCCCTGTGTCCTGGGGAGAGGAACATCTGCTCATCCTCCAGCTGGCCTGTATCTTTTTTCAGAAGAGAAGCCCCGAGGAGACCCCCAGACAGATGATAGTGTAAGAATATAGGGCAGGGCAGTGGCACCTGGCACTGAGATCCCCAAAAAGGGAGGAAGAGAAAGGGGCTGGGCAGGCATTTGAATATCTCCTGTCCTGAGGTCAGCTGCCTGCTTTGCTCTTTGCAGAGCCCCCATGGAGAGTGKGAGGACCCAGAAGACCACATCTTGTCAGTTTTTCTGCATTAGAAGAGGCAGTTCTGGGTAGTGTCAAGGACAAGGTGGCACCAGAACAGCATTCAGGCGAGATACCACAAAGGCACCACAGGAGGTAGCACTAACCTAGCCTGGACTTAGGCAGGGAAAGCACCTCCTGGTGTGACTGGGCATCACATGTAGCCCTGGCTCCTATGGGGAGAGTCCTGTGGGTTTGGGAAAAGGGCTGCTCCTGTGAGGTTTTTGCTCTRGTCTAGGCAAAAGATAAGCAAAACAGATCAATGAGAAGGCCAGGGGGCCCCACGTACCTCCCACATGATGAGAGTGTGGCAGGCTTGTTGACATCAAACTGCTGCACTGCACGTTAGCGGGGGCTTAGTGTGCACAGTATCCTCCTGAGGGTGGTCACTCATTTCTGGAGCAAGATGGACTAAACCGATGCTTCGGAGCTGGTGCCATCTCACCATGCAAGGCCAGGAAGGTGTCCTTGCACACTCGGAGATGAGCAYCCAGTGGATAGTGTGGATGCAGAGGCGAGGGCCACGCAGCGAGGCAGGACGGGGYTCACTGCTGGCAGCCTCTAGCAATGGTCCCCCTCTCATGGCTGTCATGGCAGGCGTCAGGACGGCAAGAGCCCATGCAGTGAGACCGGCCATCTGGAGGCYTGCACAGATATCTTGCCTTATGCTTTCCTTCCCTTAAGGACATGCTGTCTAGCCCCATGGGCACTGCCACCACCCCTGCCTCCCCCCTTGCCCAGCCCCAGGCCCTCTCTGGCTTCCCCAGCTATCAGCACTCCCTGCCAATTTACTCATGGCTCACTTAAAAGAGCAGGGGTATAGCGAAATACATACACTTAATTTGGATTTGGACCTCTCTTTTCAGCCTATTCCTAACTGCAGTGCTGTAACACAGATTTTTCACTTTTATTTGGTCACAGCTATCTTTCCTTGACATACATTTGCATCAGATGAACTAAAATAGTTCTGTGAGATCTATTATATCTCTGGCTTGTAAAATACAATGATTTCTTACTAGGTTACACTAATATTTCGTAAGTCATTCTTAATATTATTATTCAATAAAGCTCTGCACAAACAATCTATCCCACAGGAGGAACTTCTGCCAGATCCCAGATGTCAAACATATTTGCTTGAAATGCAGGAGTTCATGACCTTTTATGTTTGTTAATGTGACGCCATGGAAATTAGTTATCATAAATAAGTGTATGCCAGGGTCAGGTGCTCCATGGGGCCATTTACAGAGATACAACAGTCTTTCCTGAAACAGGTCTTTCCAGTTTTTTTTTTCTCTCTAACAATGAAGGTTTTGGAACATTTCTAAACCCTGTTATTGAACAGAGTCCAGCTACTGCATTGAAAGGTAGACAGGAAGCCAAAGATATTCCTGATTTCAAGTCTTTCCTGAAATCAACTGCAGATAAGGCTCTTTCTTTGTATCTTTCTTGTATCCTTTACCCTAAAAATGTGTTTGCCAAACTGCAGACTATGTACGGACCCAAACACATGCTACACAGGTTGGTTTAAAGCACTGAATCAAACACGAGACTATTGCAATTGCTTGGATTCAAATGACAAGTCTAATATGCCAAGGGATTTGTTGCATGTGGCATGCTCATTTTAAACCCAGGGAAGCACTGCCCACCCATGGTCTTGAGGGTGCAAAGGCTCTAGAAAATATCTGAAAGGGTCAATGCATTGATAATGTTTCATTCTATTACCCTTTTTCGKCAGACGTGACAATGATCTTACAAACCTGGTGGGACCAGTGCTTAAATTAAAAGCAGCTGGTTCTTAATAAAGCCAGGCAAGAAGAGATAGGATGTAATAGGAAAACACTCTGAGGAGTCATCCTTGGCTCTGCCTCATCCTTTTATCAACTGTACATTAAGGTTTATAACGTCTCCTGGGCTTACTGGATTCATCATGCCAGATTCCTCGACAGCAGCAATAGCAAGAAAGGCCTTCTTTGAGCTTCTCCCGAGCAGAAAATGGAACCTTTTGTTCCTGCAAAAATGTGCATCCACAATGGCCCCTCTAGCTGTCGCTTCAGGCTGAAGTTGATGGCACATGAAAACTCCAACTGAGGCCCAGCACACCAGCCACTTTGCCCCAAAGATTAGCTGCCAAGGAAGCTCCCCTTAGCCTGTGCTAGTTTGGGGTAGCAGCCATGCATGATGCTGAAGACTAGCTCAGAAGCAGTTGTTGCAGGCCCTAGATGACCGAGACAAATGTCTGTGGACAGGATCGAAGTGYGCTGGTGGATGAAGGATGAGCGCACCTTGGATTTATTTTCAGTATATATTAGTGACTTGTTTGTGCATGAAAAGATCTGCCTTATAACTGCAAGACATAACAAGCCAGCAAAATATGTCTCAAATCCACAGTAAATCTAAATGAAATAAAGAGAGATGATCTAATTTGCACAACAAAATATCTGCATTGAACTGTTACCCTAAGCATCCAAGCAACACTTTCCAAAGATGCCTGACACTGCAATAAAGCTGCTCTTCTAAAGAACTGTGGGAGGAGGAAACTAGCTGCAATCTCAGATGGGRGACAGAATTTCAATGGGTTATGTCAGAAAAGTGTGACATTAAACGTACATTTGAAAGAAAAAACACAGAAAAATAGTCACAGATTGAATTATAGCAGCTTTATGTAATGAAGTGTGTGGACCACACCCAGCATCTGTGGCAGAGGAGGGAAGGTGTCTGTTATACTCAAAAGCTGTGTTGGGAATGGAAAAAGACAGTCTCCAGCTGACAGTAGAACAAGGAGAATGAGAAATACAGTTTCRTGTTTCTCCCAGAAAAACCTCAAGGGATAAAGATTATTGCTTTAAAAACTTTCATGGCTGCAGAAGTTGTTTATAACAAAGGTGTATTAACCACTTACAGACTTTGGCTGGAAAGGACTSTAATATTTTGCTGAAATCTAATTTGCACAACCCTCTTTTTTCTCTTTCAAAGCCTGTAGGTAACAAAACTTTATTTAGCAGCTACACACAGAGCTTGGCTGTGAAAAGTGCTCTGTTGCACGCYGGACTTGTCTGATAACGCCCTACTTTTAGGTCCTGACAGCTGAGCTCATCGCTTGGCTATTGCAGTATACACTGTATTTTTAATCTGACTATAAGCACATCACTTTATGTTACTTTCTGAAACTAAGATATTTCAGACAAATTAGCATCAGAAACTTGCTAACTCTGAAGGAAACTAAGTAAGCTGGGTAAGCTATTTGCAATGATCAGGCGTTTAATTGCATTTCACCCTTTTAAAACTAGGTAAGAACTACACCTAAGCAATAATGTTTTCAATGGACAGGCACTTTTTTGCTTGAAAGATTTCAGTGACTCCCTACAAACATGATTCATCCTCTGAACTGCTGAATATTCAAAATTGAGGTTGACATGATGCAGTAAGTAAGCAAGCAGAACTGGTAAGATCAGGTTTCTGAAGCAGAAGATTACTAGGGAGAAATCAGATGATTTCTACAAAGTTGCAGCCTCTACAAGTATTTCTGGTTACAAACTTGTTCACTGGCATATTTGCAGAAAATGAAGATAGAGAGTCATACATAGTCTATTTGAAAGCTTTCACAGACATAAAGGATTATTCAAAAACATTAGACACAAAGAATTAGTCAAGTACTTTTTTCAATATTTATATATGTAGTTATTATTGTTTCCCATCTGGATGTTTCCTAAAAGTTTAAGGTCCACGGGGGATAATAAGCTCTCCTGTTTGTAGCTACTTGCTACAGTCCTCTCTTCTGGCTTCTGCTTTTTCACTGTGAAGAATGTTGTGAAGTTGTAATTCAATAGCACAAGCGGTACCATCAGCAAGCGAAAGTGTGTTGTGCACAGGTTCAAAACAGATGAGACAGCCGCCGATGGGGAATATGAGAAACTCAGTATAGCCCAGAGTCTAAACTAATAAATTCTCCTCCGTTGGCTTTACACAGAGCTGCTCAAATGTCTCAGCCCTGCATTTTGGGAACTGATCGTGCAGTGGTTTGGCACAGTCATCCGAAACCAACCTGGTTTAGTAGCTTGGTGTCAGCACCAGGGGTGCCCTGGGTGGAGGCAGCATGAGGAGGGCAAGGGCAACTGCAGAGCGCTGCGAGCTACTAAGGATGAGCGGCTGCAGTGACAGTCCTGGGCTGGGCACGGAGGAGAAAGAGACCAAGAGGAGGTCTCAGTGAGGCAGGGAACGTGACCAGGTTTCTCAAGGGAGGTTTASTTACAGAGAGATTAGTAGCCACTAGTGCAGAGCATGCGTCACACTAAAGGCTGGCCAGAGGCAGGAAAGTAAGGAGCATATTTGCAGCTGAATGAGTGCTCAAGGCAGCAGAGAACAGAGGTAAATTGGCTGCGTTCCTGAGCTTGAGGCTAGATCTGTTTGGGACAAAAATCATCTAAGGGAGAGGAGGTTTGTGTTCTATCCCAGCTAAGAAATTGTAGCTCAATAACATTCCCTGCTTCCACAAAAATCAGGTCAGCCACATCCTTTACTACGTGCAGCACGTCCAGTCTTCAAGCAGGTGAAAGTAGAATGGAAGACGGGCTCCAATCATCAAAAAATGTCAAGRGAATGGGAGAAGAGGCTCCTTAAATTACAGAGGACAACCTTTCCCATGCCTTGAGAAAGAAGGAAGATCATCTTGCAAGCTGTTTTTCTCCTATAACTTCCTTGTCAGAAATACCATTTTTATGTCCCTTCCTTAACCGGTGACATGACCTGCATACCTGAAGGTTGGCTATTACCACACTACTGACTCCAGCAGCTGCAGAGCTACTTCAGCAAAACTGGAAATCACTGAAGGGGTTGAAAAACCCGAGTGCAAACTGATGCTCACATAACCTGATAGCAACAAGCTGCATACAGGAACTGTATCAGTAGTTAAACACGCTTTTATGAACAGTGAAAATAAAGCTGCTCAATCACATAAAGAGATGCCTTGAAATGTGTGCTTAATGTACACTTCAAAAGAGCTCAGATAATTTTGGAAGCATATCAGATTACTTTTATTTCTTTAAAATAGTGAGCGTGTATAAAATCACATGAGCCCCATTAGTAGGAATCAGAGCTACTCCACTACATGGTATCCCAACACTGTGCTATTGGCTCTGAACTGTTAACACGGATTCTTTGTCAGTCCAAACGCGAGTCTGTGCTTTTGGCAAAGGCTCTATCCTTACAGCGGCTCTGGAGCTTGAAGTAGCTGTGTTACAGCACATGATGACAGGCATGAAATTCTTAGTTAGCATCAGGTCCATGGTGCTATTAAATTTAAAAGCGAAAATATCATCGTAGAAAAGCTATGTTCCTGGTGGGTGGGGAATCCCCGGAAGGCTGGCGCTCAAGAGCAGTTAGGGCGAGCATGCAAAACTTCAGCCACGGATCTGAGTTTTTGAAGCTCTTTGGGTAAACACGGAAGTTCCTTGAGGAAACGCTCACTTTTTCCCAGAAATGCAGCCCCGCTTCCTGCTTGCCTCCCCCCAGCCAGGGTGTTTCAGCACTCCTGGTTCTGGTCCTTGTGAGAAGCAGCAGGAGGGTAAAGAGCTGGATAAAACAGCTTGGAGTCTCCCAAATCCTGCACTTCCTGGAGGGAAATTTCTGAACTCGAACTTCCTGGGGAAATTTCTGAACCTGTTTGCTGTGTGTGAGCTGCAGCTTACCCTGCAGCCCCCGCAGCCTGCGGCCGGGGCTTGYGCCCAAGCAAAGCCTAGCTTAGTGGGGCTCGATATGCCCGGTGGAAACGCTGCTTGCCGTGACACTGGACACGTTAATAAATCACTTTTCCCCCTAGAACACAGGCCCGGTCTTGCTTCTGCGGAAGCGAGGAGCAGCCTGGGCGCCGGCTGCGGCGGGGTGAGGGTCCAGCGAGCGGCCAAGCAAAGCCGCAGGCAGCTCTCGGGGGCAAAGCCGCGCCGCGGCCGGGAAGCTCCCGCGGGGCGGCCGAGAGGCGCCGCGGCGGGGGCAGGGCCGCGG
>NW_028186645.1:7037353-7089662 GCF_003343005.1 Rhea americana
GCCGGGGCCGCGCTGCCCGCCCGCCCAGCCGGGAGCCGGGCACAGGTTTCCCGAGCGGCTGGCGGGTAAGTGAGGCGCCGCGGGGCGAGCGGCGGCTCGCCGGGACCCCTCGAGGCTCCCCGAGGGAGGCGGCGGCGGCTGCCGCGCTGGTGCCGCCCCGCGGGCTCCTGGCGGGAGCGAAGCGGCGCGCAGCGCTGCCCTGTCGGGGCTGCGGCGCCGCGTGAGGCGGCCGAGGGTCCCGCCGCCGCCGCCCGGCCGTCCTCGAGCAGAGGCCTGCGTAAGGCAGCCCTGGTAGCCGGTGGAGTAAGTGGTGCTGGCCGTCACTCTGCCATGTCGGTGAGGTTTTTGGTCTTCCCCGTCAGCGTCTGGGCGTTTGTTTCTTTAYGGCTGCAGTAGTGGTAGCTGGACTGTGCGCTTCCAAGATTTGGCTGGGAGCTGTGCTTGAAATGGAGGCAGGTAGAAAATAGTTGTTATAATCAACTATTGCAAAATTGTATCATCGCAGAAATTATGTCCAAGATTAAGTTTTTAAAGTATTTAAAGTATTTAAAATAGTCTCAGACTGGTATTTCTGTAAGAAAATGTTCTTGTAAAATCAAAATAGTCTGTGTAAATTAACATCAAGGCACTATGATACCAGAGAAGAAGTAACACAAATAACTGAATTGCCATCTGAACGAACACTTCAGGTAGACAGCGATATGGTTTAGCCAGAACTGAAGCAGAAGTTGTGAATATGGTTAGCTAGTGTCTCCCTTCGTTACTAGGTGAAATTGGTATTGGAAAATACATCATATTTGCTGAAGTTATAACTTGCTGTATCCAAGGGGACTGTTAAAGTCAAAGTAGCAGTTGTGATTATAAGCAGTTTCAAACYATCTTCTTCTGAGCTAGCCGGTACCTTTTTAATGCTTACTGTTGGGTTCTTGGATGGTTCAGATCTTTCTGGTCATTAAAAAAAAAAAATCTAAAATAAAGATCAGCTTTAATTAAACTGATCTTGTAATTCCCCTTCATTGTGGAAACATGCTCCATGCTTCACGTGATGCACTTCACTAGTTAGGAATGAAAAAATACTGTGGGCATTCCTTTAATTTGCACTTCCAGTCAGGGTGGTTATAGTTATCTGCAAAGAGGACTGGACCTCAGTGAAGTAGCCAGGGTTAGAACTTGGGCATCTGAATGCCCCTGTAGGCATCAGCTCCTCAAAGCTAGAGCCTCAAAATGCCAGCTTTGTCTCTATTCTGTACTGTCTTCGGTTTTTTCCAGTAAAACCCTCAGAGTGCCATGCTGATCAGCTGGGTGCCTGAACGGTCCTGGGATCGACAAGGAAGGTGTTCCTTAACATTTTGCACTTGGAGAGTTGGGTTGTCTTCAGATTACTCCTATGTGATCAGGGCCCATTTAAAACAGGTGCAGGGAAATACATTCTCTTGTCGTATCTGTCCATCAGTCTCTTTTGTTTTTTTCTTTCTTTCTTTTTCTCTTCCCCTCCACTTTGCTTTTTATTCACGTCTAGAACTGTCAACTAGATGTGAAGAGCCAAGTTCTGAATGTGCATCTTTGGTTTCTCAAGAGAGTGCTATAGCCATAAACCTGCATGTTGTTCTGGGCTGGTGGTCACTGACTCCTTACTTTTGAAACTGTTTCACTTTACTTTCAGTACGGAAATATTCATTAGGTGAGCTGTGATCTTAATTCAGTGGTTAGGGCAGGAATCCAGGAGTGGGCAAGCTTGATTTCTGGTCCCTTTTTCAGATGTACATTAAATATTAAAACACGTATTTGCAGGACACGTGGTTAAACCATATTGCATTACAAGAAAAAAATATTTATTATTAAAGTGTCACTCGATTCTTGCAAACACATATGAAAATCACACCTACTAAAAACACTGCATGMAGAGAACATGTTGGATCCATGGACGTCCTGTCAGTGCCACTGCCCTTACCTGCACTTAATTCAGGTGATGGATTGACGTGATCCCCAGGTGATTAAATCCTCTTTTCTTGCTACGCTATGAAAAGTGTCTGGTGTAGGCAGTGTTGTTCAGTTGGTCATATGTGTATAGGCTATTCATATGTTACGTTGGGAAAAAAATGAAAATCTGGTCTCTTCTTTGATGTTGTCCTAATCATTAGACTCAATCTCGCTTCTTTGTTCCGTCCCTTGTGTTTCCTCCTGGCTGATTTGCTTTTTGCTCAGCCTTTGTTAATCCTGAGATGAGACATTGAAGACTCAGGTTTAGGTTACTCTGGGGGATGCCTCTGGAAAGGGCAGTCCTKCTCTGGCTCCCCGCTTTCGCCAACTGCACATTCCTGCCTCACCCTTGTGTAGCTGACCACAGCAGCAGTTGGGAGTTGCAAAATACTTTTTTTTTTTAACATTTATTTTAGTAGTTTATTTTTCCATCTAATCAATGAGCTGAGCCAGCTCCTTGTGCAGCTGTGTGATTGCTAGATCCACAGTGAACGGCTGTTGGCACGGGAGAGCAGAACTGCCCCTTCTGGCAGCAGCCCCCCCTTTGAGCAGCTGTCCGCCCGCTCTTCCCACGGGCGAGCATGGAGCCAGCATGCCTGAACTAGAAGGGCAAATTCCACTAGGAAGCCAGGTTTCGGCTGACTTGGACCTACTAATCCTTTCTGTGAATCTCGCCCCCTTTGATTTAGACTGGAAGAACCCTTTGACTTTGGTGGAGTTGTTTATTTGATGAAACTGTTGCCAATTTGCTTCATTGGGTGATTTTTGCATGATGTGTAGCCAAACCTGTTGTTCTCYTCTTTGGGCTTTTATTTAGTTTTGTAATAGAATTACTCTGTTTACTCTAAATCTCCTGAGATACCTTAAATCTGGTAAATATTATCTCTCTAATCTAAGCAAGGCAACACCCAAACTCTGTCAGCGACAAACTTAAGAYATCTTCATTTTAAAGTGAAAGGCAAAGCTGATTTTGATTTTAGAAAGAACGGACTGAATTTGAGTTATGCTATATTGCCATGCTGGTTAGTAATACTATTCAGTCTCCTCAGAAAAAMTGATTATGCAGAGAAAAAAAATGCTGCTGATTGCTTTTGGTGGCTGGAATGAATCTTCAGAGAAGCCTCACCTGGGAAGAGATTGAAATCCTGGGTTTGATTTGAACTCATCTGTGGTGCATCGTATCTCTTAGTCTCATTAATACATCAAACCATGCAGAATCAGTGAAGACACTTCTCTTAACCTTAGTATGAATGTTTATTTGCTTGTCATCACAACTGAAGTTTAGATTAATTCATTGCCAAAGAAAAAAAAATTATGCCAGAAATTTGACGCTTATCTTTCCTGTAAATTGTACCCTGGTGACTTTGTTATGAAGTTTTGTTTTCCAGTGATCTAATAGTCACACTTACACTGGAGGGAACAGATAATTAGGCCCCAAACTTAGGCCCTTGGTGTTTTAGGGTTTTTCTGGACGCTGCAGTGAGCTTTGGGTCTGGCCCTAAGAGCAAGTTCTGGAGAGGCTGCTTTGGCAATTAAAACTGCAATGAAGTCCAAGAAAGCAATCCACAGAAACCATGCCCTAGTGGCCTAAAAACCTATTAGGCACTTACATTAATTTGGCACCCATGTTTTGGAGTCTGAAACCTGCATTTGATCTGTGTAATGTACCCCATCCTGGGCAAGGTGGCTTGCCGTACTGTAGAGATGAGGGTTAGTCGGAACTAGGTTTAAACGTGGTTGAGCTGGCAGAGCTTCTGTGGTTAGTGACCAGCTGGTACAGAAAGAAATAGTGCTTCCTATTTCTGAGAGATTCTTAAATATGGGAAGGTCATAGTGTTTTGTTTAGAGCTTGTAAGACACAACACCAYATTCTGCAGACTTCAAAATCTGGTTTCATTTCACAGTAGAGCAAAACTCAAAAACTTCTAGGTATTTTTTCTTTTCCTTATTTTTATCTTTGGAAAAGGCAATTGTCTGCATCTGCCTCTCAGGTTGAGAACTCTTTTGTAATCTTCAGTTCAAGTTGTCTGTCTGCTCAGCACTGACTGGAGTAAGTAATAAATCTTCCTTGACTAAACCTTGATCAAACCCAGAACATCTCCGTGAATCATTCTGGCTTTCATTCAGTTCAGTGGTATGTTTACTCCAGATCCACTTTCACCAGTGTGTGAAATCATAGGTCAAAATCTAGTGTAGAGCGTTTTTTTTTAAAACTCAACAAGATTAAAAAGAAAAAGAAAGAAAATAAAGTGTATTCATGATGTAGATGGATGTTGACTTCTTTCAGCAAATCTGTCTTGCAGGGGAAGGAAGGAAGAGGGGAAAAAAAGGGAATGATGATTTTGTGCTGCCAGCTTCTCTCCAGACCTCTGTGCTCTCAGAGCTGAGCAGAGTCCTATCGCCTTGCCACATAGTTGTACCAGCATTTGGCCAATAGTAATTGGGGTGCTAAATGCTCCCGTAAAATTGGCATGGTTCTGATTGGTTCTGATTTCTTCTGGGTTCCTCCACTGTCTACATAAAATTACTTTAAAATACCTCTTTTATGTGCTCTCTGGTTATCACTTACCTACAAACTTGGGTAGCTGCCAACTACTCCAGCCAGCTCTTGTCTCTGAAAAGCATGCTGGGGCTGTTAAGGAGGGCCTCTGGTCTGGGTGAATTTAAAGAAAAAAAACATAAAAAACATATAAAGACARTATCCTCCTGTATTTTATTCTAATGTGTGTTCCGGCAGCTTTCTGAACTTAGTATGTGTCCTGTAAAGCCATATTCCCAATCTGTTTTGGATTTGAATTAATTGAGGTCTGTCCCATTTCCTATTCTCAAGTGATTCATTTAATCTGTTTTCGTACGTGAGAGGTACTGGAGTCACCTGTGTCTTTTCTTAATCTCAGCCATACTTCTTTCGTCCTTGATCTATATGGTATGTGTAATTCCTTCCTCCTTCCAAAATGTTGTAACTGATTGTGGCATGTGACGATTAGGAGCAGAACTGCTGAAAAAGGAATCTTGTTCCTATGGAAACTCCATAATTTAAAGGTTTGCTTATTTGTTTGTTTTTAATCCAGAATCAGGATCATGGAATATAATTTTGCAAATAATTATTGATCATAAAAAAAGACTTTGTCTAAAACAAAATGTTAGATCTGTGTGTGTGAGTGTATATACAAAATTATATTCTATCTTGATTTTTATAAGTCAACAGAGTTCTTTCAAAATAGTATTAATGTTGATGAAATGGTATTTTCCTATGCAGAGCTGTTTGGGTTTTCTTTTTGTTCGGATTTTTTACAGTACACAGGATGAGCTATTTTTCATTATCTGTCTGGATATTACATGTGTGTCCATGTGTTTTCTGTGTGGCTTTGCGGTCACGGCAGACAGCTGAGGAGTTCTGGATCCTGCTCGGTGCTCTGTTTCAGTGTTGCACTGAGTTGGTTTGGGGGGGGGCATCTTCTCAAAGCGAGATGCTTTTAGCCATGTTAAGGAACCCAAGTGCATAGGCAGATGCTCTTCCTTAAAATACCTTCTTTTTGGCTGTCCAGTTGAAAAATGCATCCGGATGACTCTAGTTCTTTTAGGTATCAGGGTATAGAGAGACAGTTCTGTTTTTGTTCTCTCCTGGCATTACCACAAGAAAAGAAAAAAAATGGATTAAAAACTGACACAGTATATATAAAAAGGAAGGTCTTAACAGTTCAGTTAGATTATAAAGTAATGGTCAGTGATTGTCATGATTTTTCCTAATCTGCTTAGAGCGAAGAACTTATCTTGTGTTGAATTCTTTCCATGTGCTCATCAAAAGCCAAGCTCTTCTTACAGAGATTTCAGTCTCTAAGTTTTCTTTTCTGGTGTCCTGACTTCAACTCCTTTTTTGCTGTTTTCCATCTGAGTGCAAACAGTCCAACATAATGAATTGCAATCCAACATAATGGATTTATTCATTTATATTTACTGCCCCAATATATACTATATTGTACATCCTTGTCCAAGTCAGTAAATTTATCTACAGTTCACAGGAACAGTGATGTCAGTACAGTAATTGGATGAATTGGTTACTTGCCTAATGCAGCATTAGGAAGAAATACTATCTCTATCAACTATTACAGCCCAGAGCATAGGGGATTCAGTATATAAAAATTCCAGGTTTTTAGCTTTATCATGGGATAGATTTATAATGTTCTCTTCTTAATTCAAACATAAATCTTGCATGAGGAAAATTGGCTCAGATTTATGAAAATTGTGCTTTTGGCCCTTGTAAATGATATTATTAATCTTCTGCATACTAGGGCAGACTTGGATTAAGTCTGCATTTAAGGGATGCAGGTGCAAGACTGTAATGCTAAGTAAGAGTCAGGATGTCACTGGGGGATGTGTCAGAAGAACGACTTCTGATCGTGTGCTCTTGCCAGAGCTTATTCCCCTTCTCCAAGGGGTGCCTGAAAAGCAAAGGAAGTTGTTCCTATAGCGTAATAGCTCAAACACACACCTGCTCAGCTTTATTTTTCTTCAGGGAAGTAGGCAATAGCAACTAGTGCTGCTTCGTGACTTACTCTCAGTTTGGTGGTCTGTTTCTGGACTATGTACGCAGATGCACTGAAGGATTTTGGGCCTCTTCCAGTTTGGAGCCCTGGGAAGAAGCAGCTGCTGAGCTGAAGGAGACTGTGGCTAGATTGCACAAGTGCCTTTCCTGCAGGGTTCAGTTCAAGGCCTCTGTGAAGGGAAACACGTATTATATCATCTTCATTAGGGTAGAGAATGTGGAGGGAGAAGGGAGAGGTGCAGTGGGACAGGGCATAGTCCTTCCCAGTTGCTGTTGAGGCAGAGCTTCTGCAGCGGGTCACTTGCATCTAAACTTTCTATGCACAAGAACATGCAAATCRACTTATGGGATTGGAGTAAAGCCTTCTTTTTCTGTTATGACAATAGCTTAGCTAAGAACTGACTTCTGAGCTGAGTGCTCTGCCTCAGGAGAAGCCTGCTACAGTTGTTGTTGGTGGTGGTGGTGGTGGTGGGGAAACAAGTAATGTTTTTGTACCACAGTTGCATCCTGMCTGCTAGTGGTAAAGCACTGAGTGCTCTTGCTGATTACAAATAATTTAAGCTTTATGTGCAGCTGTTATCTCTAGGAGACAAAACAGCAAATAGTATCCTACCTGAACGCTACAGCAGTCATCAGAGGGCCTGGGCAGACGTTCTTTGTAGTTTCAAATCCTCCATCTCATCTCCACTTGCTTATAGGCCTATTGGGAAAATAAAGGCAATGGTGGACCAGAAGCAGAATTTGGGATCTCAGTACAGCGCTGTGGGAATGACAGCAATCTTGCTCTTGCAAACTTTAATTAAATACATTCCCATCTTACCCTGTGTAATGGTTGATCCTGAGGTGCATAGTGCTGTTGTAGTATCAGCTTGAAAAAAAGCTATTGGAAAAGGGGGCTGATGTTTTGAGAAATACAATACAGATCTGAGTCTATCTATTGAAATGGAAATAGAGCTAAGATACTAACAGTGAAGAAAATTAGTTATTAGAATATTGTATGAAATAGTTGAGGTAGGTTCTCTGCTTCTCTGGTCTTTATATAAAAAATGAGTGTCTTCCTACTTAAGCTGCTATGTTGTAATGCCAGGGTAGCTGAAAGAAGTATTAGTAATTTAGGAGGTCAGAACAGGGGAACAGAGTTGTCCTCCTGGTCTTGAAAAGTAAGCTTCTATTTTAGAGAACTGTAACTAAATGAGAGGAGTTTGCAGGAAAGGACGATGCTAACTCTGACCCATGGTCCGTTTAATTCTTTATCTTGTTTCTGAGAACAGCTAGAGGAGGGCATAAAGCTTCCCCTTGCCCGTGGGTTGTTAAGCCATAATTTGCCAAAGTGGGAAGATTCTTCCTGTGCCAGGACAGTTAGTGGTTTGCTTGCATCATGGAGCATGACACTTGTCCTAGCAACTTTTAACTATCTATTTCTGTTACCAGATTTGATTGTGAAACTATTTACAGAAAGCTGCTAGGCTCTTTGCCCTAGGAAGGCTGTGTCACAGACCTTTGTAGAATCCACATCAGCTAAATTAGGTTACTGATGCACAGTCTGTTTGTTTTAAAYGTGTAATTACATTTTTTTCTGCATTTATTTGCTGCATTGTGCAAGTTTTCCATGTCCTCATTATGTTTCTCCTGAATYGTCTGTCAGATGTCTCTCATATGAAAGTCTTTATGCATGTGTCCTTCAAAGCCTCTCTGTCCCCTGTGGATGTTATAAATCAGTTAGTCTTGCCTAAACTGACAAAACCCAGGACTTTTAAATTGCATACATTAGGTCTCTGGCAACCATATGTCCACGCATGTCATTGCCTGTGCGCGCGCGCGTGTGTGTGTGTGTGCACACTGTCCGTGCTGATACAGCAGCCAAGTACCTGCAGGCAACTCTCTCAGAATCATTAACCTATTTTAGTGGCGTTCACTGGTTTCTGGATGCAGTAATCACGAGCCATCCCTCCTCAAATGAAGAGCGCTTGTCAGACCAGCGAACAACTCCTAGATGCTCTCCCCAAGAAACCAAAGTGCTACACAGCTGGCTGTGGAAGTTTCCTCTCGTGCAGCACCTGTGTTCCTGAAGGCACTCCCTCCGACCTGCAGCAAAAGCAGCTTGTGCTGGGCTTTTGGAAACCTGTCACGTTATTGTGGTGCTCTTTGAAAGACTCGCATGGTTGGAATGGAYTGTGTCTCCTGGGACTGAACCTCCAAAAGGCAAAGAGGTAGCAGAAGAGTGACATCTGGCTGAGGCATGAGCTGACAAGCCTGTGCTGGCTCTTTCTGCGGGGCAGATCCTTAGCTGCGGCAAATTGTCATGGCTCCACTGGGACTAGTGGAGCTGTAGACACTTGCGTCATTGAAGGGTCTGTCCCAAACGCTCAGTAAGAACTGATCATCCTTGTTTCAGGGTATTTTCTTTTACACCTCTTACTTATTGAGAACTGGCTACTACTAGAAACTTTGCTGTGGTGTTTCTGGAACACAGATTTGAGAATGTGTTTATGGCTGGAATATTTATGGCTGGAAATAAATCTCCTGATTTTTGGTGGCTTTTTGAAACATCTGGCTTAGCCAGTTTTTCCAGTTTGGGATCAGATGTTTCACCTTTCTTTCTACTACGTGGTTTTAAATATGTCACTCCGATCATCTCCTGTGCAACAGTGCTGTGACTAAATGTGGTAAAATACATCAGCAGTCTACCAATTTGTTGCAAAATGCGTCCTTTTGTTGTAAGGCAGTAAAGACCTGACCTTTCTATTGAGACTGCATGCAGCTTTTAATATTTAGTATTACATTTGTTCATTTTCTGTCAYGTTCATTTTATTTAATGAGTTGTTGAAAATATTTGCTTTCTTCTCCAAACATCTCAGTCTTGTAATCGTTCTGAAGCATCTGGAAGTAAAGTCTTCGATACTGTGTTTATCTGACTTTCACGCATTCAGTAAGTCTATCAGAGAAATCTGGAAATCATTAAGATAATTATGTTCTCCCTCTAAATACATTAAAATAGTAGTGAGACTAATTCCCTGGACTCTGTGCGTGTTTGTAGTTGGTTTTAAACTTTCTTCTTTGATGTTGTTTCCATGATGTTCTAACAACATTGGCTTTCCTTCTGCATTAGTGTCAAAGGACTATTGCTGAGTTACATTTGGTTATCCTGTTCTGTATTGATGCTGGAAGAGCAAAGCAAGGACTGCAATTGGTGAAGAACACCAAGAAAGAGAGAGAATTTGAAAGAAGTAGTGATGAGATCTGGGCTCAGTTCCCTCTTCTGCTACAGGTCTTCTGTGCAAGTGATKGGATTTCTCTGCCTCAGTCTTTTGTCTGAAAATTGGAAATAATTCTCCCCTTGGGGAGAGGTTAACTCCTATCCTTTTTCCAGTCTGTTATCTCCAAAATGGTTTTTGATGGTGCATATGCATATTGCCTAGTAAAAACTTAGCCCAGAACTTAGAGGTGTCATCTAGGAGTCCTAACTCGTTAACATGGATGGCATTTCCAGTACCTCTTTGAAATTTGGTAGTGTGCATGAGAAATGTCCATACCACTTCAAATTTATTCAGTAAATTTATTCCCAGGTGTGTAAATGTGACTGTTTAACAACTAGTAACCAATATACTGAAGATTTTTGTGTAGTCAATGCCTATAGGCAAAGTTTCACCTTTGATAGAAGCGTCAACTTCTGTCAAGATCAYGGAGTACTTCTGTGAGACCTTTTATTTCTTTTTTACTCCTCCCACCTCAATTAAAGGAATATACAACAGAGCTCACTAAATTACTCTCTGCCCCACACAGTAAAGACAAAACTTTGCATGCAGTGAAAGTTGCATAGCTAACCATAGGTAACTTAGAAAATATTGGTATTGTAGAATRAATTTAACTGGGTGCCAAGCCATCTAATTTACTGCTGGGATTGCTCTTGTGAAGTTAAACCCAAATATATATATGTGTATAGTTTAATTAAGTAAACAGAACTTTAAAATGTGACTTAGAGCGTCCATCCTGTGATTTCATGAAAAAAGCAGGATACTCTAAGCAGCATGATGGAGGACTGTATTTAAGTAATCTGTTGCTCAACAAATACTGTCATTTTTTATAATGTATTTAGGAACGAAAGTGCGAATCTCGCCACTGACTTTGACACTTTTAAGTTTTTAAGCACAAAACCAAGCGAAAACATCATTCTTGGATTTTTCTTTTGTAAAATCTTACTTAATCTCAAAGTGAATGGGAAACTCTAAAGTATGTGTCCATACACTTTGCCACTTGCTGCTGATATTACCTTGCTAGTGATATTACCAGGCCTGTAAAACAGTAATATGTAAATAGCAGTATCATAACGTACTCTTCAGTACAATAGGCAGTTACAAATTGCTTCTATATTTGCCTACAGGTAGAAAGAAATGTGTGGATGCTTCCATCATTAAATGAAAACAGAAGCTAACGGTCAAAGAGTATCACAGGATAGTTGGTCTTACTGTAAAAATACCTGGCTTTTTTTTTTTTTTTTTTTAAGTTGCAGAAGTATAAAAAGTAGAACTGCGTCCTTACTGCTAAATCCTCAGTATCAGTGTGTAGCCCATCTTTCAAAGCAAGGCACTCAACCTAGTGATGGAAAGGCAACTGCTTGTGACAGATGATTTACGTTTTACTCACTCACAGGAATAGTTCCAGCTAAACAATTCCAGGGAAATAAATTATTTCCATGAACTGAATTTTCTCTGATGCAGAAAAACTGCATTTTTTCCCCCCAGTTTACGTAACTGGGAAGTTGGGCGGTTACTCAAGTTTTTGTTTCTCCACCAGCAGTAGTGAATAAATTTAACCTAGGCATTTTGAGATGAAAGACTGTTTTGCCTGAGCAAACTGCCACCACGGCTTAGATATCATTGTTGCAAAGCTTAGAGCAAATGAAACAGCTGTTACAGCCCAGTTTAAACACGATGAGCAAGAGGAAAGCATATTAACTCCAACTGTGTACTGATAACAACTGGGAAGGAAAATCACTGCATGGCAGCCTTAAAGTAAACTTTGAATTCTAGCGTGGTTCACCAAGGTGAGTGTCCTGGAGGGAGGAGCAGTGCTGCAAGCTTGAGTCATAGAAGCATGGGAAATCCCATGAGAAGCTCTTGTGTTTCTCTTTGCGCTTCTGTAAAGATGTGGGTTCTGTTGGTGATGGTGGTATCACCTCTGTCATTTTTCCAGTACAAATCTTGTATCGGACTTAAATTCATGTAGCAATTTTGCGATTGGGGAAAGTAATGTGTGTAGAGTAATGGTGTCCCTTTTTAAGTAGGATGTTGAGCACCTGTTTTACCTAGTTACAGACTACACTGCAATCCCCTGAAGAGCATTCTGCTATTTCAGAATAACATGTACCAGTGTTCAGTATACTTATGAATTTTTTTTTTATGTTCAGGTCACTGCATTTTGTTCATTTTGGTCCACTGAGCACAAAGAGTAGTACAAAATCAGAGGAAGTGACTAATGTCACATAGTGGTAAAAATAGCAAAAGTTCTTCAGAGAACTTGCATTAAAAGGAAAAAATTCTTTGAGTCCTTGTTGCAGTAAGATAATGGTCCAGTTTAACTGTTTGATAGGTGTAGGTCTAATGGGAATATATTTTAAGAACTTCCTTCTAATCGGTACTCTCTGGCAGCTTGTAATTAAGAATATTTCTGGAACAGTTATGTAGTTGCAGTAATAGATCTTCGTTATATCTTACACTTGCATTTTAAAGTTGACAAGTTAATTCAAAGCCTTCTAAATGAAGCCTTGTGCTTTCAGTGACCTTGCAAAATTCGTAACTTAAAATACAAACAGCAGTGCTGAGGCACTGTAGAGTGTGAAAGAGAGGGTCAGGCAGCGTATGCGGTGCTTGGTCATTGCTTGTAAATCACCACATCTGTTGTTACCTTCCTTTCAGATGCACCCTCTCCGTGGAAGTATGTAATGTTAAGAAAAGAAAGTTTTCCAAGTTAGGTGACGCGTTCATAGTTTAATGTCTCCACTTGGCACCCATCAAATTTTTGATTTTGCAGTACAGTGAAAGACAAGTTTTTGGTCGATGCTTTGGCAATTAATGTTATTTCCATTAACATTATTCATGTGGTTCCCTAGCTGTCCCTGAGTACACGTACAAACAAAACGCTTGCCTTGCCACAGYGCAGATGTGAACAGCTTCTATGCAGGAGCATAAGAACTTTTGGCAGTTTCCTGTGATTGAGATAATTGAGCAAATGTCTGTTTTTGTGTAGCTGTCATCTTCTCCATGTGTTATCTCCTTTTCTCCCACTTGTTGTTTCTCCCGTCCCTTCGGCTTATTTTCATGTTCCGTTTGGTGTCTTCGTATGACCTCTGTGGAGCTGGAGTCATATCTTAGGTATGTTCTGTAAAGAACCTTGTGTACTTTAGGTACATGTAAAAGGACTAGACTTAGCTGAAATGTTGGACAGGAGGCAACACAGCTGTGTGTGTCCCTCGGAAAAGGAAACATAAGCATATGAATAGAGACATTTGAATCAGGCCAGTTAGTATTTTCATAAAGTCCTTTTAATGTCAGCCAGCTGTTACAGACTTGTTCTCATTCTTTACAAGATTGAATTCCTCTTATTTTGCTGGAAGTCGGTTCTCTCTCTTCCTAGATGTAAAATAGACAATTATATAATAAAACGGTTGCTCAATTTTATGTGTATGCCAGCATGAGAGAGCAGTAGTTCATCAAAGAAGGTGATGTTGGCATTGCTCCTAACAAGTGTTTTCACTTGTAAAATACAGAGTATACTGAGTAAAAAATGTAAAGGCGTATGTATGTGAAAACATTACATGAATAAAAGAGAATAGGAAAAACATGAGCAAGGGAAATGGAATAAGAAACACATCTTTCAAATAACTTGGGAAGAGCACATCAAATCTAAAGCTGAGTAAACTCCAAAGCCCAGTGGCACATGCAAATACAAGGTGAGTTTCAGTGTTCTTGAAGGGATTTATTTGAGAGGATCACTGAAAGTATTGGGATGCCATATATTATAAAAACACAAGAAAGATTAAGGGAAATCATAGAATCAGTAAGGTAGGAAGGGACCTCTGGAGATCATGTAGTCCAACCCCCCTGCTCAAGCAGGGTCACCTAGAGTGTGTTAGACAGGGAAACGAGAAAAATTATTTTTATATAAAAATAATTTATCTCAGTAAGAGAAATCTGATGGGTCTGATTCTTCTATGGCTGAAGTGAACAGTAACTCATTGACCCAGGGACTGAGTCCAACAAGCAGCAGTGGAATTAAATAGTTAATAATTTTGCATTTTAATTTCAGTCGCTTCCATTTAATGTAGTTTGTTTGACTGTGCTTTTCAGAATTGATAACAGCGCTGGATCTTTGATTGTGGTTTCTTCTCAATTCTAACACGGAAACAATGGCGGAAGACTATCTGAAGAACTGCTGTAAATGGTGCTTCTCTGTGGAAAAAGAAAAAAATGATCGTGAGTTCCAGCATAGCAATCACATTGACTAAGAATTCTGCTATTCCAGCTTCATTAATTATGAGACTCCCATTAATAAAATTGCTTTGTCACCCCCGATAAGCTCACATTCTTTCACAACATCCAAAATTCTTTCTGTACCTCCACTTGGAGATTGAACACATGCTTGTTAGTGTTATGCATTGGAACTGGAATGGAAAAATAACACTTTTCTGAAGTCTGCTCCTTGYAGTCTGAAATGCTGTCCAAAAAAGCCAACTTTTTTACCCAAGTTCATGTAAAGGTCCTATATTTTTTAAATACTCTAAAAGGGGAAAAGAGAACATTTTTTTTTCTTTTTCCCCCTCCCTGTGGATTTGCTGTCAGGGTTTTCTTTTGGTATGTTAGTTACTTGCACAACTGTTCTGTGATACAAATGAACAATGTACCTCTGGTTTAAAAAAAAAAAAATATTTAAAAGCAAGGTGGCTCTAAATACTAGCGTGGGCAGCGAAGAGTTTGAATCAGTACAGGTACCGTGAGGATGAATATCTTTTCCAGGTGTTAGTCTTGACTGCTGGTAAAACTGAATACTAGCAGCAGTAAGTAATGTATCAAGCACCGATGCTATTAAGCAACAGAGATCTGTTCACAGTATTGTTCAAAACTTAATGCACATGTGGAATCTCTTGTTTCTCTTGCTCTTTATTTTTAGCAGTTACCATGGTGCAGGAATCTGAAGCAGTAGCCGCAAACAGGCCAGCTATTGTGGAGAAACCTCCATTGTCTTCAGTGTCAGTGAGGCGTCAAGTTGGCTGTTCAGAGGATTATCTGCTTTCTAAACTGCCTCAGGATGGTCAGGAGGTACCGTTTGTGGTCCCTCCGTTCAAGCTAGCTTATGTACAGCCGAAGAACCTAGCTAGTGTCTCACATGCTGGGGGGATTCAAGGTGAGATATAAACAGTATTACTGAAATGGTGTGCAAATTTGTGGGGAAAATCTGGCTAAAGATGCTGGTACTTCATTAGGCAGATTAACCAGTGTCACTGTCTAATTAAAGCCTGAAAGAAGGCTTTATTTTCTCAGAAAAAAATCTTATTTTGCCCATTATAACACAGTGATGTCTTCCCTTATTTTTTATGTTTGCTGTATACTCCACTTCCAGATGCTGGAGAGGATTTCTTTTTTCAGTCTGTCATAGAACTCAGAAATAGTTGTTTAGCTTCTGCTATTCCTTGGAATATCAAAGTTGTCCAGTGTTCCTACTACAAACATATGTTTGTAGAACTTGCTGGAAGCCTGGCTTTATGGCTTTGCTCTCTGGACATCCGGACAACTTTTAGGAAAGATACCATCCCACCCCACTATAAGTCTGTCTGAACTTGCACAAATAAAACTGATGGAAGGGTTGCTCACCAGTGCTCGTACTCAAAGTAATGATGCTTGAAGGAATCCAAAGTACTAGTAAAGAGAATTTATTAGAGGCAAGGAAAGACCTAACGCATCCCCAGTATCCAGACCACTCTCGTGAAGAGAGAGGGTTGCCTGGCTTTCGTATTTAATGTACTGATATGTTTTTACATACTAACACATCTTTCTTTTCCTGTTTGCAGCCAATAAGTAGCATATGCTAGCATTCGGAGGGCATTTTTCTCTTTTTCTACTATTTCTTGCTTTCCTTGTTACGCTTCAGGAGGCCAAGAGGCAGATCTCACTAAAATAAGAGTGGCGCATGATGCTATGGTACTTTGCTTCGCAACAACCTTGTACTTCATACTACATCAGCTAGTCCCATGTATAGACTGCCCACATGATGTACAGCTAGCTTAGACACAGTGTTAAGAAATAAGAGCCTAGCTCAGCAGCATGAGTTTTTCATGGCTTAGACTATTGCTAGGTTCTTGGTCCTATCAGGAAATGCCTGGAGTTACCTAACAGAAAATTTAGGCCTAAGGTGCATGTGAACTGTTGCTTTTTCTGGAGTTGCTTGCCTCAAGAACATGATAAGCTGATAACATGTTTTTAGTTCTGTGTGATTGGATCTCTTTTTTGAGGGAGGAAACATTAACAACTGAAAAAACTCAGCCGCAGGTTGCATAATAACTAATGCACAGCTACCTAATGCACAGGTGATCCTGCCCCCCTACTCAGCACTGGGGAGGCCTCATCTTGAGTACTGTGTCCAGTTCTGGGCTCTCCGGTACAAGAGCGACATGGAGCTACTGGGGAGAGTCCAGCGTAGGGGTATGGAGATGATCAGAGGGCTGGAGCACCTGCCCTATGAGGAACGGCTGCGAGAGCTGGGCCTCTTTAGCCTGGGGAAGAGAAGACTGAGGGGGGATCTGATCAATGTGTACAAGTACCTGAAGGGAGGGTGTCAAGGGGACAGGGACAAACTCTTTTCAGTTGTCCCGTGTGACAGGACAAGAGGCAATGGGCAGAAATTGAAGTACAGGAAGTTCCGCTTAAATGTGGGGGGGGAATTTCTTCACTGTGAGAGTGACAGAGCACTGGAACAGGTTGCCCAGAGAGGTTGTGGAGTCTCCTCTGGAGATCTTCAAGGCCCGCCTGGATGCAACCCTGTCTAACGTGCTCTAGGTGACCCTGCTGAGCAGGGGGGTTGGACTAGATGATCTCCAGAGGTSCCTTCCAACCTTACTGATTCTATGATTCTATGACTCTACCAAAACTGCAACTTCCTCCTCTCCCCCACCCACTCCAAAAGCCAAACAGGTAAGCCTGGTAGGACTTATTGGCATAGGTTGGCCCTTTCTGTGTTCAATATCTTCGGCAGATTTTACTTGTGGTGCCCACCTCGTAAGTCGTGAACAGGCAACTAGTAGTTGGAAGTAGATAAGAAGTACGAGGCAGCCGTAGTCTCTGAGCTCCTTTGGGTTCTCTGCTTCCCAGCAGACAGCCAAGAGCAGCAAGACTGATGTGTGGGGCTAGTCTCTGCTTCCCACCTAGCAGAGCCAGGCCACTGTGCAGAGGATTGGTTGTTATGTACTTTTTTTCAGTAACTAGTCAATGTAAGAGCACTTGGAAGAGCTGTGGGATCCAAGAAAACGCTCCTGGATAATTTCATTCCTCACTGAGCCTGGGTTCACGCTCTGGTCTTGCTTCATCCTACCTCATCCTTAGGATACACAGATGTAGATAACTCCATCAAGGACTCCAAGGCACCTGGATTCTTCAGGATGAAGAGTGCAGAAACATGTGCAACTTTGAGATGGATGTTTTCTTTGTTCCTGCCATTCTGCATAATCTTACGACTTCTAAAGCAGTGATTTTCTCCATTAGGAATCCTACTTCATTATCATTTCTGGAGGATGTAGTGAGCAAAGTGGCCYTTGTTAGGCTATATAAGCTGGTAGGTCTTCTGGCCAGATAGTTCTTCATAATTATCTCTCTTAAATGAACATTTTCAATATGGCTCTTAAGTAACTAGCTTTCATTTCCTTTTTTTAAAAAAAATATGTATTTATATTGGCAAGTGCAGCATTTAAGCCTCACTAAAGTTGTGTTTAAAATGCAAAGTTTACTTTTTCAGGAGATTTACTAAATACAGAAAAATGTGCTGTCATTCCTTCTTCACTATACTGTGATATTTGCCAATGCACTAGCACATTCAAGAAATCTATTTAGATTATTTACTGCTTGGACTGTTGGTAAATATCTGTAGAAGTCAAAGTTCTACTCTTAGTTCCACTCCATTTTCTGTGGTGTCTGTCCCTTTTCCTTTCTTGGAACAGGACACGCTCAGTTGTTAGCTCTTGGCATCCCTACCGAAAGTAATTAAGTTCTGGCAGCCTTTCTCTTCAAGACTCACTGCAGTGTGTCTCATGTTCTCACAGAAGCAGCCTAGCAGGAAGAAGTGCACTCCTTATCTGGAAGCAGACTGTGGACTTCTCTGTCATCTGTTATGTAGCAGTTCTTTAAGACCTCACTTCTAGTGTTCATTCTAATTCAGGTTCTGCTCTAGCATATTATACTTGAATGCATACTTTGTCATCTCTTATGACCRTCATAATCATCTCTTACACCATCTCGCTGGTTTAGGTATTCTTTTTTTTACTTAATCTACTATAATCTGGAGGAAAGGATGTTATGATAATACATTTTCCTCTTATGATGCAACACACTTGCAGATCTGAAGGCACTTTGTAATGGTTAAAGAGCGTTTCACAAATAGACTGAAGTCCAAGGAGGTGAAGTGACTCTGACCAGGAAGCAAATGTCAGACCTTGAAATAGAGTCCAGGTCACCCCATCCTCAATCTCTAGTTTTATACATGGCTTATTTTTTTGTTCCAGACAGATGAAATGAAACACTACAGCAGTGTGCTTTACTGTTCTGCTGCTCACTCTGAAATCATTAGAAATAAAGGAAAGAAAAGTAGTGCAGCTCATTTGTAATGGACTGAATACACAACTGGGATTCAAGCGTTCTCAGATCTGTCTAGTTGTGCCTTGGCCAACAATTCAAGTTATCATGGACCAGTTATTTTACTACTGACAGACTTTCTRTGGAAACTGGATGACAATTATCTTTCTGTGTAAGATTCTCCTGAAGTCTGGGGAGTCCATTACCATTAGCTAAGTGGGGATGCTTCAGTGATATGTAGCCAAATGAAGCCAGAGGTTGTCTATACGCATGGCCCTACTTCTCCAGTGAACACATATTTTGTTCACTGTCTTTGGAGCCTTCTGTATTTTAACTGGTTGAGCATTTATTTAGCATGTACATAGCTTTTATGGCCAATTTCATTCCAGTCTTTCCTAGCACACTGTTGAAATCTGACCTAATGTGTGTRTGTAGGGGTTTTGGAGGGGAGGTTCCTTTTTGGAGGGGAGGAAGGGGGGGTTCCTTTTCTAAATGAAATGTTTTGTTCTTTGTGGTAAAAACACACTGCCTGCCTCATGAAGCCAGGCAGTGTTTTTTTGTATTGAACTCTTGTGCTTAATGTTTACTTGTGCTTCACAGAATCTGCCAGAGCTTCATTTGGTGACCGGAAAGCAGAACTTTGCAGCATGTACCAGTGGCCCCACTATGATGTGTACAACCCGTTCTTTTTGGAGCGCCATGTTTCACCAGATCTTGTTAGGCGCTTCCAGGAAAAATCAGATAATAGGAAATTATATGGATCAGGTGAGAGGAACAGTACCCTTTCTCTTCTGTCTTCCTCCCTTTCCCAAGATTTAAACATAAGGAAAAGGTCATTATRTTATGGAAGACATGTTTGATTACAACAGTTCTCAAACTGATCTGTAAACTATAGAGACCTTCTGATTTGTTGGGACTGCTGAAATAATCTGTGGAACTGGCTCCAGCTGTGCTGTTTCTTTCTATCTTTTGGGGGCTTAACAAGGTTTGCATGCATCACAACAAGATGGACAAATGGGCAAAGCAAGCTGGTGTAGCTGCCTCCCGTCACCAAAACAGGAGTCTTCTCTGGAACCAGATGCCATCTGCTATGCTGGAGATCGCAACTACCAGTAGTAGGAGTATTTGAGGACAAATGAACAAGGAAGTGGGGTCGTATGTTCAGTAGAGGAATGGCTGAGGAGCATATGTACAGAGGGAAGAGCAAACATCGAAAGCATTCAGGGACAGAACTTAAAAACAGGTGCAAAATGGGAAGTTGCRTTATATGGTAACTTTTATATGGTTTGCTTTTGAAGGTGCAGAAGCGTCTCCACTTCTCACTGTATAAGTATGGATAAGAACAGAGGAGGGCTGTAGGACTGTAACAACAAAAGTTTAGACAGTGTTTGCCTGCCTACATAAAAATTCTGTTCTGTGTTTTTCATTGGTGCGTGCATATATGAATGCTATTTAGAGTAAAGTAAATAAATGTCACTTCCTGTAAGCGATTGCTAAAGCAAATTTGTTCAGAAACTTCATACCCTCGAGGAAAYGTACACACCTCTCTATTGGACAATGAAATTTTAAAAGTGTGTTTCTTAGAAAGATACAACGTATGTATTTCACATCTGGGAAAATGTCTCCACTGGTGTCCTGTTTTACAGATAATTCTGAATCACTTTAAGGACAAAATGAAAAAAAAGTATGTAGAGAAAGTTGGGGGTTTTGTGTATTTTTTATTTTATTTTTTATTTATTATTTTAACCTGAACAAAACACACACATAATGTTATCAGCCTTTCGCACATTAGATGCTTTCACTTGGCTTCATAGGTACCTGTAGTGGGAGCCATGTGGGTTTTATAATATTGTCTAGAATATCTACCCTTCACTTCATCTATTTCTACTTTTTTTTTCAGACTAAGCGAACGCTTCAATAGTTTTGTCTCAGTAAGCTCAAATGCAAGAAAAGTTACTTAGATGTGTCAAGAGGACAGTTTTAGATTGAGTTAGATGACTTCTTGCAGAGTTTTTGACAGCTCAAAAACTCAATTTTCTTCACATGTGTTTATAGAGTATTTAAGCAAAACTCTAAGCCTGTTGCCCTGCAAGTACTATGCTGCTGTTTGTGCGTGTTGGCTTAGAACTGCAGAGTAAGTTTAGTTGGAATGAATGGAGTAAACTCTCTGCATTTTCATGTGGACTCTCTCCTCTCCATTAAAAAAAAAAGGAAAAAAATAAATTTATTAATATTTTCCCAAAGTTCTGGTTATTTTATGGGAACAATCACTATGTTTTCCATTAAAAATTTAAGTTTTTGGAAAAGGTGCCATCTCTGCAGCCCCTTCCAGCCCTGTGTTCTTTGTCTGAAAATTTCAACYTGCTTCACTAGAAACTTACGGCAGATCATACTGTCTCTAAAACATTTCAGTGATTTACAACCTTTAGGCTTGGGTGGAAGAATAAACGACTGGATAACTACTTCACAGTAATTTATGAAACTAATCAGTTTTGAATGTGGAGTTAATTTCTGTAAATATCTTCTTCTTCTTCTTCTTCTTTTTTTTTTTTTAATTAAATCAAGTAATGGACTTCCCTCTTCTGCTTCCATTGTATCAAACAAGATTTTTAGGTCTTTCGTAGTATTATAACACTATTTGTACACTAGACTCTACGAACACCTCAGTAATCMGTTCTGTGTCATGCCCAAGAAATAATTTGGACCTGATTCCAGACATACAGGCCTTCTTGTTTTTATTTCCCTCTAACARATTGTCCAAACTTTCTCCATTGCTTTTGTTCCCCTTTCCTGCTTGGGAAAAGTAAGAATTAGTTTGTATTGTGATGTCTTACAAAAGGTGTAATCACTTATTTCCTTCAAAGCAATAAAAGGGAAATAAATTTTCAGTAGTGAGTGATGTGTTGTTCTACCATTAGACTATGATCAATGTGTTGTAATGGAAGTCTTTTGAAATGGATGGAATACAGCAATACATCAAAAAAAGCAATGCATTCTATCAGATAGTCCTGTAAGTTAAACTTACTTTGACCCATTTCCATATGGGTCTGTTTTGAAGTTGGGAGGCTTTAAAAACTTCTTGAATGTTAGTGGATTCAGCAGTTTCCTTAAACAGTAGCATCAGTTCAGCTTTTGTTTTCCGCTGTTACAGCATAATAAGTGTAGGCAGAGTGCTACGGCTCTCTATTGCTTCGAGGCCAAAAGAAAAGTGATGTGATCTACTTAGCCACYTCCAGCTGCTGAGGAAGCTACCTCTTCTATAAAACAAAGATCTTGCTTTTGTGATATAACCAGCARTTGCCTTCTTAGAGTTTAAAGCTTGCTGTTGTCTGAGATCTGGCATGGGTACACCATGAATGTGTAGTCAGCAAAGCCAGGGAGAGGAGGCCAAGTTTAGCAGGCAGCATGTTTTTGCCACTGGAATCTTTACTTTTACTATGGAAAAAAAGTTTAAAAAGGAGGCCAGACTAAGTGCAGTTCTGGTTGGCTCAATCTGAAGACAAGACAAAAAGGAAAAGAAAAGAAACATTTACTGGAAACACCATCCTGTTGTGAGGAGGCAGAAGCATAAGAAACTTAAGAGACATGAAGGAAAGATAGCAAATAAAAGGGAGGAAAAAACTACCTTCAGTTTGCTGAGCAGATAGTTCTGGACATGTTGCTCTCTTCTGTAAATGACTATAAATTTTATCTCAACATATGAGGAATAAGTGAATTGCAAGAGTTAAATTTTCAGGAATATGAAGATTTTGCATTTGCTTGTGCTGTCTTTGAGGCAGCCTGGATTTGCTGAGCATCCAGTGGCTTCTCATCTCTTTGTTATGGATTAACCATTTAAAATCAGAAGTTATGTTTTTTTGCCTATTTTTTCATCTAGTTTTAAGTAAAATCGATAGTCTTTTTCTGATAGACTCCTTTTCAAATGAGAATGTTTTTCCTTTTATTTTCTTTCTTTAAAAGAAAAAAAAAAGCCCAAGCAAATGCCATATTCGGTCATTTTCTTTAGCTGTGTTTTAAAGGTAAAAATATGAAGGGGGAGTTTGTTCTAAACTGTCTGTGAAATGGAAAACATATTGAAGCTTTCCTTTAGGCTCTTTGTTCTACCAGTGCTACCAGTATGACCTGGTAGGTTCAAGCTATTTCAAAGACTGAATTGAATAATTTATTTTAATGGCTTATTTTTTCCATTGTGTTGTTTTGGGGGTGGGAAACAGAGAAGGGCGGAGATGTTCCTCCTTAGATGCTACTTCAGTTAGATTTCAACTCTACCAGTAGTTCTACTTACATTTAAAAATGTTTCTTGCTTTTTGTTTTCTTCTAGCAATGACATTTTTATTATTTGTACTATTCCTTTTCTCTCTTTAGCTAGTGATTTAAGAACTAGCACTCTACCTGGATCGYTTGATGTAAGTCATTCAATGTTTGATCTCAGAAGCCCACCTCACAGATTCATGAAGGTATGATATCCTTGTAATTTAGGTTATCCTGAAAACTCAGATTATTTGGTACATCTGTTTCTGTTGCATTGTATTTTCAGAGTTAACACTGAAGGGCATTGTACTGTGCACTGAAAGGAAAGAAGTGCAATGGAGGGAAAAGTTCAGCTGACTTCAAGAGGTTCTTTCTTGATGTCTCCCGTGCCCACAGCTGTTCTGGCCTGACACAGCAATTGAGAAACCTGAGTATGCTGTAGGGCAGGACAGAACAAGTGACAGTGGTTCCCTATTTTCAGATTTCTCTGATCACTTGAAAAGTGGAAGACACACTGTGTAGGAAGACACAAGTGATGTGTTTTCCATTTATACAATAAACAGTGAAGTTCTTTTAAGTAATTATCTTTTACATGAGATGAAGTTGCATATGCATTGGTGAGCAAAAAAAAAAAAAAAAAATCTGTGCTGACCTTGTGACCTGTATTTACTCTTTGCATCAGGGAGCTAATTCCATGCTGCTGTGTCCAAGGATTATTAAGAAATGAACCAATAATTTGAAATTGTGCGTTGCTTTGTTTTCATCATGTCTTATCTGATGAGAGAATCTCTATGACTTTTTGCATCTACTACTTGAACTAAAGTGTTTTTTTTTCTTTTTTCCTCCAGAGGTATGATTCACTTTCCAGTGTACCTAGCAGCACCTCTTCCAGGAAGGATTCACAAGGCAGTAACAGGAGTCTGGGTGATGTTTTGTTGCTTAACTTGTAGTGAAATATTTCTGTCTGCACATGCAACTTGAAACATTAAACTGTCACTGCTGTTCACAACTTTGATGGAAAAGGATCTGATTAGCAAGTCATTTTGGAGATTACTTTGCAATTTGAAATGAAGAATTTTAGATGTGCACCTTTCTGCTGTCAGGAGATCAGCCAAATGGGGCTTTGAGGACCACAAGTTCTAATGCTTTTGAAAAAATCAGTCATGGCTTTACTACCCCCGTGAACTAAGAAATTACAGATTTTTTTGCTAGGATGGAAGATGGCCCCTTGGTTACCTTTTTCATGTATCAGTATTCATATGGAAAGTGTCTGGAATCCAGTACTCATATTACATTGATAATTATGAAAGAATATTGCATGCAAACCTAATATCCTTAGTTTTCAAAGAATGCTGTGGAGGTAATGCAAAATAAACTTTCAGAAATGATTCAACTCTCCACAGAGTTCCCTAGTGAAAGTGGGAATTTCTTGCAGTCTCCTCAAAAAGAAGATTGAGATGTGACCTAGTTTCAGTCACAGCAAAGAAGCACTATGTTTTAAAAGTCTCTCTAACTTAGTAGAGAAAAGCATAATAGTGAAATTCTCAGTGAGTCTGGGATGTCTCGGGCACACGCTCTTTTTTTTTTCTAAGAGCTGTTTGAGTACAACACAAGTTATTAACCTCAACAGAAATAAGTGGGGTAGAGTTGGAGGCCTTCAATTATATAGAAGGTCAGGCCACAGGACCTCGTGGATATTTTGTCCTTAAAATCTATATATTAAGATATTCSAAACTTACTTTGAGAGAAATTTTCAAAAATAGGCAGTCCACATATTACTGAGATCCCTTATTTGAAGGAATTTTTAAGATACTGCATTACTTCTAAAAAGACTAATTGGCTTCCCTCCACAGATACTATTACATTATCAGGTGATGAACGAGACTTTGGAAGACTGAATGTGAAGTTGTGTTATGTTCCTTCTGTAGAACAGATCTGGATCACAGTTTTACAAGTAAGCAAATATAAATAACTTGATTACTGTTTCCTGAAATGGCTAATTTACTATACTTAGTGTTAAAGTAACAGAGCACCAGATTTAGTGAAGAGACTTAGTGAGAATTAAAGAATACTTTCAGAAAATTACTTCTAGTATTAATATAAACACTGCAATTTTTTTCTTTCTGTTAGATTAACTTGTGATCTTTGTTCTGCCTCAGTTAATTGTAACAAAGAGTGTATAACTCTTCATGTTATTCTACGTGAACTGTTCTGATTGTACAGTTAGATACTGTTCATCATGGATAAGAAAGCTGAGTAGGTTATAGGCTGACCTGCTATGGAAATTTTGAGGCAGCGAAACTGACTTTAAATCTAACAGTTCTTTCAGGGCAGAACCACAACAGCATTTTGAAGATGTGTAACTTCTTGTGGCTCTTATGTTAGCTAATGTGATACTGTTACACTGGCTGTTTTATACACTTCCAGGAACTGTGAATAATTTTTAGGCAATGGAACTTTGAGTAGTCAGAAACCTCATAACTGTATAAAGTGATAAATACTACCTAACGGAATTCATGATTTATCTGCTGTCAAATTGCCACATAGTGAAATCATTAAAATCTACTGAAAAACTATTTTCTCTCTACTATGAAGATGAATTTTTAAATGGTTTGAAGTGATGCAGACATTACACTGGCCCTGATTTACGTTAAATATTAGAGGAATTATGAATAATTCAGTTTAGAAGAYCTTGTGTGCCTAAGCTGTTTGAAAGGTGGAGTCTTACACTGTCTRAACTGATCCTGTTTTCAATGTTGCAGTGCAAAGACCTGAGCTGGCCTTCTAGTTGTGGGGAAAATCCTCGTATCTGTGTCAAGGGAATTCTCACACTGCCAAAGCCAGTGCAGTTCAAATCCTCTGCCAAGGAAGGGTGTAATGTAAGTAGAGGCAGGAAAAACAGCATGAAGAGAAGTAAAGTAGCATAAATCTCCCGTAATGTGAGTCAAAGGTGAAAGAATATAAAACAAGCAGGAGGGACTGGAGCAAAGGGCCACAAGAGAATCTCCTGTGACAATGTGTGTGCTGTCGTAAAGCTCCAGAGAAGACAGCCTCAGCTCATAATGGTAGTAAGAAAGAAGCCAGAGCCTCGCTTGTCCCTGGGAGGGTGTGCCCATGAGAGGAGAGGGCCACTCTGCAAGAACTGACTCGCTGTAAAATCACATCTTTCCCTGGCAATCTGGGATGGTCCCTAGGAGCACTGGCTGTAAGAGTAGAAAGCCTTTGTTTCTAGATTTTTGGGCTCAATGGAACACTTTTATGATAGTGTCTTTCTGTTTCTAGGACATTGAATTCATGGAAACTTTTGTGTTTGCCATTAAACTGCAAAGCCTGCAGGCTGTCAGACTGGCATTTAAAATCCAGACACAGACTCCCAGGAAGAGAACGAYTGGAGAGTGCTCCTTGGCACTGCGAGAGCTCAGCTCAGAGGAATCAAGTCATTGGCTGGATATAAGTCCCCCTTCCAAAGCCCCAGTAAGTGTCAATACATGTGTCACCACAAAAGTGTGTTATCCTGTCACCTAGAAAGAGTTGGCAGAAATGAAAGTAAAGTAATTCRGTGATAATTCAGCAGACTTCAATGCTAACAGCAAACAGGTTCTTTATGCTTTTTTGCGGGGGACCTTTTGGCAGAAAAGTGCAGTCTTTTGAACTCTGTATGTAACTGCTATGGTCATAAACTGCAGCTGTTTATGGGGGAAGTGCTACAACTAGCTATTCCACAAAATGTCTCACAGTTTGAGGAAGGGCCATACTGGGAAAACTTTCAGCAAAGGGCACTGGGTAAATACCTTTTCCTAACAAGCATCAGAAGATCCCTAGGGTTCACAGCAAGAGCACAGAGGAAGTAGAATCGAATTTTATTATAGAAGACAAGTACTAAGATCTTCAGYAACATTTTGAAGCATAAAGTGTGTGTAAGTGTGTGTGTGTGTGTGTGAGTGTGTATGTATATTTGTATATTTATTTTTTTTTTGAATGTTCAGATTGCATGCTGTGAAGTAATAATTCAGACAGTTCATTAGAGTAATAAAAAGCAGATGGTTGTTAAGTGTCATTTTCACAGTGGGATTTGTCCTTCTCTTCCTTCCCCATCATAATATTCAGTTTGTTTCTTTTACAAATAGTGTCTAGACATACGTATTTTCAACAAATTAAACTTGATTTAACTATTCAAAAGCAAATTTTATTTAAGAATGTCTGTGTTATATGAGTGACCGTCTTGATTCCTAACATGAGTAATGCATGACATTTTTAGTTCTAACAAGAATAACATATGGTATTGCTTCTGTTGGTACAGAAGCAATAACTTTCTAAAAATTAAATGAAAAAGGAAGCTGCTTTAGAAGCTGCTTCATCCCAATGAAAATTCCTAAATCATCTCATTGTTTCTCTGTTTTGGCTCTCCTCACCATTATATCTGACAGCCCTCCAGACACTACTGGAATTCATCCATTTGCTACCCCATGAGGTAGCAAAGAATTATCCCTATTTGCCAATAGAGAGTCAAAGCTCAGAGCTTTGTGAAATTCTGAGTTTTCAGGTTTTTCAAGGTTATACAGAAACCTTGTGGCTGAGCTGCCAAGAGAATTCAGGTCTCTTGGACTGAGTGTGAATGGGAACCTGACTTCCTCTTTTTATGTGTCCTATTGCTCTCTCATTTGGTTCATTTTGCTTCACTGAAATGTGTTAAAACTTGAATGGAACCATGGCTAATAAATTCCTTTTAACTGGAGGCTATCAGGAAAGCTGGGTCTCCCCTGACCTACTYCTGCTGTTCTGCCAGTGTTCAGAGTTCATTTGCCTCTAACAGGAGAGTAATGAGGATGCCTTAAAGCACTTCACCAGTGTACTAGCAAAAATTCCAGGCTACAGTAGTGTGTTCTGGGAGATAAACTCAAAAGATGTAATGGGTCTATGATCTGATAATCATGGGTCTGTGATCTGATAATCCTGAGTCTTGTAGAGCTATATTGTATTGCCAGGCACCAGCATGTGCAGGTATGCCTTGCTGGACAAGGCCGGTAGAGGGGTGTTGTGTAGGGCGGTGGAGTTATCCAGATGTGTAATAGATCTGCATGAGATCTAGATGCAATGCTGCCCTACTGACTCTGGGCGTCTGGAATCCCATGTGCGGTGGGGCTTGCTGCACTGTGCCACATGGGCTTCCAGGGTCAGGCCAGGCCTAGGTAGGGCTCGTTTTGTGGTGTAGATAAGCCGTGACTCACTGTCCCTGTTTTAATCCTCACTTCAACCTTCACTTTAATCCGCAAACCACTATAACAAGGGCAAGTACTGTGTCTCTGTGRTGTAATAACACTGGAAAACAAAGAGCCTTACCGAGACCTAAATCCTGAAGTTTTATTTGGTGAGATTTGTCTTGAATAAAGGTCTGAGGTTTGCTGCTGGATCGTGTTTTCATGCAGTTTCATCTAGTGATTAGAAACCAGAAAAGAAATATTGTAAATGCCTCAGGAAAAGCCACTATCTTCTTCTAAAAGATCTTGACAAAACCTTTCAACAGCCCTCTAAATACTTTCATCATGAGAATTYACTGCAAGCACAGACTAGAGACCTCAGTACACTCATATATGGTATATGTAGACTTGTGAAACACAAGTACTTCCAGATATAAGATTCCTYAGCATGCACAACATAAACATTCATGGTAAGTGACAAGACCTTCTACCTCAGTAAAGCTGTAATTATTTCTCCATGTTGTAGAATTCAGATGGAGAGGAGGAGAAYTCCAGTGCCTTGTGTGTCAGTGGAATACATCTGGCCTTTCACTTTAGTATCAAGGTTTAGTAGAGTTTCTGTATGTCTGTGTTACGCTGTACCTGCCCACTCTTACCATTCAGGAATCTTCTCCAGGTGAAAATTCAGGTCTCAGATATTTGTCTGTCATGCCTAGCTGTCCTGCAGCCCATGAGGGCCATGCATGTGCTGCACATAAGCAGTCCATCAGTAGAGCGTGTGTATTGAAGCTATGGGAAACGCAAGATGCATTTACTTACTGTACATCTGCAGGTTGTGTATACAACACATGCTTATATTTCTGTCCAGGAAATCCCAGATAGAAATGTGGGAGCTCTACATAYAACAGAATTCCTGTGTTTCCTGAGTTTATATGCAGCTTAATCCAGATATTATGGTGACATTCTTCTGCTTCTAGGTGTGCCACGCAGACCTTCAGATAGGAACTTGTTTTCAAGCAATAAACAGGAGGATTCAGTTACAGATTCTTGAAGCTCAAAACCTTCCAATTTCATCTACACCACTCTCTTTAAGTAAGTTGCATCAGCTATCTCATGCCTTCTATCTAAAAGCATTTGTAACAGGTAAAACACTGCTTGAGTGGATTGGCAACTTATGACATTCCTAACAAACCTCAGACTAACATATTGTTCAGTAGATTTCCATTGCCAAGGTTTGTTTCCACAGATGTCGTACTTGATTACATTTTGTTTGGTTTGAGGCTAAGTGTTTATGTATTTTGGAAGATTTTTTTTATCCCAACATTAATTCTGATATGCAAGAGCATTAACTTGCACTTGCTGTTTGGATACTGTGTTAATCAGTTCAATATTATTGAATATATTCTGTTTGTGTGACTAGTCAGGAAAGCTATTGTACAATTCTTTTGGCCAGACTTTTGGGAAACTGTTGCAACTTAAACTGTGCATGTGGATCTTGTCAATTCCTCTTTGTGTGTGCTTGCAAGTAACCCTTTATATGTTATGCCTTTTTCCTCTTCTCTTTTTTACTTTTGTCAGGTTTCTTTGTGAAAGTAGAAATGTTTAGTACAGAAGGGCTGATTTATAAGAAAAAGACTCGTCTTCTGAGGTCCACTAATGGCCAAGTGAAGTGGGGAGAAACAATGATTTTTCCAGTTAGCCAAGCTGAACAAGGAATCAGTTTTCACATCAAACTCTACAGCAGAAGCTCGGTGAGAAGAAAACAATTCCTTGGACAGGTTGGTTTTTTTTTTTTTTGCCCAAACATTGATAACTAGCACGATATCCTTTACTTAAAATCCATGGGTTTGTTGGAATGTACTGAATGATATGAGTTTTAAAATATTTTAAATTAGGTAGCATATAGCAAAGTAATAAGTTGTGATAAACTGTTCTAGATGGAATAGTATTAGGCTCTTATATATGCACTGAAGTCAGAACAGGAATTGATACTTCACTGTCTCTTAAAAAGAAGTTCATAAATCATCTTTGTGTAGACTGTGTGAAAGATGGCTTCCTATGGACAGAATCTCTTCCTTGCCTCTAGGCTTTCTAAAGAAAACAAATACAGCATTTCCTGGAGCTCTGCAACCTTTGATGTCCTCTACAAAAAGACAGTGTGCTGGCTTATGATAATAGTACACCTACAAACAGACATGTGTAGAAGGAAATATCAACAGCTACAATATCTGACTGCTTTTTCTGGATAGAACAATACTGAAAATGGCACAATATTCTAAATATGTATAATCTAGTGATAACATATGCAGGCAGACACAAAATGATGTTTTGGTTATGTTCTTTTTTTCCTCTTCTTWTTACAATGACAACTTCTGTAGTATCTCTTTCAAAATATTTGTGTGCTCATACTTATTTAACTACTGTGAATTTGGTAGTCTAGCCTCAGCTGTTTCCTTCCCCTGGTTATTGCAATTTCCCAGCCTCCAATACTTTCTTTCTCTCCTCTTCTTGATACAGTGGGCTATAACTGGTTTTAATGGTCAGTGCTTTCCCTGACCGAGCTAGATTTATTACTACATTTTGAATATATTGGAGACCCAAATTATGATGTCTCTTGTCATGTGAAGAACTGTGCTATCCTTAGGCACAGAAAATGGTAGCTTACCATTCTGGTGATGTGTCTTATACCCAATGAACGTATGCAGTTATARGAAATTCTGAGTGCTATAGAAATGATGTGCCAATGAGGGCAACTGTTCTGTGAGCTTCCTCATTTTATGGAGAGTCTCATGTCGCGTGTGTTGGATTTTGCTCTGAATCCTGTTGGTGGAGTTGGACTTAGAATAGGAAAAGAAAAAATATTTGTTCTTTCTGGTTGTGTTACCTTTGGGCAAAAATAACTTGGGTATGATTTTTGCAGTCACCTAGCAATATGTGAAGTCATCTCAATCTGATAAGTTTCATTTAATCATGGATCTTATTTTTAGGGAGAGGAAACGAGCTACTTCTACTCTTCTGAGGTTATTTGGAAAAGTTTGTTTCAGCTCAACAGGCAGACACTGCCGCCTAACATATGAAGACATAAAACATGGCTTAGGGAAAATGTACTTTGAGCAATTGGCTGGGTAGTTGGAAAAAGATGAATATAGCTGGCTCTATTAACTTTGTTCTTCAGAGAATGATGTTTAATTGGATGCTGTTCTAAACAGACAATACTTAAAGATTAGGCTGCTTTTATAGCATGTCTTTAATCATGGGCAAGATGTATATTGAATCTCTGTGGATGAAACATCAGCTGTCTGTGGTACTCTGGAAGACATTAGTCTCACTTCTCGAGGACTCGTACCTCAGCAGTGTAGGCTAAATGTACTTCATGGTGAAAGTTTCTGAGAAGTATTAAAAGGATTCATTCTCRGAAGAGTGCAGGAAATAAAGCCCTGTAAATAATGATACCTACTTACATAAGCAGAATTCTTTTGGCAATGAAACCTAGTGACACTGTTCAGGGAGCAACTTCCTACTTGTACCTCATTTCCTTGTTTAATATCCCTTATCCATTAGCTGAATACGTGACTATGCATGGTATGGGCATGTTTGTAACTTCTGTGGAATGCAGGTTCGGTCCTGTCTGTTGAAGTGTGCAAATTTTTAATGCTCATGAAAATAATGGACAGCTAGCTCTATTTGCCARATGGCTTGCAGCCAATTGCAGTTTGAATACACAGTCCATAGAGCCATCCCTGGCCCTGATGAGCTCTCGACCTCAACACGTGTGGAATTTGAGTATAGCAAGAGATGCTAGTCTTTAACCATTTTACTAAGTAGAGGAACATCAATGAGTTCCCTAAGCTCCTATTTACTCAGAGACAAAACTTAAATGCACAGACTSCTTTTGATCCAAGCTGAAACCCAAAATATGTTAGTCTTAACAGAACTATCTTTGTTGCTTTTATGCTTTGGTCCCAGGCTGCACGTTGTATCTCGTTATACCCTTGCACGATCTTTATTTGGAACTAACAAAGGCTCGGCCTCTGACCTGTATATTAAGTAAACTCCATTTCATTTCTGTTTTTGTTTCTTACTGCAGATCTGGCTAAGTTCTGATAGCAGTAACAGTGAAGCAGTAGAGCAGTGGAGAGACACTATCACGAATCCTGAAAAAGTTGTTGTTAAATGGTACAGCATTGGTCCATCTTGAAGAGTGGAGATGAAACAAAGGACTGATAAAGACTTTCTACAAAAATATTCTTACACTGTTTGAAATAGTACAAATAAAAAGAAAAGTTGTCTACACAAGTTCTTCAGAAGGCTTCCACTGTGTCACCTCTATGTTAACTGGGAAAACCCAGAATTTCACAAAGAAAGCTGCTGGTTAAATATTATTAAGAGGAAAGCTTGGAGCTAGGAGAATGCTTATCTGTTGTGGGTGGGGTTTTTTGTTTTTATTTTTTTAATCCACCTTGGAAATAAATACATTTTTCCCCCTTTCAGGCTCCATTAGAGCACTGAAATAAAATTTTGGAGAGAAACAGCTTGAATTACCATCCTCTTCACTGTTCACTGATCCTCCTCATCTGAAGTCTTGTCTTTGACAGACTCCAAAGTTGGTGGGAGTCGATCTGCTCGACAGCTTGATCCTAGGCACCTCTGAGCCTAAGGGTTTGCTTCTGTCTTGGCACCATTTGATCAGAGTAATTGTGCCTCACCAAGTGGGAAGGCTGTGGCAGGAGGCATAAAGGGAAATATGCAATGAGTCAGTCCCCAAAGGCTTTTCTAATCTATGGTGTCTGACAAAAGGTGTTTCAATGCCCTGATGTGGCTTTTCCCCTATCCCTCTCACTATTCTAAACATAAAAGGTATAAAGAGATAAAAATAAAAAAGATAAAGCATTTTTGTGACTAATTTAATATTTGCAAGTGGAGTCTTCCAGACTTCCTATGTTTGGGTTAATGCTGGTTGGAATCAATGGAATAATGCAAAGACACAGGAGCTGTGCCTAGGATCAGGGCCAGTAATTTTTAGATAAATTGCTTTTTTATATTTAATTCTTGTACGTAAACCACTTTTTATCTAATCAACAATGTTGTAGCATTTACTTACATTGCTAAAAGCTAGAGTAACGTGTACTAAAGAATAAGCAAATATTTACTGACATAAGTGCTTTTCAATATTAGTTAAAATACAGCATGGTAAAGGACTTGGGTTTTGTTTAAAAGATGGGCTAATATTGCAGAAGTATTTGTTGTGAGCGTAGTAAGTTGAAAAAATAATGGTAGGATATAGTTTTGCTAGTTGTTTCTAGCAAGAGGAAGTTACCATATTTTTATTGCAAAAGATGTTTTATTTTTCCTACATCAGCTGTAGTAAGGTCTAGTAGGGTTTTTTTCTGTTAGTCCCTACATTTTCAGGGTTTTATCCATAGTTATGTTCAAGGGGGAAAAAATGCCATATGTCTTAATACAAAATAGGTATGTCTAAAAGCACAGGCTGTTATATGCTACTTTAACTAATGGCTTTTAAAAAAGTTCTATTAAAACCACTGTTTACATATTTACTATTGGTTGTTTGAACTGTACACATGTGTATGTTTGTGTAGACCCTGAATAATTATACTTCTTGTAACTTGGAGCCTGTTCAAACATCTCATTCAAACAAGAACTAGAATGGTGCTGGGAAACACTGCTGCTCCAAGGCAAAGGAGCAGTGAAAATATTGAAACAGGAAAGTCTGTGCTTTTTAAGCATGGAGTTCAAAGCTGCTTTGAGTTTTGACTGTTTTGATCAGCTGTTGATTAAAGTTTTTAAAACTTCAACTGCTTAGATTTTTGGGTTTTAAATTTAGTGTTTTAGGAAAGGGGCAAACAACAGGATTTTCCCAGTCCCCTACATACTCTGCTTCTTAACATGTTTTTTTAAATTATTTTTWAAAAATAGCATGTTTTTTAGAGAACAAAGATTGTTTCTTGCTCTTAGTTTTGCTCTTTGCAAAGTTGCCAGTAGGCCCTGCAGATCTTGACTTAAGATGTTAACTTCCAACCAATTACAATGCCTAGGATGAGCCTGGACTGTTGAGCAAARTGAGAATAGGAATTGGCCCAACCTGATCTTCCTGGAATATGTTTACTGGAAGATGTGGATCTTTTATTCCCTCATTGTGGCTGCACAGCAGTAAACAGATGTGCAAAATAACTGTCCTCATGTGAAATGCTATTTTACATGAGAGGGAAGGGAACATTCAAATGTTTTGGAGGCTGCTGCAGAGATCACCAGCTGAGTGGCTGCTGTGTAAAATGGACTTTGGCTGCTCTAGGACACTGAGCCTTTTAAAGGCATAACAGCTAATGTCCTTTTTTTCCCACATTAGTAATAAAATATTTATTAGTATTAATCATAAGTTGTATTTTTTCTAGGTGTTTATAATAAAAGTTATGAACAGAAAATATCTCCATCTTTTTTTTTCAGTTGTACATACCAGTGTTTACCAGCAACTCAAACTGAAATCCAAGTCCTATGTTCTTCTCTGAGAAAATGTCTGCTAAGAATCTATTTTTTTACATAGTATATAGTGGTTTGATCGCTAAAACATTGTGGATATACATAAGGCCTTTCTGTTTGAAAGTGCACAGGCACTGGAGTGCTCATGCAAGTGYCCCTGAAGCATGCACTCTGAGGTTCCTGCTTCATGCTGTGCTCATTCCCAGCCCTTGGGGTTTCCTTCCTTGCTGTGTGCATTCATGTAAGATTTCATGAATCCTTAACAGCTGGGAAAGGGGAGATGTTAGCTATACTGTTCATCAGCAAGGAGATTACTCACCCAGCATGAAACAGAGGTTCTTGCCTCTCTTTCTCCAGAAAAAAAGAAGTGGATCTTTCTTCTCTTATCTCTGCTAGTGAAGATTAGGAGAAAGAGTACTTCCCTTCACACCTAGAAGAGCTGAGGCTGAAAAAACTGTGAATCTTTCTGTAAAAACAGTGCAGTTAAGTTGCTTGTTGCCCAGATTTGTACCCCAATATGTCTAGGCCACTGCAGACAATGTTCTTGACTTGATTGCATTTCAAATTTGGGGAGAGGTAAAAGTCACTTTTATCTGTCCCAGCATAGAAAATTTGGTTCTGCATATTGATATTCTCAGCTGAGTCAATGCATGCTCTGTTTCTGAGAGCATGGCAGCTGAGCATTGGGGTCTGTGTGCATGGTCTAGCCTTGGCCTACCTGGAGGGCAGAGGGAATGTGCCATACCCAACTGCGATAAGATGAGGAAAAGAAGTTTTTGCTGACCTGTGTCAGGAGCCTTTTAACTGCTGTATCCTGCTTGTCTCCTAACTTCTGGGTCCCAGCATCCTGAGATGAAAYGAAGAGCTTCCTGCTCACTGCTGAGGAAGATCTAGGAATGAGGAGAGATCTGCCCAACTGAAGAACCAAGAAGTGCCCTTCATTGCATCAGCATTTATCTTGCGGACAGATCAATGTTGTGCTCCAAACAACCCATCATCACCTGAAACAGTCCTGTGCTAATGTCTGTTTTAGTGCTGCTGAGGGCACCTGCCAGGTGAAGAGGTTGTCCAGAGGATTGCCTACAATGTGTTGAAAAATGAAGCACTCTGTTATGGAGGCTGGGGCTGCCAGAAGGATACTGAGGTGAGGTTATCTTTATAAGAGGCATTGAGGATGATATATGGGAATGAAGAAGGGCTCTAAGGAAGAGCCCTGCTAGATAACCTTCTTCCATGTGTCATGTTTATGTTCAGAAGACTCTGGGCCAAATACACACTTACTAATTCTAGAACGGAACCAAGAAAGAGAAAAGATGTGGTATAGTACAATCAGCCAGGTAGACAAACTTATTAGCTACCACACAAAGCATTTTCCTCAATGATTCATCAAGTCTAGAGCTTATCGATATGTTTGTTATGTTAGACAACAGTTCTGAAGAAAAATCATGGAGCAGGTAGAGACATAGGTGTTYCCAGTGCCAGTCTCAGTGTACAACAGGCTTAAACAACAGTGTTCCAGCAGGTGCTATTTCAATTTGAAATCTTTAAAGGACATCTAAAAATCACATGAGATGTCTTGTCTTTCAAGTGTTATTTGTTAGTATACTTAATTCATAGATATAAACCACATAATTTACAGTTAGACTTGCTGTTGCTTATAGTTTGTGGCTCACTTAGCTTCTTCTAACAATTTTGATGGAAGCCACAGAGGTTCAGGATCTGCATCAGTTTTATTTGAATTAGCTCAAAAATGGATGTAGCTGGATTGGCACCAGACTTATGATCTTATGTTAAATGTTTTTCATGTTGAGATCTATGCTTAGTTAGAAACTGACTGTAGACTAAATTTTACCAGATTTTCAGACTACATGTACATAACTACATTGGTTAATTAAACAATGCTGTTCTAAGTTTATTTATTTTTGACTAATAGCATTCTCCATGTAAAAGAAGCCAACAAAGTTATTTTCTAAGCCTTTACATCTCAATGTCATGGCCTTCCTTTTAAGGAAAAAAAATGTAAGATTCTACCTCAAAAGATGAGTGGGTGGAACAGGCAGTTTGTAAACCACAACACAGTAAAACATTACTTGGAAAATAGTTGTATTTGAGTATCCCATCTCCACAACATAAATAGTGGCATCCTGCTAAGCCCATTAGACATCACTGCTTCATTCTTTTTCTGGCAGGACATTTATATAAAACAAAAGGTAATTTGTAACCATTCAGTTAAGCACATATGCTGTACAACTTGAAAAACTGTCTGCATGGTGGAGGTTGCTTTTGCTTTTGAGTTATGAGTTGATTTTGCAGCCAATGTGTAAGGTTGTCTAGAAGCTGGGGGCAGGGGTGTCCCACTTGTTACCATCATCCTGCCAAAATGCATATGACATTGGAGGGAGGCTGCATAGTTGTGGAAAGCTGGGCATAAATCATACTGGACATGACATAYCGTCCTTGTTTTTCCAGCTTCTGCTGTAAAATTACATCACCATGTAAATACAGCCCTGTACATGATCTCATGCTTGGTGCATGGAAAAAGCCATCTCTAAAATCAGCACCATGTTCCACAAACATTATTCCAGCAGATTTACATTCTTTTCCCCTGCTTGCACTGAGGGATAGTCCATCTTCTCTCACAGTCTATGGCAAAGCTCCATTCATCAGAAGCAAAGCTGTTTCTTATTTTGGCATCGTTATTGTACAGTTCACAAAAGAGTTACACACAGCTTTATTTTTTATATATATATWTATTTATTTATATTTAAATRCACAGCTGGAACTTCATCCTCAGTGATGTTTCTGTAGGACCTTAATTTCACCRAAAATTGATCTGCAGTGCAGTCCRTCTTGCAATTTTTTCCATATTTCTAAAAGTATGCAATTTTTTCCTTCCTTTTATTTGCCTGTAGACTGCTCTTCTTGTTCTCTAAGCGTAAATAGGCCTTAAAATGATGTCTGCTTATTGCAACCAGCTTTCTGCTTTCCCAGTAACGTTTCGCTTCCTTATCTAGTGTTGGAATCAGCATTATGTATCCTCTACTGATGGAATTTAAAGAACTAGCTAAAGGCAGAAGGCCRCTGGGCCTCAGATCATATCTGATGCTCTGCATTTCTGAGCTACCTTTGCTTGCAACATTTGTATGGTTCTTTTGGAGCTCCCTGAATTTCTGTGTTCTTTGCCACCTCTGAGCAACAGTGGGATAAATCAACTTGTAACTTCTTWTATGTATCTGGGAATCTTCATTTGCCTTGCTGCTCTTCCATATGTTACCTTAGGAAATGATTTTACGTGGGGAGAAGAGGAAGGAGCAAACTGTGCCTCTGACCATAGAGGATAGTATGGTTGCTTGACCTGATATTATGTGTGGTTTTATACCAAGAGGATCACTAGAGAAGCTGCAATGGAGAATCTGTAACTCCAGGTGGAGGGAGACTTGTTTCCCAGATCATATATTCAGGAGATGCACTTGTCTGGAAGCCTGGGGATTGGAGTCCCTTCCTAGATCTCCAAGGGGAGGTGTAGTTGTATTATACTTCTTACTTTTGTCTTCTACCTTATCTTTCTGGAGCTATGAGGCAGCTAGATATGGAAATACTCCACAGGAGCAATGCAATGGCTCACAGATTTCTTGCACAGCACAGCAATGATTGGCATACCCTAGGAGCCTTTGAAAAATAAGAGTTATAGGAATGTCCTTGTTAGTTTTAATTACAGCGAAGCTTTCTCACTTGCCACAGGAGAGGAGGGAACTCTCAGTTTGTGGTGTGCAGCAAAAGAAGAAAATAACATGTTACACCCGAAACAGAGGGCCGGGTCTCTCCTGCCCTTCAAACAGAAAGGTGGAACTATATGTGCCAGGCTGGCTTATCTGCCTCCTTTTCCTGCAGTAAAGACAGGCTGGGTGGAGGATTGTTAAGGGAAGGCACTGAAGGAGCAGAAATAAAAGCAGCACTTCATTTTTGAAAACAGTGTAATGTGCCCGTAACTATTGACACAGCTTTTGTTTGAAGTGATTTAACACAGATGATTACGCATTTTGGTGTTTGCTTAGGTACTCTAATACTTCCCTGGTATGAGACTGAATTCATCCTCTTTGTATTTAAATAATGTTTCATTTTGAGGTGTTCATTGACCTTTGAGCTCTAGACCTGATTATGCCCATTTTCCTATGCATTTGTGCCTCACGTTTGATTGACTTTGGTGTGTAAGTAAGGACAGATCTGCTTGTTCCTGTGCTTCAGGTGGCTACAGAGCCTCTCCTGGGTGGATTCTCCGATCTCTAGTAAAAGAAGGTGAGCTCACAACAGCTCCTCCTTCAGCAGCTGGGAATCTATACAGGCCCTCTCCTCTACACCTCCTCCCCATACACACACACACACACTAAAAAAAAAAAAAAAGTGAAAACAGGATTATTTGTGTCTTTTCTACTATCTGACAAATCTGGCTGAAATTTAGAGTTCAAAGATTATTGTGAGGGGGAGAGAGGAGGAGAGAGAAAGAAACCAAGCAAGCAAGCTGTGCTCCGTCAGGATCCAGGGGCTCAGGTGTCTGTTCTGTCACGGGCCAGAGAGGCTTCTCAGATCATTGCTGATCAGTAGATGTTTCTACTCCCAGTTCCAGCAGYGCTAGCTCTCAAAGCAGCTCAAGCAGTTTCTCTGAAGACACATTTGTTAAAATGTGGATATTACAGTGCAGTATGCTATGAAGCTGGCTGCTTACTGGGGTATGGCAGTTAGGCAGTTTTAAAGATCCCCTGGGTGAAGAGTATTTTGAAATAACCTTGAAATTACCAGGCATTAAAAGCAGAAGCAGAGATTTAGCTTAGGTTAGTATGAAGAAATGCTTTAAAAGTTTTGTTTTTAGGTAGTGCAAGAACGACTAGCAGTAGCTATCAGATTCCCTTGTGCTATGCAGCATGTAGCTCAAACTGGGAATCCATTAAATCCACAGGCATTGATAATGCCTTTTTGAAACCACTAACCTTGCTAGATATAACTCGGTGCTGAGGTTGAAAAGCTCCATGTTGCACTGACACAGCACTGACTCCTACAGCTATGGACTGTGCTGGAGCTATAGCAACAGGATCTGAACTCTTTAACCCATGTTTTCACACCTGTGCACTATGACTTGCACAGAACACGAATAAAAGGTTTAAGGCAGTCTACCTTGTTTTTAGAGCACATATTTCGTGGGGAGTTGTGAGTTCATGGATCCAGATTGACCGCAAAAATATTCCCAAAGAGCTGGACGATTAGATGATGTGAGTTCACTATGAAACTTGAATTGCTTGAAAATCAAAAGGTTTGGAGTTCTCTTTTATAGCAGGACAGACAGGTCCTCAAATTCTGGATGGAAGTGTGAGTTTTGTGATCAATAGACTGACTTTCAACATCAAGCTGCAATGGCCATGTGGAAAGGAGTAGGTCAGAATCTCCATGAAAGAATAGTAGGGAAAGTGGGATAAATGTGTAGACAGTTACAAAATGCTGTAAAACTCAGGATTAATACACTTCTCTAATTTCATGGACAAGTAAAACCTTGGTGATGTTAAGGCACTTAAACCAAGTTCTTATACTAAGGTGAAGTAGATCTGGGAATAAAAGAGGATCTCTGAGGCCCCAGTCCTTAGCTGCAACATGTTAGACTTTGCTGTCTATCTCTGCCCTACACATTTGGTAGACCAAATGCAAGCCCGCTGATTACTAGTCTCCAGTGTGGACAAATTGTATTGAGTGGAGAAATTATAGCCTTCAGCATGGTGGATTCAAAGGTATACCACGATGGGATTTCTGGCGTCAAGTCTGCATGTAATGCCAAAACTCACACAGAAGGAAAACTGACATCAGTGTGAATTCAATATTCTCTGTCTAGCACCATTGCTTCTTGTCTAGCAAGTAATAAACCTACAACTATCCTTTCTGAAAAATATAGCAGGTACAGCTAAGTGGTATTTATGGCATCTGCTCACTCTCAGCCACTTTATTTCACCAGCACTTCATTTCCTTTCCCTGCCTGCACCTCTTAGTTGCCTAAGAGACAGGTGTAGTCAAACATGTCCAGCTGTTTTACTTCTTTTAATCTGCCAATGGAAGATCATCAAAATGACAACTTTCTCCTGTGCTTTAGAAAATGTATGTCAAATCTGTTCGCGAATGATCCCCTGCACGAAAAGATCAAAGCACCAGGCTGGTCAGCAAAAGCAGCAAGAGTATCAGGCAGGCCAGCTGCATCAATGCTGCAACTGGAATTTTGGCAGAACAAGTCATGAATCCAATGTTTTGCCCAAATCCTTAGCTGCTGCAGTGTAAATTGGAYTGCACAGTGGTAGATCTGTGCCAGCTCCCATTAGCTGGTAATCTGGTAGTCTAGCTGGCAGCAAGCTACAGAAACTACAGTCCCCACTATGARGAAAGCTGTGCCTGCTGCTGTTCATCTTCTGCAAGGCTTCAGTAGGCTGCCTCGGGGTCTCAGAAGAGAGTGTCCATGGTGGGAAATACACACTAAGCAGCTCCAGCAAAGGCCAGAAAGGAGAAATCTCCCCTAAGATCTGGACTGATGCAGAGTCCTTCAGCATGGCCTTTCATATCTCTGGAGATCCATTTTCTTATTTTTGGTGCTGCCCAATTAAAATGTGGCTTCATGAAGAGCTAATAAAGCTTTTCCATTTGAGTCTGTCTTGCTGAATAGGATTTCCTGACGTGGCAGCAGAGAAGGACATAGAGGGGAAGAATATTTATTGTGGTCTTTGTTAACACTCCAGTTGAAATTGCTTTAATATTTCTTTGAATTAGTTGCCTGTGTCCTGCAGGTGKGAAGCTACTTCACCCTAACGGAAAAGGTTCAGATTATTAGACTCAAAAGAATTGGTTTTCTTCAGGTCTTTGACACTGACACCACTAAATCCATTTCTTCGTATGGTAAAGTACTTTTTCTTATCTTGACTTAAATCATTGTGAGTTGTGTGGGCAAACACAAGGAATATGCATGTAATACTGTTTATTTTTGATGTTTTAATTCATGGTCTAAAAAGTCTCCCCCAGACTAAACTCTTACCAGCTTATATGTCCTCACTATGTCAAAGTGTTAAAACAGCATTTTTTTTAAGATGTTTGCTGCTTCTTCATTTAGGCTTCTATATTTTTGACTTTGGGCAATACAAATATATTGGTCACATTTATTTTGAATGAGATTGATTTCCCTGCCTCTCCATGAAGTATATGTTCGGTAATTGTTTTGCTGTAGAGGATGTTTAATGACATTGTTCTAAAACCTACATTTTGGGTTTATTTTAATATTGTACTGTCTAACTACAGTATGTCGAATAAAACTTGATGYAGGTTGTCAGAAGCAAAGCTGGCCAACTATTTACAAGAAGGGGCTTGAAGGATACAGAACTGATTACAGAGTTCTAATTCTAACAAGTCCAAATATAATCCTAGCTGATTATCCCTGAAAGTTTTAAGTGCTTGAGGTTGTTGAATGGTCTTCACAAAACACTACAATGCTGTCAGTGCAAGGGTGTCTGCTTTGCTCAAAACTCTGCTGTTATCTGTTAAAAGAAACAAATGAAAAGACAAAAATTAAATAGGCCATGGAACTGGGATTACTGTAGACTGGGGACCTTTTGGATCAGGGCTGAGATAAAGCAGAGAAGCATCAAGTGGTGAATGGCTGCTGCCCATGCTGCATGAATTTTGTGCCAAATCAAAGGTTTTTATTTTCTAGGTCTGTTGCCAGTCACAGGGCTTAAATCGTAACATATAGTATCTACCATTAAGCCTGCAAATATTTTGAGGCACTGCTTTTGTGCAGCAGAGTGATTTCTAGTTTCTGTGATCCTCAGTGTTTTTTACACGGGCGACAACGATGCAGATTTGTAGGTGCATTCTCTGATTAGCCCCTGGGATTTTAGGAGTTGTGAGGTGCYGGCCTTAAAGGTAGTACAAGTACATAGTCAAGTGCAGCTATGCAGAAAATGTTATTTCCAAGGCTGGAATTTCAAAATTTTAAAACATTAAAAGATATTTCGCTTACAAGAATCTGAAAGTATAGTGCAGTAATTTTAAAGCATCCCCAGGAAGCAGAAGTTGGGAGCTCCTGGAAGCCTTGGGATCAGGGTGCCACATCAGCCTTAAGGCAAACCTGACAGTGCAGTGCTTGAGGCTTTTACAACTTCTTAATGGAGATTTATTTTCTTTCTACTTAATGGAGACCAACTTAGATTGCAATGAAACTACAGAAATACAAGCACTGCACTACAAGTAAAAGGGAAAATTACAACATCCACATTTTTAGACAGAGAAGATAAAGTATGTTACAATCTTTCAAATTGGATGAGTTCCTTAAGGCCTCTGAAGAGATCAGATCATGACTGGAAAGTGAAATGAGAAACTGTGATGCTACAAAAATGCTGCAATTAATTCTTGATAAAACTGTTAGACTTTGTGAAGCAGAAGCATCTTCTAGCTTATAGAGGCTCCTGTAGAATGGCCAAGGCTATGACAGCATGGACATAACGGAGAATCCAAAATACAAAAAGAAAAGAAGGCTGAAGCATAAAGGCATGCAGAAAAGCTGCAGGAAAAAAGCACAGTGGTTTCCCATGCTGCAGCAAATAGCACAAGTCAATACTCAGCATTTTGATAAAATTGTGAAAATTGCAATAGATTGTACAGCTGTACAAGGGCTTCCTAGCGCCAGTGCCCTGCGCACAGATGATGACGGCAGCATTGCCAGCATAAAGAAATGCTTTATGGGAAAGGGACCAGTGGACCCTGTTGCGACAAACGAAGCACATGGTCCTCATGTGAACACATTGGCTACTAATGGCTGTTGAACACGGACGTGAGTCACACAGTGAAAGCTGAAAAACTAATGGGACTGTGTTTGTGTTGGAAACTGGCATCCGATTGTCTGGGTGTCGGTTAGAGCCAGATGTGCCAGAGTGGAAAAACCCTGGAGTTCCTGGGGAGAAAAAAAAAGTCACTTCTTTGGTACTGTCTACGTGCCAAATACATAAATACATGTGCACTAAGAGATAACAGTCTGAATGGTAGCAACGTCGCAACTGGTTGCCCCACTGCTGGGTAAGCTCGTTGCCGTGAGTAGAAATAAGCTAACCAAAATGCAGGTGATGCTTTCTTCAAGTCCCACATGGATGACGGCCCATTTTGCCTACAGAGTCAAAGTCACATCATCTCCCTTGATGAAGCTGGCATCCTTCTCTCCAAGCGTCACGCTGGCCGTCATTCGCTTCCAGGCACACAGTCCCCACGAGCCCTTACTGAGCACTTCCAGAAAAGGCTGTTTGGCTTTTCGGGGCAGATCTCTTTGACCGTAAACGTAGGATGACAGTAATATGAGCCGTAAAGGGGTCACAGCTCGGTATCACATTTGCAATGCCAAGTATTGTGACACTGTATAGGCTGTTAGTTGTTATCGCACGGTGAGAAAGGAGTGTCTCACTACCWCGGGTCTCCAGGATATGACAAAACAGCGTTGATCCTTTGGATTCCATTCGCTTGTGTACGCACAACCGTGTCAGGGACAACTTTACAGCGCGCTGAGCTAAATTACTTAATTATTGTTTATCCAAGCTGATTTCAGGCCTCCCAAACCACATTTACTTTAAAAAGCATTGAAACATTTCCCAACGTCTGTAACGAATTAGTCCGCTGTTGGAATTTACAGGAAGGCGGTAGTAAAGGCAAGCTGCAGAGCAGTCGTTTCTGGAGGTTCCCACTGGAAGCAGAAATGGGCATAGTGAAAACTCTCGGTGGGTGAAGCTGGTGTCTCTGGCTTCAGAACAAAGAGGTTCAAACAGCCCCTACCAATATAGTTTCCCTGTTTCTGAAAAGGGAAATAGCATGCAGAGAAACGAGTTAGTTTTGTGCAGAAGACACAGAGGTATTTATTGCTCTGCTTGGTGTTAGGGTGGCCTCAGCTGAAGGATGGTGTCCAACTCCAGAGACGACATTTTGAGAGAGAGAGAGAGACAAAATGCAGAAAGTCCAGAATGACAAGGTTAAGAATGAGAAAACCTGACCTGTGAGGAGGCAGTAAAGGTACAAGAAAGGTCGTATAATCAGGAAAAGAAGGCTTGGAGACAAAATTTTAATATTCTAATATAGAAGTTCATTGAAAAAAATAACAGACTGATTATTCCCTATGTCTTCTAGGAAAGAAGTGCATAATCACCTCATTACAGTTTACAAGGAAGTTTTAACTAGTATCTGCTTTTTTAAAAACTGCCTAGCAACGCTTAAAATTTCTATGAATTACTGAAGCAAAAGGAATGTGCTCAGATGTAACCTGTGTATTTTAGAAGTTTGATTACTGTTGAAGATGAGTTAAAACATGGTTTTATTTACTTATTTAGTTTGCTGGTATACAGAAACATCTTTAAAGTAAGCTGTTCTTACTAGCAATCCAAAAACAGTATGCAAAAATCTTTCAGTAAAATTAAGGTTATATTTTTTTCTTTGTCTTTCTAATCCTTTCATGAAAATCTTATGAAAAATCTCAAAATTAAAAATGATAAAAAGTTCATTTTGCAAAGGAAACGTGAAGAACTCTGATGATAATTCACCCACGGTAGATACACATTTCTGGTACAGTAATGGTCCATTTGGTAAATATCATGCTAGTAGTATTACTTAAGATAGTACACAAATATATAAAAATACCAAAAGTATTGTTTCAGCAATCACAGGAGCTCTATTGTGTATTTAATCCATTAGTTCCTTATTGTCTGTTCTACCGCACATGCATTGCTTTGTGAAAACTCTCCAGTGGGAACCTCCAGAAGGTGAGCAAAAAACTAAAATAAAGGTTCACTGATTTCCGTAGCTGTAGGCCTCAGCACGCTTTCCTCAAGGTCCTTTTACTTCAAGGGGTGTGTTGAGTATGCACCGAGTTCCCCATCAGACCACTTGGCCAGAAACATAGTTTCACAAAGTGAAAACTTTTGCAAAAGTTTGGTAAGCGCTGTTTTGATCTTGTTTTGGAAGCTCTCTTAGTGATTTCCACAGACTGTGCCCATCTTAATCAGCTTAGTTCCACAGGATAAAGAAGCCTGTAATAAAACCATGGTGTTACTCAACTGGGATGGAGTTTCTTCCAGTTCTCTCCCCTGCAAACAAGCACAACCATACTGAAATCAGTGAAAATGCTTTAAATTCCTTTTTTTTTTTTCTTTTAAGTCTCATTCCGAGGTACTATCGCTTTCTTTTTGACTTAGCAGCATGACTCTGGTATTTCTGTCTATGGGGACTGCAAGTACTTGGTCATGGTGAAGGGCTATGCTAATAATATGGAACAAAACACTGGCAACAAAAGCTTTTTTGTGCTCAGTTTAAAGCTGTATTTTCTTTAGGTTGGTGAGCTGGTGGTCGCTTTGAACCTGGATATGTGTTGGTTTATTAAAATGTAAAAGGTAATCTTAAAAAAAAAACCAAAAAACAAAAAAAAACCCACTTCTACTTTAATGAGATACATGCATGGGAAAAAGTTTAAGGTGGCTTTTACTCCACCTTTTCTAATGTTACTGTGACAGGTAGCTGGAAACTCTAGGAGCATCACTCCGGACTGTAGAAATGAACTGGCATACACTTCAGTCCTAAACGATTCACATTTATAATGGATCTGTTTCCAGGTGGAAGTGATAAAGCATGTTTTTAGTTTCAAACCCCTTCTGCACTAGCCTGTGTTCCTCCTTGTTTGCCAGTCTGACACACTGGCACTTCTTCACTGATTCCCGATTAAGTTCTGGTACTACAGGAAGGACTAGGCCTAGCATATCTCATGTTGATTTTCTGATGATTGTATTTTATTACATTGAATTTACATATACAACTTTTTTTTTTTTTTTCCCCTCTCCTTTTACAGATCTTCCGGCCGGCAGTGTACTATTGCGTGAACGGCATATAATCTTGACTTCTTTTGCAATATCGTGTGGTCCAAAGCCAACTTTTTGTTTAAAAAGGGTGTGAAAGGATTTGGCCTATGAGAAAATGCTGCTAAACATCAGCTGTGACGTCACTTGAGCCCCTGCCTCCTGGATAACCCCGGATGCTCTCACAGATGCAGAGCAGAATTGAAATTCAATTTAATCTTGTCTGCCATAAAATCACGTGTCCCTTCTGCCTTGAGTTACTAACTTAAGTTTTGCTCTTGTTTTATGAACAAAGAAAGAAAAAGAATTTTTAGCTGATACTGAGTACCTAATTACTGTAAACTGTATGCTCTGGACAATGGCCAACTGCGATAATCATATTTTGCTTTAGTAAACTTCTGATTCATTTCAGAAACTGTTTAACGTGATTATCTTAATTTCCCATCTCTAGTTGTTGTGCAGTGTTGCTAGGTTCTGTTAAACACTCATGATTCATCTCTACTCAGCTGATTTTGTGTTCTCCTCTGAACATAAAACATTTTAAAAATATATAGATTGTGTTACAACAATGAAAAAATCATAACAAAATTAAGAGCACAGATGTTTTGCAGATGAAAATGAGTATGTAGCAGATTTTACTCAAAAGTTTATTCTCTGATTACCCCAACCTTCTGCCTTGGAGCGAGTGTTTGTTTAAACAAAAACGYCAATACCGATGAGTGCTTCAGTGTTTAAGCATGTGAAGCACTGCATGAAAATGGAACAGAATTAAAAGTGACTTAGTTGTATACTTACTGTCARGTTCTCTCGGGAGCTGTTTTCTCACAGAATAGACAAAACAACATGTTATTATTTGGCTCCACTGCTAATTTTTTGTAAAAGCCTTAGGTCTTAAGGTAAGGTCTCAATGTGAAAAGCTCTGCATTTTCCAACCAGACATTATCACCCAGATGTGCTGTAAGTGCTTCTTTCTGTACAGCTGATGGGGAGAAAGAGAATTGCACTGACAGTGCCATTTTTTCCAGTTGTTTTTTAGAAATGACACCTCATTCATAACAAATTGAACTTTAAAGACAGAACTAATGGAACTGAAAATATACTATGGGGAGTGGAGAAGAAAATTCTAATTACATCTTGCCATATTCAGTCACTGAAGACAGCGCTGGGGAGTTCAATAGTCAAAAGACACACCAAAACTACAATGTTCATAACTGAAATTAATTTTTCTGCATTTCAAAATAAATGGAAACTCCAGTAGTGGAACTGCCCTCTTTGAAAACAGCTTCCACCCCCAGTTACTCTGGATAGCGTTGTGATCAAAATTAACTTCAGCTGGGTGATCACTGTGAGGAGGTCTCTCATAATCTGTCAATGAGACTGAGGAAGGTAGCCTCTAATCAAGACCATCTGAGCTTCACTCACTTGAAATGAGAAGTAGGAGCCATCTGAGAAGACAGCATCTTTTCTATTGGGATAACAGCCCTCAAAACTAATGAAGGTGCTTTTGAAAAGTAATTTGTAATGCTATTCCTCAGATGATACTTATTTTTTGYTCTTCACTGACATATAATCTTTATATTATGAAATTATAGGATCATTAATTTTATGTTTTTGATAAACTCTTCATTGCACTAGGTACATTCCACAAAGAAGGACTAGGAAAGAAGTGGAATACCAAAGAAAAAGCCATGCCCAGGAGAATACAGGTTAGTAGGAAGGGATGAGTCTTTGTGTATGTGAGGTTATGCATTTGGTTTATGCGTACATAGAGACATGCRCAGGTAGAAGGAACTATAGAAGAAACTGATAGAAGGACAGTAAGATAGTTGAGCACAGAATAAGGCATCAGGAAGAACAGAGAAACACAAAAAGTAACAGAAAGCTGACAGGTGAGCTGAGCTGGACACATTTGCCACTTTGGTAGTAACAAGTATCTCTGAAAACTGCTTGATTCCTTAGTGTGCTATGGCTGCTTTAAGACGCTCTGGAGTGCATCAAAGCTAATATAACCATATTTATAACTGAAATTACAGCATGTGATGGCAAAATTGCAGAGATTTAAGTCATTTGCATGCTCAAATGATGTATTTTCTGTATCTGCTAATATACCTTAATTCTGAATTTCCTAGCTTTACCACATTTAGTTTAAGAATAATATCACTCAGAAATCATATGGAAAAAAACTGTCTGCATTTTGCTCTACATTATGAAATCATTTTAAAGTAGTTTTGTCAGGGAATATAATTCCTAGCATTGGTTTAAACAGTTTTGATGGAAAATTAGATTTTTATTAAATACACRTTTTTAGATAAAAGGCCTGTTTTCTGGGGAAAAACTTGTTTTCTTTTAAATTAGCTAATTAAATACTCAGAACTATTTTTTTAGCCAAAAGATGAAAAGTTCCACTCTGGAAATACTCCCATCTTTTCCCATGGGAGTTGTAGCTCACTTGTTGTCTTCTAGTAGGACTTGGTCTCTCTAATGGGATTACAACTCCAATGATGCACTGTAGGCAGTCAAAAAGGCAGGACACTGACAGACACAGTCACAAGCCAAATCGGTATTCCACATTACAGCTGCCAGGACCCATCAGGCTGACATTCTCTAGGCTTAAACTTCTGGATTTTGGCTGAAGGTCTCAGGGAATAGCTGGAAATATGACTTCCTGTTGTGTTCCAAGATTCAAAACTTTCTGTAATGTAAAATTTCCAAGAGCAGTGGAAAACAGTCACCTTCTCTTCTGCCTTGCTCCCTAGAAAAGAGTCACTTGCAACAAGATTGTAAGTTGCCTCAACCATAATTCATATATTTGAACATGGGAACCATACACAGTTTTGATGTGGTAAGCCTTTGGCACCTCGTAGTACTGGTCCCAATATCTTCCAGAACTGGCAGCTGACAGTTGATTYAAATCTTTTTATACCCAGCGTCTGAAGTTTGAGGATACTGACTAGCRTTTATATAAGCTTTAACAATATTGCAAAAAGTTCATCCACAAAATACCCATCACCATACAGCCATATCTCTATTTACATTAGGCTTCCTGTCTTTCCCATCCAACATACGGTTTCATTTTGAAAGAGCAGACTTACAGTAAACTGTATCATACATTGGCTACATGCTGTAATTTATAGTAGTACATCTGTTTGAGGAAGATTTCCCATATTCAGTGAATGTTTCAGGGCTTTTAAAAATAATAGTTTTATTTATACATTTCCACCTTGTGTGATGTATATAGGAAGAGAAATGAGGATGCTTACCCATCCCTCCAAGAATTTTAGGTTTTCATTTATTTTACAAGTCCAGGCTGACATTTGGAGAGAGAACAGAGGTATCAAGCTCAGGATCCTTTGTACTCAGAGGCAAACAGGATCTTAATTCTACCTCAGTCCTCCTGTGTTTGTTGCTCTTGTAATCTCGTATATTAGATGTTCTGAATAGCATAATTTACATATTTGCAATTGAAGTGTGGTGTGATCAACAGATCCCACAATAGGAGCTGGAAGGTTTCTGAAAATCTACTGGCCCAGATGCCAGAGGAAGACTTGGGCCTGCCCATTTGAAGCATTTGCCTGGAGGTCAGCTGAGGTGCAGGAGTGACACAAGCCATTTAAGCTTCTGAGGTTCCTAGTGATTTTTTTCCCCTTTCTTCCTTTCCTGACTCAGCAAAGCTAGACATCACAGGCACACATATGATTAACAGGTGAAGAAACCAGATTACACTTAAAAGTCTGTGGGAAGAAACGCCTAGCTCCTTCATTAGGAACTGCTCAATATGCAGACCTGATCCTGGAGCCCCCGTTCAAGTGCCAGCTTGAAGTAACACTTCAATTCCAAGCCTGATACTGCTGAAAAGATATGATACAGGAAACATCCTAATTATTAACAAAATAAAACTTACATGCAATCAGGCTTTGTCAATCCTGCGTCTTGAAGCAACTTGAGTATCAAATTCTTCACTCAAGGAAGTAAGCTGGCCTGGGATACATACTCTTGAAAGACAGATGCGTCTGTTATCATGACCAATAGTGAAGATCAGCATTGAATACTGACTTTGAAACCTGCAGAGAATAATCCAAACAACCCACTGAGATGAAGAGGACAAGTCCACCCTCCTAGAGTTATTGTTTTGAGCTGGCTGTGGACTGAAAAAGCTGACATACGTGGTTAATCTCTCTATTATTTGCTTTGCAATCGTAAGAATGCTGATTTTTTCCTCCTTTCTCTAGTAAATTTCACAGTAGTTTATAGATTCTGTAGCAAATTCTACAGCATCAAAATTGCGATATATTTGAATGGATGAGTAAAAGTTACATGTTTGGTTGGGGAACAGACCGGTGCATGTTAAGTGCATCACTGCTTTTCACTTTGTAGTGCACAACAAAAACTAACTTCAAAGAACTAGCAATTTAGAGAATCATGTAAAAAGGTCACATCAATGAACAGGTCTCTGTGAACTGGTAAACTTATAACCCGTAACTTCAAGTAAACTTAAACTTATAACCTTCTTTTTTCCTCTTACTCTCRGATCTTTCATTTAATGACTCCTCTGTCCAGTGACAGCTGGATTATGGTTCTTCATTTCATGTACACYCAAACTTCTCTCTTAACGTTTAGCCAGAGGATCAGACATTCAGTGAATGAGGTTCAGTCTTGTGACAGTCATTTGTTGCAGCAATACTGTCTTTAGTAGGCCAGTTGAGCTTTCTCATTTTTTTTCTTTCCTGTTTATCTGCAACCTGTATAACCTGTACAACCTGTATCTGATGCAAATTYGTTGCTTGTACAAGTGAGGGACAATCATTCTACTAGGCCAGCTTCACCAAATTCTTTTTAGCAGCTATGTAGCCCCACTAGGGCTAATGCTCATATTCATATGCTTGAAATACATTCTAYATATCTCATAAAACTCAGGCATGGTGCCCTTTAGAACTAAGATCACAGGTCTGTAAGACTCTACTATGATAAATGGAAAACAAAAATTTTGGCCATTGAAATACAGCACAAATCAGTAACAAGAACTTCTCATCCTCCAAATAAGATATAAGGCACAGATTAAGGAATACCTAAACATTTCCAGAATAATCAAGTGCAGAGAAGGAACAGTTATATTTGCCTTCTTTAAATACGTCATTTTGTTGGGTATTCACCAAAATCATTTGCTTAAAATTTGGATCATGTTTCCTGAAAGTTCTGCAAATCCATAATGGTGTTTTTGCACCTTTGCTTTTTTTCATAGTCTTGGATTTCAGTATCAATTGTTCCCATGGTTATGTTCAACACTGTTCTCTAAACACAGCCTGATTTTGCCTGAAGGATGTTTTGACACAACTTAGTTAACAGCTTAGTTAAGAGAAGCAGGTTTGGGTCCTTTTGTTTTTGTCTTCTAACACAGTTAAGTTAATGGGCTGTGGCTGTAGCATATTACACACAGTATTTCACAGACAATCACATTTGTCTCTAGTCCCTTGTATTCCCCAACTGTTTTTGCTATCTGCAAGCACTAGGCAGGGGGCATCTTTTCTCTGCATGTATATGATGATCACGTCCAGCAGGCCTGAGTCCCTTCTGAAACTCTTCATGTCAAATACAATTTTAACATGATAAAAATAATTACCTTTATTACTCACACTCTTGATCAAGACAGATACTGTCAGCAACATTTATGTTAAACGCTGAAGAGGAACTAATTAAAATCCTGCTTGTCCTTAGGATGCTACACAGGGCTACAAAGAAGATCAGAGGGCTGGAGCCTATGAGGAACGGCTGYGAGAGCTGGGCCTCTTTAGCCTGGGGAAGAGAAGACTGAGGGGGGATCTTATCAATGTGTACAAGTACCTGAAGGGAGGGTGTCAAGGCGATCAGGGACAAACTCTTTTCAGCTGTCCCATGTGACAGGACAAGAGGCAATGGGCAGAAATTGAAGCACAGGAAGTTCTGCCTGACCGTGAGGTGGAATTTCTTCCCTGTGAGAGTGATGGAGCACTGGAACAGGTTGCCCAGAGAGGTTGCGGAGTCTCCTTCTCTGGAGATCTTCAAGGCCCGCCTGGATGCAACCCTGTCTAACATGCTGTAGGTGACCCTGCTGAGCAGGGAGGTTGGACTAGA
>NW_028186645.1:7090382-7107690 GCF_003343005.1 Rhea americana
GCCGCCGCATGACAAGATGGCGCCCGCCGCTCGTAGGCGGCCGTGGCGAGCGCTCTCGCCCCGGCGCTTTCGCGGGAGCGGACTAATCTTGAGCTCTTCTGCCACGCAGTGGCTGCTGCGCAGAACAGCCAGAAAACCGCATAGCAGGCGGCGGCTAAACAGGGAGGTTTGAGGGGGGGTTATTTTTTCGTTAGTCCGTTAGAAGCGTGAGAAGCCGGCCCTTCGCTCGGCCCCGCTGCGCCCCCGCGCCCGTGGTGGCGCATCAGCGGCTCCAGAGCGCTCTCCTCTTGCCCAGGCTCTTCACGAAACTCCTCCTGTGTCCCCTCCCTTTGAAGGGGGGGGGAAGCAGGAGCCGGTTTCATTAATTCTAACCCGGTTATCATCTGGTAAACGGATCGTTTGAAAACCGGTTAACASCCGCAACGCAGTCTGCTCTGCCGTGTGCGGCGGGCAGCTGCCGCGCGAGCGTCCCTGTGCTGGTGCTTCTCTGAGCTGACGGGACAGGTATCTCCACTGAGAAGCACGGCACAGTGGGACTGTTCAGCCTGATGGCAGACTAAGGGGGTTATCTGACTCCTAGGATCCAAGCAGGTGTTTGAACAGTTTGCCACATCAGTTTGCCCATTAGCTTCTTGAACAGGGTAATACACTGAACAGTACAGATGCTGCTTCAGGCACTGCCAAAGCTGAAATCAGAGACAAATGCTATCAGAGAGCTGCAGACTGAGGAAAGCAGTGCTAGTAGATAAATAAGTACTATATCCCCTCATTTAAAGGAGAATAGATCTCAGATGAGCTGGGCCATGTCAGCAGGGCACCCTGCCTTCAGTCAGGTGAGGGAAGCTGCTCTCTTTGTGGCAGGGGGGTCGGAGAAGCTGCTGGCACTGAGCCTCTTTCGGGTTGTAATTCACAGAGCTGGATTTACGGTGTCCGCAGGGCCATTGGAAAGGAGCACAGGGAAGTAAGGAGCCACCTGATGCATTTGCAGGGGAGCTGGAAACATGGGTTTCGCCACAATGCTGACCCACCTCAGAATGGACAGAGATGGGGAAGTATCTCTCTTTATCAGCCCAGCTCAACTCCTAAAGCAGATATATAAAGGAGAAACCACAGTAGATTACATTAGATTTTTCCCTAGTGATCAGAAAGGTTTTGAACCCAGGGTTGTGTGTCGGTCCCACTCCTGGTAACACTTGGCAGAACTCCTGATCTTCCTTGAAAAGGACTGCTGCATTTACGGTTACAAAATGAACAGTCAGATGGAGTTACTTTTCTTTTGCACTGTTCAAGAAAAGTTTGGTGTGAAAATATGGCTTTGTTATGCCATTTCTTTTGCTGAAAAAAAATCAAATTTCCGTATTACTCAAAAAGGAAAAGTGGTGGCCCTGTGCAGCCTCTAACACAATTCAACTGTGCACATGCTTGTGCTTGTGCACATGCAAAACAGCTGTTTTGGGGGTTGGCTGTTTGACCACTCCATCTTTCCAGGATACAGAATGACAAAAGAAACTCTTCATCAGTTTCATCCTTACAGTCAACGTGCATAACCTGTAGCACTCTGTCTCCAGGTGTTACTCCCCGAGCTTTAATATTTATATATATTTCTGCAAGGTCTGATTCATTGTCTATTGAAGCCAATGGTAAATCCTCCTTTGACTGATCCACTGGTCACAGATGAGTGCTGGCAGGGAGTCAGCCTCTGTTCTGCCAACTTTCAGCCAAAGACACAAAAAAAGGCAACACCTCTCCCAGTGAACTTACAGTCTAAATATAAGATAAAAGGTAATAGTAGTCTGCCATTGCTCTCTGTTCCTGGTAAACAATTTGAGTGTTCGTGAATTTTAGAGACTTCACTGTAAAAAATTCTGCAAGTTTACCATAACTGTTTCAGTATAGTTTGTCTGAGACGTCCTGAAAATTTTCTTTCTTCCATCTGATGATTGACATTCCTGAGTTAGTTGAGAGAGGCATATTAGCACTAGAATTAACTTCTGAAAAAGTTTCTTTTTTAAATCAATGCACACGGCCAAGCGCTTTCTGTATTGCCTCTGCTAATTCTGGAGCTAAGTGTATTTGAATAGAAATGTGTCTTCTTAACCTTTGTTTTCTCAGTTGGCTGATTCTACAGTGATCCTGTGTTCTRTGTTTGCAAAATGAGATTTGCTGCTACGGCTTTACTGCAGGGTCAAGTATGATGAAAAAAGTATGTTGAGAGAGCCAAAGCCTTGTTTAAACACAGATATCTTAAATATTACAGATGTCTTCCATGTTCAGTAAATAGGATAGGGGGCTGGATAGGATTGGTGATGAGCGAACCTTTCACTGTKAGATCTCCAGTCCCAAACAAGTACTGAACACAGATACTAATTATGTATTTGTTTCTGACTCTTTGAAATAGATCACCATGAACAAATGCTCAGTTCTTAAAAACCTACAACATCAGGAGAACTCAATTGTTTTATCACATATACCAGCCAGTAAAAAACATTATTTTTTTTTGTCAGCAGCAGATCCTTTATATTAGGATTGGGAGGGAAGCATGTATTGCTCTTTCTTGTGCTGCACCTCTTCTGCTGCTAAAGAGTTCAGGCCTCAGGAATGTAAAAAGTACACATAGCAGTAGCAAGAAATTTAGAAAATAAAAAGAAAAGTCAACCAAAGCTAGTTAATGGAAACATAGGGAGAACAGAGACAGAGACACCATTGACCTTTAGATATTTTGTGATGGGAAGGGAGTGTGCTGTTTACAGTAAGTATTTGGAAAGCTCTCACAATTTCTTTGAGACTAAGAGAAATGAGCTTGGCAGCATGGACTGCACTATGACATTTTTATCCTTCCCAGTGATTGCTCTTTTTTCATGATTGACTCTCTGATGAGAACTGAACTTAGTAGAATATTATTATAACTAGTGATTTCTTTCGTATGGATTAAAATCTTCTTCTTCAGAATGAGCCTTCATTTCTGATTTTTTTTTCTCTTCAAAGATGCTTTTCTGTTATTTTAAACAGTAACTGCAATTACTAAGTACAACCTTCCACTGCTTGTTTTAATCATTTTGTATCACTGCCTTGTCATTGCTTTTGCCCCTACAATGCTTGGCAGCTATTGCTTTCCTACACTGATAACTTGCTGCTGCCCTTTTGGTAAGATATTTTTAAGATCTTATTTTTAAGAGACTGATCCAAAGGCTTCTGTAATACGTAGAATTCTTTATACTGATTACGATGTACTTTGGATCAGTATTGGATATCAGAGTGGACATATTGAGATGAAGACTCTCTTCCTGGCTATGTCAGAGACATTTTACATGACTTAGGGACAACACTCTTCACCAGCAAGTCTTATTTTCACAATCTACTGTGTGATTGTGCCGGTCTCTGTCTCAGGCCCATTGGAAATCAGCTTGCTGGCATTTATAAAATATTTTAATATCTTTGGAAGTGCAAAAAAAAATTATAATTCTATGAGCTGAGTATTGTAATATCTAGATGTTTTGTTCTAATGTTTATATCATGTGGTAAGTTAGACTGTAAAAGAATTGTTGGTGCTATCTGTTGCCACTTTCACAATCCTACTGATTTAAGGGATTATTCAGATATGTTTGTATGAATCTATGTGTATATATTAATATGCGTAAGGCATATATGTAGGCTATGTCGGGCAGTAATGGCACTGAAAAAGAGTGGTACTGTTTTTATTTTTTCAGTTATGTTGTACTTCCACCTGTTGAACTTCCTCATTTTTCAGTTTGTTCCGGTAGGCATTTACCTTGAATTATCAACCATTCCCTTTTATTATTACCCATTGTTTGAAGTTCTCTCCTCTGAGATTTGAGAATTAGGCTTTGCTGTGGTTTTGCCTTTGGCCACCAAGTAAAATTGCCTACAATCATGTCTACATTATATTGCTGCACAGCCGTTTATGGCACAACAGCTTGTATATGCACTCATTTCCATGTGTGTGAATTCCATAAGAGTGGAGAAAAGGAGAAGCATTCAGAGCTGTATGATCAGCTGATAAACCCATGACCTGGACTGATGCTGTGACCTTTACTCACTGTCTATAAGATAAATGCAGAAACTTGTGAGAGAAATGACATCTTTGAAAAAACAGACATTAGCTAATCTCTTTAGATTTTGCTCTTAGCCGTGTCTGCTCTGGTCTGGGGTATAAGGAACCTGGGGCAGGCAGGCCAGAGGAACTCATGCAGCTCGTGCCAATGGTCAGCCAAGCCCGCGCAGTTGTGTGAGGGCTGATTCGAATGCTCCTGATCCCTGCTTGCATTTGCAGTCACTGACTGTGTGAACATAGTAACTGCAAGTGCAGTAACTGCTGTGCTTGCAGGGTGAAGTAAAACATGCTAATCCACATGAAACCAAAGTTTCCTCTTATGTTTGTAGTTCTGGCTGTCARTCTTCTTAAACTGTGAAAGCTAAAAAAACAAACAGCTACCGCTGATCTGTACAGGCTRAGAAGTGAAACGGAGGTGAGCCTGAGCTCTCCAGCAAGCGAAGCCGTTGAGACAGGAAAGCTGTCCAGAGGTTAAAGGCAGCAAAGATCACAGTCCCCAGTTTCACTGTCAGGGGTTTCTGTGGCACCTCCTTCCCTGGCGCTCAGGGAAGGCATAGGCAGGTGCCCGTGGAGGAGACAGTTGGAAACACCAACGACCAACGGTCACCTCCAGAAGCCTCCAGGGCGCCCAAGCTGAGAAGCCRCAGCTGCTCACTGCCAGCAGAGCAGCGCCCAGAGAAACATGAGTGGAGAGGTCTGTGCAGGTAGCGTGGGAAAAAGGGAATAATCTCTCTTTTGCTACRTGCATTACAACTGCACATGAAGGAAGTGCAGAATACAGAAGAAAAATAAGAATAAAGCTGGAGAAGTGAAACACAGAAGAAAAAGAGGTATGTAAAGGAGGAATCATCAAAGGAAAGAGTGCATCAGCCTTTATGTACGGCCAGTGCCTTCTCACCTAGACCTCAGAGTAAAAGCTTTCCCAATGCTTCCTGAGGTGGATGTGGAGCATCTGATGCACAGAGAATGAATTAATGTGTCCATAGCTTCTCAGAGTCAGTCAAACACAGACTGAATCCTGGCTCCTCTGCTCTATCAGTTACCGCTTCCTCCCTTCTCCTCATCTCACTGTTATATGTGGCATTGCAAGGTAGGGCCAGATAGAGAACATAACCTGCCTTTAAGTGTAGAAGCTGACTAACCTGCTCACAGTCAGCAAGATGTCTAAGGTAAAAATCTCAAGTAGAATCCACAAGTCCTCCATTTCAGTAAAAGGTATTGTGAAATACACTTGCTTCTTGCAGAGCTGGAGGAAACTCTTTCATAATAGATTGTTAGACTGTAAATTCTGGGAGATTTATTTTATTTTAACAGATGAGATCATCGATTTTGTGTATCACAGCTGCAACAATTTTTAAGATGTTTCCTCTGTCTTCGGGACACTCACATTTTCTGAAAGGCAAGTTGACCTTATTACTGAGTGGTCAGTTCTGGTACCTTGTTGATTAGTCACACAAGTAGTAGTTACAGAATCACTCTGGAGACATAATAGTTAAATTTAACCTTCCCCTTGAAGCATTTCATTTTAAAAACATTTTGGAGCACTGCAGGTAAAACATGACTTACAAACTACTTTGTTATAAAATGATAGGCAACATACGGTTTTTATATATGTTTATATATATTATGTATGTTTTTTCTTTGGGGAAGCAGATGGAACAGACACTAGACAGATTACAAATATAACCTGCTAATGTAGGTTGTTTGAAACGTATTTTGAAAATGATATAGTGAGGCTTTTTTGACGTTTCAAGTTCTGAATTTGAGCTTTGGCTTGTTCAGTATCATCAGGGGACTTGTTTGGAGTTCCACACCACTAGGATCTGTATTAACATCATCTTACTCAAACTAAGCAGGTAGATTTTCTGAGGAGATAAAGAGTAGAACCTAATCTGAATGCCTGTTACGAACAGAACCGTATCTAATTTAACACACATCAGTCAGTCATTTGGGTGGATRGATGATGGGATGAGTGGACTGAAGGATAAAAGGAGCTATAAAATGCATTCTAGCACAAATTAGAGAGACAGCAGGAAGTTAGCATTCATATCAAGGAACTAGATCTTCAGAAATTTCTTTAATAAGCACAGGAAAATTTCCTGATGSACAAGGGTGATTTTCTTTCTTAAGGTGCTGTTTAATCTAGGTTAATGTATTACATGTTCCTTTCACAAAATTGGTATTTGTCTTACAGATATTTTTTCAAAAGGTATTTCAGTAACTAAAATATATTTGTTACCTCTCCCAATAAAAGGTAATATAAGCTTCTCATGCTTAACTAACAAAATGGAGGATGAGAAAGCAAGGTCTAAAGCAATCAAACTGTACCTAGATTCACAAAATCTGGTAAGTTCTTAGTTATGGGTTTGCATGTATTAGTTGCAATTTCTTCACTTCATGTAGACAGAAACACATACTGTGGTTTATTACCTGTATCTGTATTGAGAAGATTTTTCTAGAGATGGAATAATGGATTAACCTAGCGTGTAAGTGATAATATTTTGGATTTCCTTTATATACTCATTCTTTATTGAGGTAATATTATAAATTAAGATTCATTCAGTCTGTCGAGAGCAGTTATCTAAAAAACAGTTTGTGTTCTATAAAACACACAGTGTTTGAGCAGAGAGATGCAATTCATTGAATTGAACAGAATCACTGAGTTAAATGTTAACATTGTTAACAAGTGACCTTAAAATTTGCATTCAGTAATCCATTTCATAAATGGTATTTCTTTGAAAAATGTATCTGTGAACCTGTGGAAATGTGTGCTAGGTGTTGATAGTCAAAAGTCTTTGGGCACATTTTAAACATACTCTCAGCTTGTCACTCAAAAGACTGCATTCCAGTTTCTTTTCTGTACCGGGAGCAAGTTCAGAAGCTATCGTAGTCTTGCAGCCAGATTTTGATTCTGAAACTTACACCTTCACTTTGTAAATGCATATTGGGGACCTTCAGTTAATTACAACCTATCACTTCAAATTTGATTGTTTTCTGACACAACTGGATGATCCTAAATATTCTCCACACGTAAGTTTCTCTTCATGCATAAAATACATTGCTTTGAGTCTAACATTAATATATGCAAGATATGCTGCATGCAAAGTTCTTTTCATTAAAATAAAAAAGGCCATAATTTTGCACAAAAGTCGAGGTTTGAATTAATTAGTTGTAGATATCTCTATCAACTGACCTCATTGGGCTGTTAGTATTTGCAAGCAGTGCAAGTGTCAAGAGCAGTATTTATTAAACCAGATGCTCTCACTTTCCAAAGTTGGCAGGGATGCAATTTACGTTATAATAATAACTCAGAACTCTCTATGATCCTGAACCTACTGCAAGATACCTGCTTTCAAGGACAAATAGTGTGGGCAAGCCAATTCAATGAATTTTTTGTCTATAGTAGTCTGTTAAGTGTTTGACTAGTTTAGTAATTACAGAAGGGATAGCAGATTTCTTAAGTTAAAACATGTGTTTTTCCTTCCATTTCAAAGAAAATCAGCTGTTACTTATATAATGTAGAGGAGAAGAGTAGTTTGGAAACAAGAAAGAAGTTTCTACTGATGTATAACTCAGCAGGACTTGCTCCGATCATTGAGATCTTCAATAGCACCTATTCTCAGATCTTCTACTTCAAAATGAAAATGGTAACATTTTATTTTTCCCCRTGTATGTTTGATTAGCATGAACTATAAAGTAGTGTCAATGACAGTGCTAACGCAATTGTTACGTTAATTCTCTGTGTTGTCGCAGAACCTGTGAGACCAACAATCATGATTAGGAATGGGTAGATACCCTACCTGTTCTTTATGCTTTTTCCTGCATAGCTGCTAGGCAGCTGGGTTAGCTTTGCAATTCTTCAGAATTAGAGACTAATATAAGAGAAACATGTTCAAATAAAGTGAAATCCACTTTGATTCATCCATTCCTGACACAGTATTATGAAGTTCAGGGCTCGATGCTGAATGAAAGGTAGGGTAAGTAGTGCTGGGTGGTGGCTGTTAAAAGAGAGATATCTGTTAAAATTGCAGAATTTGAAAAATTAGGGAGTGGCAAGCTGGAAGCTAGTACTTCCAGGTGGAAGTACTGAATCTCCTTTGCCTGGAAAAAGAGGAATGGTATAAGCACTGGAGACTTCATGATCTTCTGCATGTATCATTTTAACTGAATGGAGGAGTTAAACACAGAACAAATATGGGATTTCAGTTTGTGTTGTTCAAGTAGCTCTCCAGACTTTCTTTAAGCTTCAAGCAGATCTCAAAGCAGTCATCAGTTGAGAGTAAGATACCTGAGTTTCAAGAAACTTCTTCCATGTTGTCACAAATTTGCATGAGAATCTGAAATTTAGTCTTATCTCTGATATATCTTCAAGAGACATCTGGTGCTATAATTGAGGCCTGTCTACACCTGGATGCTTTGCTGCTTTATTGACACTGGTATGACTGCAGTAGTACAAACACCCTCAGATAATGAAGTTTATTCTTTGAAGGTGCATTGTACTGCTATAGCTATTCTCATACAGAGAGAAATTATTCTGACATGGGTCACCTTTTGGGTAGCACAATTGTATCCACATATGTGTTGAACTGGTCTAATTGTTTTTCCAACTGATATATTAGCTAAACCTACAAGTTAGGCCAAAATTTCTGTGTATGTTCAAGGGCTGGTGAATGTAGCGTAATGTCAGATCTATCAGGACAAGCTGTTTAAAAAAGAGAGAAGAAAAAAGAAAAAAATTTATCCAAGTACTCAAGAGAATATATCCAAAGGAAGGTATTTCTCTAGTCAACCAAACAAAGGCTTGATATGCAGTCAGGATTTAATGGAACAGAAACAAAAGCATAAAGGATTCCAAGAATGCTGTGAATCAGCTGAGTCTTGGCATATCCTTATTGGCTTCAGCCAGAGGTAATTTGCTCTAAGGATTTTTTTCATCTAGCAGCTCTTACCCTCAGGTTTGTATCCTGTGATGGTGCAGTGTGTCATGGACAATTAGGCACGTAATCTTTGAAAGGGGGTGTTTTTAAATATGGTCTTTGCAAGAAAGTTTTTATAATCTCTTTTAAATACTGGTTTTCATTTCTAAAGCAAACTGAAGATAATGCAAGTACTTGGAACATTGATATCCCCAGAGCAAACATTACATATAGTACTGGTAAGAATTTTAAAATCATACTTCATATCAGTACAGTTTTCTTTCAATTCAGTTGAGCTTTTTCTGAATCTTTAATGTTGTCCTRTAACTATTTAACTTTCCTGTGTGTTCTGCTGTGTTAAATACTGTTTCATTTTTGCTGCTACTCAAATATTTCAGATTTTTATCCCCTTAGAGTGATATCATATCCATTCTACAGATGGTTGGTTTTGCTGAACTTCCTTAAAATATAGTATTATCACTGTATTTCCTTTGATTTTTTTTTTCATTATTTTTCCAAGACTTTACTGGTAGAAATGCAGTTATTTATTGATGGATGAAGGCATTTGTTGTTTACTGTAGCAGAAGTGACTGGAATTCAATCTTAAAGTTTTTTTCTTAATAACAGCTATCTGTCTGAGAGTTCATATCCATAGTCATAGCAGCATATTTTGTTTCAAACTCCTGGGCTTTGTTCAATAAGACCCTATTTCTTTCAGCATCGTTGCTGTTCATGTTTGCCCCTTACAATATATCTAGTTTTCATGTTATTTTTTGTGCACGTTGGCTTTAACTTTCCTAGATTCAACCCTTGTTAAAGAAGACCTTTAGGTGATTTCTCAGTGTTCCTCTCTGCCTACGATCTCTCCTAACTTAGTGTCTGGTCACTTTAACAATTTGCTGAGTCCTGCTTCCCTACTATTATTGCAGATGTTAAAGAAACCTGCGTGGCACTGATCACTGATACTGCATCCTCATGATCTAAGCAGTTGTCGGCACACTCCAGCGAACTGGTTTTCTGTGTTTCTATTGCTGTGCTAATGGTAGTACACTGCCACTTGGGTTAGGAGGAGTGGGACTACAGATGCGGGCAAGTTTCTAAAAAAATCTTTGTCACTATGCAGTTGTGAAAATGTGCAGTTTATCTGGAGATTCAATACTAGTCTGCTGCCTGGAATAATTCTCAATAGTGTGACAGGAGTCATTTTGGATAAAACTGGGCATTTGTATCTCAAGAACACTGGTGTCTGTCACATTCCTTACTTGGTGCTCTTCTGTCTAACTCTCACTTGATGTGGCCAAGACATTTCCAGTGAATGTGGAGAGTAAGGGAACACTACCTTCGCGTGTAAGATATTAAAGTATATGCCTTCTCATATTTGTCATATTCAGCTAAGTTGTTATATGAAATGTTTAGCTATGCATTTTTTTTAGCCAGGTGCTGGTGTACTTGCTCAGTAATCAGAGGTTACTTAAAAAAAAAGATTCAGTGAAGAAAGTCCTTTCTGTGAGTATCACTCTTCTGTAGTATTTTATAAAACCAAAAGATTTCATTAATGTTCATTTTATGTTCAAGCAGACATTGCTCCAATAGAGGAATGGTTTGTAAAATTCAGAATGCATCATGGATTAAATATGTTTACCACTGAAGGAACGTTACTGGATATTCTCAGAGGTGAGAATAAGAGAAGCTCCATTTATGCCGTATGTTGAAACAGAGACTGAATTCAGAATACTATCTAAAACATCCTTTCCTTTGAAACCTAGTCCCAGCCACAGGAGACCTGAAGTTGGTTTTCAGATCCTGCAGCTCTTAAGCTTAATTCTGCAGTCTTGAGAGTGTTCTTTTTAATACAATTATGTTCTTTTTAATGCAGGGTGTTCTTTTTAATACAATTATGTAAAACATAATTTAATAAATAAATCAATAAAAACTCTCTCAAATTTTACACGGATGATTTTTTCACAGTATATATACTAAATACTTTAGCACAAATGTTTAATAGGTCTTAATTCTTCATGTTAAAATCATGGTCTTATTTTTCAATGGTATTTTCTTTCTTAATATGTGTCTGTTCATGAATGTATTCTTCCTTTTGTACTAGAGGTAAAGCTATCTAATCAATTCATTTTCTTACATGTTTACTATATTTAACCTCCTTTCTATTATATTTATTGTCTTAGTCCCCAAATCTGTAATGCCTGAAGACCATTTCATATGCATACAGTTTATTTATGCTTTATCTGTGTTAAGCAGCTAGACTTTTCTCTTCCACAGAACCAATTCTTCAATGGGAACTTGGTGAAAAAATATCCCCTGAACATCTTGATGCTGTGATACCTCACGTAATAAATATCAGATTGGCAGTTTCTCCTTGTGCTAATGATGTGGCAGTTATTGCTCTCATCTGTAATGCTACAGCTCAAGGTAGGTATAGATCTCTGGGCATTCATAAATGCACAGTGACTTTAACAGCTGAAAAGCAGTGAACGTGTGAAAGAACCTATTTTCTGAATTAGTTATAATTTCTCAAATTACCTTCTGCGGTCAGCTGTATTCTTCTTCTAAAATGAATTTAGCCAATGAAACAGTCTGGTATAATGCTTTAAATAAAATTCAGGCACAGCTAGAAATTAAATAGAAGTATATTCTCTCTATTTTTATATATTTTATTGATATATTCTCACCCTGCCCATTGCATTTTATTCATTTTTTTWAAAAAAAGGCAGAGCATAAAGAAAAAAATATCTAAAAAAGTTAGATGAAATGATCTGTACCAGGAAGGGATGTTTAGAAATCTAGAATGTTTAATTTAGAAATAAAGGAGAAAATTTGGATATTTCTGTAAAACAACAAAATTGCACAGGAATGCCTTTTGAACATATGCTTCCAGAATGAGGGCTCTCAGTGAAGAGCTTTTTCTTTTGTTTTAAGGCAGGTTATAAATATTTAGACATCAGTATCTCATTGTGTGTTGGGACAAAGTGTGATCTGGTTTTCAAAAGGCCTATCTTGCTTTTTATGCAGACAACAGACCTGATCTCTGTTGTTGTTCTTATATCCTCAGGTGGGATTCATCTCTCTGGATTTGGTTATGTACAATATGGGCATTTTTTCTGGCTTTGTCTAAACTTCTTTTATAGTCAAGAGAGAGAAATAAGCATCACTATCATGCAAAGTTCATCTCAGCTAACTGTAGATGGATGGCAGATAATTCGCATGCTGACATTGCTCCTCTCATAAAGTAAAATCTAGATAATTTTTTCAGGTGAAAATACTTACATGGTAGGTATTTAGGGTCAGATGAGATAAATTCCACCCCATTGCACATCCAGATGAAATATGGATGTGTCTCCTACATTCCTGCAAAGCCTGAAATGATTTTAAAAAAATTCTCCTAACCTACTCACATACTTCTCCTTAGATCTTCTTGCAGCTTCCCTTCTCATTTAGACAACACCTGTCCTGCAGGTGTCCTTCCACTGTCCTGTACATGATATTTTACTTCATGTCCTGCAGGCAATGTCTAAATCCTGCATTTTTTTTTCTGCTACTATCACAAGGTTCGGCTTTTCCTACCCTGTTACAGCATCRGAAGTCTCATCACTTGCCCTCTCTTGGTTTTTAAATCTTCTGTATTAAGCAAGACTAGAGGAATCTTACATTTTTCACGTGCATTCAGGGTGCTGCTGCAAAGGTCTCTCTCTCTCTCTGTTTCTGTCTGTGTCTCATTTATTTGCATCTCTCTGTTAACTTGTATACTGTTATTCCAAACATAAGCAGTTTTTCTTTAGTATAAAAGCTCTCACAATAGCTTCTCCTTACTCATTAAGTGCTTATGATATACCTATGATGCCCGTGTTTCCTATAGGGTTGTTGAATTTTCTGCTGTACACTTTTTTTATTACTCCAATGCTACTGCTCACTCTTGGAAGAATTTGCAGACACTTTCAGAGCTGTCTTATTATTGTTCTTCAAATTTGTCCTCAAAGCAGTCTGCTGCACCAAGAGCGCTAAAATTCAGAGTGTATTTAGACTGCTACTATGAGAAACCGTTGCCTCTCATGCTGAATAATATTTCATTGTTTCCTATCTGCAGGTGTTCATTGTGTCTTTTGCTTAGATTGTAAAACAGGGGCCACTTTACATTTTGTCGTGTGTTTGTACAGCACAAATCAAAAGGGGACACCTCAGTCCTTTATTAGAATCCTATATACTGTGGTAGTACAAATAATCTATTACACCAATACTGAAATTTTGAGAGTTACTAATAATACTTAGCATATTTCGTAGCACTTTACAAAAGTGCCTAAGTGCTATTTTCCTCATTTTCCAGATAGGCAGCTGAGACACTGAGTAATGGTATACCTGGCTCTGGTTAGTCAGTGTGTTGATGGATTTTATTCCAGTATCTAACAAGTTGTCCCTGCCTCAGACTTTGTGTTTATCATTATCCAGGTCCAAGAAAAGGTCACGCTGTAATACACAAGTATTGTACAATTGACTGTATTATAAAGGCTTTAAAATGTCCTGTGAAAGTAGATGCGATGAGCTATTACTGGAGATAGTTTATGCTAGATAGTCAGTTGACAAGTAGAATGCTTGAATGAACCACAAGTCAAAATGTCATAAGGGTGATCTCTTAATCATACCTGTACTGTAACGCAGGCTATGGAGTTTTCCAGCATTACTTCTAGAGAAAAGTAATAGTCACAGAATAGTCTGTGTCTCTCCATACTAGCTTTTCCAGGCATTGGTGAGTTCAGCCATGCCATGCAGACCAGTGGTGCCTAGAAGACATTATGTTTGTATGAGTTTTAGAGAATAAATGACTGGGTAAATAAAGAGAGCCTATTCACGTGCCAGTGAGGGAAAAGTAGCAACCTGTGCTCATCCTTTGATAGACGCCACACAGGAGACCCACAACATAAGTTTTTCATCTCATAGAACTACTTGTTTGCTGTAAYGTGGTGTATTCTTTAGATGCAAATCTTTTACATGTCTTGTTAAAATGAACAATTTCAATATTTAGCAAACTAGTCTTACATACCCTTCTATGTTCTGCTGAAACAGACTTTACAATGATACACAGGCTCTAGGGTCTGCAGGGTCAACAAAAGTGACTACTCCCATCTAATGGCAAATGAAAGAACAGCACGAAAATAAAAGTAAATGTAATGTCTGCTTTTTTACAGCAAGAACTGTAGACATGTAGGAAGGTATGTTCCCAGATCCAGAGAGTTCAAAATAAGACCAAAATAGGCCAACAAAGGGAAAAGTAACATGAAAATAAAACCTCTAAATCATTAAAAAAAAAATGCTATCTGACATTGCAACAATACAATTTTAAATAAGTATTGACCAAATTTTTCATCTAGTTTTTTTTCAAGCTGCCTTTGAGCAGAGCTTTGACCACACAGCAGTTTTAGGATTTGTCTGGTTCTGTTCAAATGGTAGTAAGTGCTTATGTGAAAAGCTTAGTAGGAACTAGAGCTGATGGAACAGATCTCAGCCTGAACAAAATGTGCTCAGAAGAGAGTACATATACCTATATGGCACAGTATAATCAGATATGGAAACTATTCAGTCTTCACAGTGATAGGAAATGAGAGGCTCCGTGAGATGACAAAATCAAATGTTCTTCCAAATTTACCTTTTAAYCTTCCTTTTAGTAGTTTCTGTGTTACCTTTTGGCTACAAAAAGTAGAAATCACATGACAGATATCATTTAATATTACTAAACCAGACCCAGATGTTTATCAGAACAGTCATATGTTCTGTTAAAATTTACACTACATTTTTCAGAATTATTTTACAATTTTGTATAAACTAACTGCAACGAGACATTGTTTTATAAAACATCAGGGTAGAAACCCACGCAAAAGCAGCTGACAGGAATTCTCGTTGAAAATTCCTTGAGAATTTTTTGACTTTTCATTACAAAACCTGACACATTCCCATGGAAAAATAACCTCTCATAGATATGAAAGGCAAAACTGGCTTATGAGGGACCGACATTTGATCATTAAACTCAAGAAACCTAGAGACAACTAAAAGTGTGTCTCTACTTACACCTTCAACCTTGATTTTTTATATATATATATCTATATATCTATATCTATATATCTATATATATATATATAAAAAATATATCAATATCTATCTATGGCTATCTCCTTCGCTTGTCCCTCCATCTTCTGTTTCTGTGCTGATATTATTTATAACTTATTTGCTTTAAAGTTCCATTTCCAATCTTTCTGAAAAATTATGTGTTGAATAAATCTCTTTGAAACAAGCCCCAAGAGCAAGATATTCACAGGTCTTTAAACTGAGTATTGCTCAGGATGTTGCTGTGAGTTGTGAGTGAGAACCATCTTTGCTTTTCTTTTTTTTTTGGTACAGTTTTGTGCAATACAGTAAGCATGGACAGTTTGCAGTTGATAATAATCAGAAGTTCATAAAGTAAGCATGGACAGTTTGCAGTTGATAATAATCAGAAGTTCATAAAGAAGAAGGATAGGAGGAACTTTCTCAGTGAAATTCCTTAAGAAGGACTCAGGCTTTAGACCAGTTGTTATTCCAGTTGCAAAATTATTCTGGAGCCTACTGATAGCTTTGTGTCAGAATGATTGATGTTGATATATTTAGGTAACAAAAATCAACCTGCAAATTTGTTTGTAGATGTTAAATAAAATATGACAACAGCTAAGACACAGGAGTTTAAAATGAGCTTCATTTTTATTCCAGTTGTCCCAACCGGCTTTTGTTTGGATCTCAAATAGGCAGCAATTCTGTGAAAGAAGTAATAGAATTTCCAGACCTCACTTCTTATTTATTTTTTTGATGTTAATAGTATTTTTACCTGAATAGAGAATGCGCTCTCTCTTTTGTGCCAAAAAATATATTTCCTAGACAAATCTAACATTCAAGGACAGATTTTTAAATAAATCTCCCATTCATTTCTATGTAAATATTGATTTTTTTTTTTTTTTCCACTTTTCAGATGTGTATGTAGGTGTTACCGACTCTGGATTTGCATATGACAAAACAAAGTGGTTCAATATGACGAACAGCCTGTGTCCCGAACAGGAGGATGGTAAATTTGGCTTCTCAATTGTTTAGTGATGCAAATCACATACAGAGAAAGATAACATTTATTATAATAACTTACAGTATTGGGACAGTATATATATATATATATATATATATATATATGTGTGTGTGTGTGTGATATAATTATGTATACTTATAATATTGTATATTATTATATAATCCTATTATAAATATATTATACAATATTATATATAATATGTGTGTGTATGTATGAATGTATTTTGGAGTACATAGACCTTCTCAATATGAAACAAAAGTAGCAGATTTGAGCCAAGTATAATCTTAGAACACTTGTTCATGCTCAATTTTGTTTAATAATTATGAGAATTCCAAAAAAAAAGGTAGTTTGTGCCTGTGAAAACAACAGGTCAGCAAAAGTGAGCTATGAGGAAAACTGTTATGCATTATCAAAACAATAGCCATAATTTGCAATGTCAAGTAGAGTTAGGAATATTAGCTCCCAGATATTTCTTCTAAATGTACTTAGTCATGATTCTCAAAGGAGACATACAGAAGATCAGTTGAATAGTTGTGTTCTTATTATCTGTCTTAGTTTATGTAGTCAGTAGAGGTTGTTTGGTTTCATCCACATTATTTGCATGATAGCATCTGGATCACTGCATGAAGAATATTGTATTCTATATAGATACCAGAATTTGATGATTCAGCTGATGATTCTGATGATTCATTTGTAGTTGTACAGAAATTTTACGTATGTTGCTCAATGTAGTCTTGTTTTTAGGGGAAGAGTGTCAATCTGAAAAAAGTTTGCTTCTGAAGTTGAGGCTTGGATGTTGTTTAAAGACTACGTGGATGTAAAGACTGTGTGGAAGGGGATTCTTTGACATAGGCTAGGGGGAGCAGTTTAGTCTGGATGCTTAAAAACTGTAGTAAGCTCCATTTTAGAAATGGATCTTACCATGTGTCAAGCAGCAGCAGTTCTTACAGGGCAGTTGGCCACAAGGACAGTATGGTTCTAAATCTGCCTAGCTGACCCCATGTAGGTGTCCCTGCATGCCAGACAGCATATTGTGTGCAAATATTGTGCAGTTTTGAATGTGGGTTACTCTGCAGGTTGGCTGTCTGCTTGAACGTTGCCTTTGGTTTGGAGGGGAACACCTGGGAGGTTGTGTGAATACTCTGGGATAGACTTTAGCGATGTCAAATTATACATGAATGGAGCAAAGCAACATTTTTTCACAATGTT
>NW_028186645.1:7107719-7148537 GCF_003343005.1 Rhea americana
CCCTCCCTCTTAAGTCTGTGATGGCCTGTCTCTTCTGAATATAATCTTAACAAATCACCATTTAGTAGCCCTCACAACAATGGGCTTATATATCAGTGAAGATCTATGCCGTCCTACTGGAAAAATCCTAAAAGTATGTGAGTTTGTATAAATATGAAGTAGCTTTTTAATCCAGTTTTGTGAAATTTTAGCCAAACAGCAAGTGAGAAATTGTAACTATTTTCTAGAGAGGTACTCTGAAAATATGACACTGTACATATTCAGTTTACTGCCCTGTTTTCCTTCTGTGGAAGATTACTTACTTTTTGAAGCTCTCAGTAAAAGTTTTTATGAAACTAAAAGTAGTGAATAAAGACAAGCAGTGGAATGCTTTTTAAAAGAAAGAAAAAAGGAAAGAAAAAGGTATGTGACTGTTTTCTGATAACATAAATTATCCACATGAAATTATCATATAATTGAAGTATTTTGAAGGAAGGGGGACACCAGCAGTCTTTTATTTGTTATTACCTATTTATTTTGGTCCTTTTATAAAAGTAAATCTTGCACTGGAAATGATGTACCATTTTATTAATTTCAAGCTGTCCCAACATCACATTTTCAAAGGATTTTGTTAATCTGAGTGACCTGAAATCCAGTTAGCTAGGCTGATTAGTTCTTCATTTTGAAGATCTTTATTCTATTTGATATATAATCAGCGTATTTTAGTCAGCTCTTTAGGATATATGACTCATCAGAAGTAGTGCAAAAAATTAGGCTGTGCTGTAAATGCATGGCTCTAACATCATCATGATTTTTGAGTCATGTTCTTCATTGTGTTTATTTCCTTTTAACTATTGACATGTTTCCTTTTACATTATAGACATTTCCTTTCAAATTAGTCTTGAATTTTTATTTTCTTGACAGATCATTCCATGTACAGATGGATTGTTCTGTGTACAGAACAGGCAATTGTATTTGTCAATTGGCACACAATGTTGCAAATCCTCATAGTGGGTCTTTGAGTACTGCTGATCTTACTTGAGGCAGGTTTTAGAAGCAGAGTTAATAAGGCCACCTGAAGAGGAGTTAAATTTGGACTAATAAAAGATAGACTTTCCATAAAAATAGCCTGCTTATGTTCTTAAACTCTTAAAATACGGTAACAGAGTTGCTACAACAAAATTAACAGGGTTGTTTTGCTCTATAGCACAATGCTTACCTTCTCCCTTGTACTTTAGTAACTTTGTCACAGCTGCCACAAGTGCTATTCAAATTGTGGTTTTGCCTTCCATGCTGCCTATACCCAGCAAAAGCAGCTGAGGAAAGAGGAGAGTCCAGAAGAGCATTATCCATGCAGCAAGGTGTATTGCATTTCTATTTCTATATTTCAGTTCTGCATTACTGTTGAAATTGAGAAAGTCTTTACAGTGATAAGAAAACTTGTAATTTCAGAAAGGCTAAGTTTGTCATGGGGTTGCAAAAAACTTAGCCTTCATGCAAGGATCATCTTTCTGCCAAAGTTCAACCCTTTCTGAAAGCATGGTGTCACAGGAGCCTCTTCATAGAAGGTCACTAGATTTTTATTTYATTTTATTTTTTACAGAAATAGGACAAAACTGTATTTTTTTTTCCTGGCTCTGTCCTTAGAGATAGATGACTATTTTAGCTGATATTTTCCAAATTTTGGAAATGTCAGCCTGGAACAGACAGCTTGCAAGGAGAATTTCACTCTGAAGTAGCTGGTTTGGCAAAATTATGAATTGTCCTCTGTTTCCCATTAGAAGTCTGAATACTCTCTTAATAATGAACAATGCTCTTAGTTCTGCTTTTACTGTGACTTCCATGATGACAACTTTCTGGAATTAGAAGACCCTCTGTGAAGTGTTAGACTACTACCAGTTCTCTAAACTGCATATGTGCAAATTTATTAACACACAAATAATGATTTTATGAAGTACTGCTATCAGATGTATAATCACAAATTTAATTCATTAAAATGAATTGAATATTCTTAAGGGCAAAATATTTGTGTACAGGAGGAGCAAGAGCAGATCCACAATGTAACGCCTCATTAAAGGATAACATTCCATTGCTGTATTCAATGTCAATATTCCCATATGATCTAATGATAAATGAAAAAAAATAAAGAAAAAAAAGCAAGAAAAATTATAGATACATCGGCAAATCTTTTACTCTCATTACAATGTATGCTGTCTATATTGCATACTCTTTTTATCCTTTGTTCTTTTTTTCCTAGTTCAGTAACGTGACCTTTTGTGGCTTTGAAATGGTAAGAAACCTGGAAACACAGCCTGTTTTCAATATTTGTATTTGCAATTCTCTTTATGTCAGTGAATATTTGTTTGAAAGTATTTCAAATAAAATTTCAACTCTTTGGGATAAAACAGATCAAATGTTTAACATCTTAACATGGAGTCACTTTGGGATAAGCAGAGATGTTAGAAAAAATGCAACACTGGATTGAAACTGTGGAGTGTTTAGTGGCAGCTATTGAATTTGGCTGGGATGTTACCAGAGGATATTCTTATCAGTTATGCACAGGGATGTTTATAAAGAGTTTGGTCAAATAGAGTGTTGTTTTTCTGTATAATCAAAATAGTTAAGTCTCCAGTGGGTGATCTCTGCTGTTCTTTGTTTATGTTCAGACATTTCTATTTCTTGTCTCACAGAATGATCCACGTGTTATTTCCTTGGAGGTCTTTCACAGTACTGACCAGACTGTCTGGCTTATCTTGAGATTAGTCAAGTTTTAGGTGACCTGGCTACATCCAAGTACAATGAATCATTCATTTTCTCTGCTTATTATTGAAAGTAAACTGTGGTGTTATTTATAAGATTTATTTATATGTCAAAGGAAATACAGCTACTTTACTTATTTCTGTCTCTTATTTTTCATAGCATGATTATTTCAGTGCAAATATATGGTATAATACCCAGTGTCTAGCTAACAGAGAAACCTACGAAGGTAAAATATTTGGATTTTAAATTTACAAGAGAAAGAAAAAGAATCATAAAAATTATAAAACAGTCTATAAAATGAATTGAGTTCGGCTAACTAACCTCAGATTTGTGGAGGAATTCATATTCCACTAAACTTGCATGGAATTTGGGGACGAATCTCCCTAGTTCATGTGAACATATCATTCTTAATTGCCAAATACCTCCTTAATTTTAGAGCTCTTTAATATCCTTAATTTTGTCCTGCTTCTAATATTCTTCTACAACTCATTATAATGGGGAAAAGGAACAGAAACCTATGATTTTGACAGGTCGGTGCAGATTATGGAAAGGCTGTATAGAAAGAATCCTGGGCCTCCGCTGTGTCCTTAGCACAGCTCTGTAAAGCCATCCAGTATCTTGTTCTCCTGCAGTTACCTATTAGGCCATTTGTTGATAAGACCACCACCTAGTGCACAGAACGCAGAAAGCACTTACTGTTGACAGTCAACACTGCTAAATGACCGCTGAGAAACTTTGTATTACTGAGGTGAAAATTCTTTCTTGGCTAGTTTGTGTAACATTCACATCAAATGAAATTATTCAGACCTTGAAAAAAATTTAGCCTGTGGACAATTCAATACAGATTTAAAGTATATTAAAAGATACATATATAGAGAGATATGTAAAACATTTTACATAAGCAAGGGAAGAAAATTTCAAACACACATGTATTTTTTGGTTCTTAATATTGTTTTGCATATTTATTTGAATACAAAACAGCTACTTTTGCTATACAGATTGGAAACTAAATTTGAAAAATCTAGATCGCAAGTTCTTTTAAAAAGGTGTCCTGAAGTCCACTGAGATATCTACTATCCAGACATTGGTGTGTATATGTCCATGGAGTATAGAGTTAGCTGAAGGGAAGTATTCTTATGCCAGAATTAGTTTTTGTGAATACACTACTATTTCTTGTCTCATAAAAGAGATGACTAGGAAAGGACTCAACTCATGACCAGTACAGAAAAGGGACTCAGGAATTTCTCACAATACAAGAAGGAAGATACACCAGACAATTAATAAGCAGGAGGTTTAAAACAAATGAAAGAAATATGTCAGACAAATTTAAGCAGAGCAAATTCATAAATTGATGTTGAACAGGATGATCTACATACATTCTCTGGTCTAGAGGAGTCCCTCAACCACAAACCTGTAAAGAGTATACAGGAGAATTTTCTATGCATGTCCTCGTTCTTGTTTTTCCCCATGTCCAAATATTAGACTAGATGGACTATTTCTCACTTTAAATGACTTATCTTATGTACTGAAATATACTTTTCATATCTTTATTATTTCACTACATTGAAGAAAAACCTGCACAGGCAATTATGTTCCTTCTGAGCTGCCCATAAATATGCCAATAGGCACATCCATTTTGTATGCAGTGCAGAGTCTATATATTTAGTATTTGTGAATGTACAAAATCAATCAATTATATAAACTGGTGTATATATCTGTTTTAAAGTTACTTAGTAATCTGCAGTTTGTTAAAGAGATGATAGATTAATGAAGATTTCATTTATTCTAGAGGATGTTATTAGTGTCACGTTCAACAAAGAGAAGTCATGGAGCATGGTAAGAAAATGGACATTTTGCATTGGCAGTATGCTGCATGATACAAGTTTGTCTGATGGTTTAAAAATTCTAAAATTCATTTTTTGTGGCCATTTCTCTGCCTGCATATTTTGAGCTTTAATATCACTACTCCATAAATGCTGGCATATTCTATCCCAGGATTAAAACTTTTTTTTGCAGATTTTTTCTTGTCTGATAACATCTAGTTCATASTATAACCTACTAATTTTACTGTTAGATTGGTTAGAAACAAAAAGATATCAGTTGTAAGTCCCTGTCTGCATGGATTTAGATGGAGATCCTGGCACCAAAATTTGAAATTTTTCATCTGAAAGTATTTATTCTACCTATAGAAAAACTTGCTTAACTTTCACCTCCCAAGTTTTCCATTTGCTGATATAGGTGGAATGGTTACAATTTGCCTTGGTTTCAAATGAATGATAGTTTCTATCCTAGTAAATACCAGGATCTGAATAAATCTAAGTACTACTGAAGAGTTTTGTAGGAAGACATTCCACTCTGATACTTCTAAGCCTTTTCTGTCAATGACACAGAGCTAGTTCATGCTGAGAATCTGACTGTAGCAAACAATATCAGAGCAAATTCAGCCAAGCCCCTTCATAATGCCAAAATGCAGAATTTATGAACTTTATATATTCTTTCTCTCAGATGTCAACCTGCTTTTATAGTTATGATCCCTTCCATTATTGGTCAAGTTGCCTTCCTCAAAAATTCTATAGCAGGAGATTTTCCAATAGACCAATAGCATTTCTGATAGATTATCAGCAGAATACTGGAGTCAGCATTTACAGGAGTCAGGTATGTTGTGGAACCAGTGACAGTTTCTCTTGCTTTGCTTATGCATGTTGTGTTTATAAATTAGATTAAATTGTTTATTTTTCCTTGTCACTCTAACATATCTGAACAAAGAAGGCAACGGTGTTGTCAGTAGTTTAGGCAAGACACTTCAGCCCAGGAGATTTTGGTGCTGTTCTCAATTCCTTCAGTGTCCCCCTAGTCAGGCAAATTGCTTTTTCTCTGTGCATCAGTTTTCATACTTATAAATCGGGACAATTTACAATACCTGAGTATTTATTCACTGGGTGAAAGCCACTCTGAAGAGATTTACAGAATGCAAATGCTTCTCTGGTTTGTGTTGTAATTTTGCCTGACAGAAAATTTCTCTTAAGTTTTCGTACTTTGATAAGTCTGCTTTGGATGCACTAAAACTGCAAAACAGGAATGACATTTTTCTCTTTCATTTCTGTGCTAGTTCCTTCTTCTTGTCTACAATATCAAAAAAACAGTGAACACAATTATTTTGATGAATGAGTTTTTATTTTTAGCTGGAAATGCAAGCTACTTCTCCAGGCTTCCCACAGATTCAGCTACAGCTTCTTTGGTTTAGGTACAGCTCCTTTCCCTCAACTTAACAAACTTTTTATCTCCCAAATATAAGGGGGGAAGAAAAAATCCTTTCTTGTGTATTACAAGGAACTATGAGGGGGGCAGTTGTATTTGACCAGGTAAAGGAAATAGATATTTGAAGTCAGATTCATAATATTCACTGCTTTCTTTCTCTAGCATAGTGTACTACTTGCTCTCTCCTGACTTAAAATTCATTACCAGCTTAAGCATACTGTCTAGTGTTCCTTTTTTTGGTAGTCTATATAGTAAAAGACTATGCAATTATCTTAGTTGTCAATACTTACTGTGTTATTTCTCTCCAGAAAAAGGCAATGGTTGCTGTTTACAAGATAAGAAATCGCAAACTGCAAAAGAATACAAAGTTTCCAATGTTTGAATTTCCAAACGCTAATTTTGTGCCATATGGAATGTTTTTCCACCCAGAGACACATTTTCTGTATGTTTATGGAAATGAGGTATGTATACAAAGAAAGTAATATTGAGGTTCAGTGTAATGTAAATTATTACTTTTGGTGGAACTACATGGTCCAAACTTCTTGGTTGGACTATTTCTGCAAAGTTCTTGCTGATTCCAATGGAATTAAGCTCAAGATCATTAGATTTTCATGCATTTTCCACGTATTGGGCTCACTTGTGTTGCAGGGTTTGAATTGTCTCTGTCATATTTAAATTGCTGTGAAATGACTTTGTGAAATGACTTATTAGTTATTCAGCATCTGTAGCATCGTCAGAAATGGGTCTTTAGTGAGGAAATAATTTTAGCTTTGTGATGAGTACTCAAGACACTATCCATAAACAACTTCTGGGGATGAGGAAATCCTGAATCAACAGAAAGAGGTTATTTATTATAAACAAAATTCTATATTCTTGCAGTTTGGTCTGTTCACAGCACTTTATGTATGTATACATTACTGAATACATTAATAAGATAGATTGCATTTATACACTTGCTGCTCACTCAACAGTGACTATTATTTCTTTCATAGGTGTGGTTGTCCAGTGATGGAGGCAATTCTTTTCAATTATTAATCAGTCTGGAAAATGAAAAAATTGTAAAAACAAACACATGTGTGTACACTCATTCAGTTGTATTTGTGAGTGATAAGGGAAGCATTTTCTTCAGTAAGGCAGGTGAGGAATTTAAACCTACTTCTGCAGTGAAATGAGGCATGGCAACTACATGAATAGGCTTCTTCATTAACTTCATTAATGTTAATACTATTCCTCAGTAAAATGTTTGAAGGGTTACAGAAAGTMTTTGAAATGCTACAGTCATATTAATACTTCATGTTAGTAAGTCCTGAGTGAACTGCCAGGTTAGAATAGTTAAAGCAGAGACAAGATTTGTACAAAGAAGTAATGTTGTATTGGTTATATAGATGGAAGACTGAACCTTGTAAGCACACAGACCTCCTTGTAGTTTGAAGAGTAGCAGACTTCAGGCAAAGTATTACACTGATATCAACATACACTTTCCTTGTTTGACTTTATATGTGATTGTGCTAAGCATGAGGAATCTTCACTAAATGCTGAGAGACTATCAAAGGACATAGTGAGCTAGTCAGTCATATACCATATTTCCTTGTTCATCTGTTGCAGGATGCAGATGGCTATAATCAAGTAGAACCTATACTGTCATTGTACAAACTGCATCTTAATAGGCAGACTTGTCATTCCTCCCTTTCCATTTGTGGTAGTGTGCTATGTAAAGCATACTAAGATAAAATTGGTTTATATAGATAGTATTATGAAAGTATAGATGCAATTTAGCTGCCTTTTAATTCAGCTCTTCACTTGAAAATGAGAACACCTATAAGAAGATAACTTTTCACATGTCACTTTGTGACATAACAGTGATTCAGTRATCTAAGAGCTGCTGGTTTTAGTTGAGTGTTTTTGTACTATACTTTGCCATGAAGGAAGAGAAAATGTGACATTATTTTTGCCTAGTGGAATTCAAATCCAGCTTGTTCATCACTCCACTAGCAGAGAAAGAAACCTATTAAGATGGATATGAGTTGACAGATTTCACTGGAGGACACATGTACTGATGTTTTATCAAGAAGTAAACCATATGTGAAAAATCATGAAAATTGGTAGGAATTTTGTCATTTTTTTCCCTCATAGTTCAGGCTGAGGCTTAGGATTTCTAATTCTATAATGAGCTGCATGTACATAAAGCCCTCTTTTTTTTTTTCTTTTTTCTTTTTTTTTTTTTTAAGAAATTCCTTGACTCTATTAGACATAAGTATCCACCCCAGTGACTAGTGCAGGATAATGCTCATGATATCTTTTGAGTATCTTAGGAGAAAAATTTCCATTTTGYTTGCTTGTCAATTTGTTTTAAAGAGGTTTTCCCACATTAATATACTGTTAGTGTGCTTCTTTAGAGATATATCAAAGTAATAGATCTGACTGGAACTACTGAACCTTGTAACAACCATTTTATCAACTTAAGCAGCATTTTTGCCTTTTCCTCGTATGCATTGTTGTCTTTTAACTTACTGCCTGTATTTCTCCTCTGTAGGTTTGGAAACATATGCCATGTCTGTGACTTCAACAAGAAGTGTTTTCAGTTTATACTGTGACCACTTGGGAGCTTTGCATCTAATTAATTTAAATGAGTCATATTTTGACAGGCTACACATAAGAAATCTAGATGTTTTAACATCAGTGGAGGTCAGCTGTCAAAAAAAGTCTAACTAACTTGCAAAATAGSCTTAAAATCTGTAAGGAACAGTTTATCTCTCACTATGCACAAGTGCAAGAAGATTGAGTTTGTGCAAGAAATATAATCAAATATATCCTTATGGTATGGAGAATGCCAGGCTGTAGTACATGTATGGCTATATGTACATTTTAAGTGTATAACCTGGACTATGTTGCAGCTGTTCAGCATTCAGGAGAATAGATAGCTATGAATTCTTTAGTGCCAGCCTCCACTCTACCACAAACTGAGTGAACTGAGCTCTGTATTTTGAGTCACTCCACAGCTCTTTCCAAAGAGAGGGACCTTGCTTGACCTAGCTGGTGTTGCCAGGCTGCACTTAACTGGTGGAGAGGCTTTGAGCTTGCCCTTCGCCCTTGGAGCACAGCTGGATCACTGTATATGGAAAAATAAGGATTGTCTTTTCTGATGCATATAACTTTTCATTTATCCACGGTGAATTTTACCAGAACTTTTACGATCACTCCCACAATACCAGAAGCCTCTTGGAACTCCTTATAGTTACACATTTTCTGTACTGCCCTTACTTTTCCAATTCAGTTTTGAATAAATTAAACACTAATATGCTGAACACAAAGACCATGTGGAACTCTACCAGTAACCTCCCTCCCCTGAAAGAACTGACCATTTACCCTTCATAAGAAGGATCCCTTTGCTATAGGACTATCAATTTTTCAATTGCTTATTTATTCATGAAAGGATATTTCCTTTACTACTGTCACTACCTCTTTTCTCTTAAAGCTTTTATACTGACTTACTGAAAGCCTTTTGGAAATCTAAACAGACTGCATCAACTGGATCTGTGAGAGAACTCCAGAAACTGAGTCAATAAACTGTGTTGTCTCTTCCCCAGTGTTTCCTATTTGTTGGTATGTCCAGGAGTTCTGATTTTTTTTTATTATTCTTTCTTTCCACTAGTTTGTCTAGGGTTGGCATCAGTAGTTCCTTGAAGTTCCCCTGGTGCTCTTTTTAAAAACTGTTGGCAGTTAGCTTCCATGGTCTGCTTTTAAGTGACCAGTTACATATTACAGTTATCAATTCATCTGTTTCACCCTTGAATCCCTTTAGAATTCCTAGGTGACACCATCCAGCTGGTGGGTTTGTTCCAGTCCTTCAGTCTCAGCTATTGACAGTGCCATTTGAAGCAGCCCCTGCTCAGAAGGTTCCACACTGGAGACTCCCCCAGTTCTTCCACAGCYTGTCAGACATAGCTACCAAAAATTCACTTTTTTTTCTGCTACGACACTGTTTTTTCTGATCATTTTTATACTGTAATTGGTCCTACAAACTATCTAGGAAGTTTCATGTTCTTGATGTGTTTGAAAAATAATTTTCTACTATCTCTGTGACTTTTGTAAACTTTTCTTCAAATGTTTTGTGGCTTGTCTTCTGTGTTTATGCACTCAAATAGCCAAAAGTTACGATATCATCTAGTATCATCTCCAGTTTTTGAAGAGCACCTTTTATTTCTAATAGCATTTCTCACCCAGTGTTTAATCTAAGTACACCGTGGACCTATCTAATGGTCAGGAGCAAGTCAAGAGTTGCTTCGCCTCCTGTGGGTTCCCTAACCAGCTATTGTGTGAAGCAGCCAGTGACAGAATCTAAACGTTAGATTTTGGTATTGAATCTTGATGGGACATTTAACCAATATTCAATCCCAATTAGTGGGATAACAAGTTTCCTGTTATTAATATATTCCTCACCTTCACATCCTGCTTGATTGCTCTTAGCATGTCCCAGGTGCTCCTACCATGCTGGTCTGGCATTGAGTAACACGATCCTTCGACTGTATTTTTCTGATTCTATCTCCAGATTTCAGAGTTTCTGACATTACTGGTTTACAGAGATAGCTTGATAATTGGATTTGACTCTAAACTTTCCTTGACATATAGTGCCACTAACTGTACTGGCACAGCTAGCTTTTCCTTTTATACTTTGTACCTGACTGTTATTGTTTTACTGATAATGGCATAATCAGAATATTATACCTGCTAAACCAATGCAAGTACTACCAATCATCATTCAATAATATAATCCCACTGTCATTTATTATTCCTTTTTCGTGATACTATAAATCAGTACAAAAGTAGGCTAAAGGAATACGTTGATTGCTATTTAGAGATTTTTGAAAACAATCACACAGTTCAGCTAGTACAGCTTTTCCTTTGCTACAAAAAAGAAATAATTGTGGTATTACAGATTCTGCTATTTTGAGACCAAAGAAATGTAACTTTTAAAATGATAGCTATTCTGTGGACAAGATTTCCATCACAAGGAAAATAAACAGCCTCTTTTATATGAATTAATCATTTTCATTGATTCCATTTCACGATAGTTTTTAGACTGGATTATGGGGCATCAAAATAAATTCAGATTCTATCATAATAGATAAAGCATAACTAAAATGATGACCACCTTCTTTTCTCTGATATTCTAGGAGGTAAACAAATTATTTGATCATGCATTGTCCCCACAATATRTCACAGAACAGCAAATGATATTTTTTGAGCATAATTCACCCAGCAGAAGGAAGAGGAGTATCAAGAGCTCAAGTATTCATTACCTGCATAAAGGCCAAGTTATACAATATTGGTAAGATAATAATAATAATATATTAAGACTTAATAAGTTGGAGTATTTAATTCTTTCAAATGTTAACCAGCAAAGGGGCATTGGCAAAATATGTTATAGTTCATATTTTGATTTTTTTGATATGCTATTTTAGAAATTTAGAAATAAATGGCAAAATGTTTTACCAAATGTCAAGTTCCATAACTGGGTTGCAGAAGTACAGGTGGCTTTTTTWAATCAGTTATTACTTTTTTCTCTCTTACAGTGAAAAATAGATCCACTCTTATACTTTTGGTTCAAGCAAGCTTTGCTGAAACTCTGTGAATTCTCAGAGACTGTTAAAACGTTATTATTTGTCAGGTAGTGAACAGCAAATATTAGAAATATTACCTCTTGCCTTTTCATTGATGGCTGGAGTGACATAAGCAACAAATTGTCTAGTTAAAATAACAGCCATTTGAGAGAGTCACAGTTAATATTTATTAGAAGTCTGCTGAGCCCAGTATGTAAGACTGCTGTATCTGATCCTTAAAATACTATGTTTTACTTTTTATAATACCTGGGTTTATTGTAACTTCTTACTTGTTTTCTTCCTATGTGCTGATATTATGTGTTGAATCAGCACTTTACTGATGCAGCACACTTCAGCAGACTCTAGTAGGGAACAACAAGAGTGGACCAAGCCTTATTTTCAAATGACCCTTAAGTGTTTGTAGTTATATCAGTATTTAAATTTTGTAAATGAATGTAATGCTCACTAGAACAGCATACTAATGCAATGGGTTATATTGATAGTGCCAAAGGTACCCAGTCCACAATGCATGTGTTGGACTCTGGGCCAAGTTGTCCAGTGTGGCTTACATTGACACTCCTCAGGGTGATTTGAGGCTTTGTTCAATCTACAAAGGACTTGGAGTGTCCCCTGGCTTGATATATATCCCACAGGTCTTTGCCTCTGTTTATTGGCGTGACTCAGGTTTGTATATTGGGCATACCACCTGACCACACTCAGGATATGGCTTTTAAAAATAAAAATAAAAAAATAAGTTGTTACTTGGATAAGTTGTTACTTCCTTATCTCCTGATTTCAGGGCTTGTTTTCCAAGTGATGCTGTACTCGTCCACAACATGTTCTCAAAGTGTTTGTTCTTCACAGAGACACAAAAGGGAGAAAATTGTTTATATTCTTTTTCTAAAACAACTGAAAAGACTTAAGATGTTAGAAGTAGTTTTCTGAATCTATAGGACTATCTCATACACCATTAACAGAATACATCAATCTCTGAACAGCCCTCCATTGAAAGTACTTGATAGTTCTTCTTCTAACATGGTATAWGGGACATCTTACTCAGCCCCCAACTATCTATTTGGCAGTCAGTCTGAGAGGACAGTTCCTTGTATTACTTCTCTAAGGACCATAAGAATGGATTTCTTGTTAAAGGAAGCTGAAGTCTATGCTTGGTTATTCTGGTGTTTCTAAAGAACTGTCCTTCAGTGCAGCAGTATCAATTACTTTCTCATATTTGCATACAGAGTCTGCAGTACAAAGTAGGCATTCTGCACAGATGCTTGGAATCTCTGCTTTGGCTAGAACAAGCTCTGAAAGTGAGGGCACAATCTATTCAGCACAACTTACTGGGTCTGTCTTTAGCTGAGTACTGATGCCATCAATATTGCAATTTCCAATACTTTTTCAAGACTAAAAGTTTTATGGTGTCTCAACACCACTTCCCCACCATATTCTGTCTTCTGTAAAGTTTATATCTGCTCTACAACCTAAGCTTTTTCTTTCTTTCTTTCTTTTTTCTTTTTTTTTCTTTTTTTCTTTTTTTTTGGGGGGGGAGGAGGGGGTGAAATTCCTAAGGGTTGGGTTTTTTTTTTAAGAATTTGTGTCATATTAAAGTAACAAAGTCCCATCGCTATTGTCTGCCCCAAAGCACAAAATTCTGAAGAAATGATTGCTCTACRCATTTTAAATGTCACAATAGAGGAAATTCTTACACTCTTCACTGTCTTTAGTGACCTGTCTAAGAATCAGGGAATTTCAACTCAAGTATGTGCCAGCTTGTATGAAGATGTGCTTCAAGATAGCTCATTTAGAACCCACAAGGCATATTCCTAGGAATTTTAGAAGAGAAAAAGCAACTTCTTATGAGTATTCCCATAGCACACAGAGTTTATAGAAACTGTGCTCCGTGTGTGTGCATGTATGTGTGTGTGTGTGTGTGTGTGTGTATATTTTATATATATATATGTAGACTAACTCCTCTGACGATCATAAGTAATTTTGGTGTGGTATCTCAGTTTGAATCTGGTAAAGCTTTGTTTCAGTCACTGAATAACTTGGCTCAGAGCACCTTCTTCTAGTAACTAATTCTGTGTCAACTGCCACAGAGTACATATGGACACGGCTGCATGAACTCTGTTTACTGAAAGGTAAGTAATTGCTCTTTGGGGTTTTTTTTTCAGCAGACAGGCAAAGGGCTATACAATYTAAGAATCCAAATCTATCTCATCAATTAGTAGCATTATGAGGACTTTCTTTTAAATATCCTTTCATCTGTGCAGGACACCTGACTTCCACATCTGGTATTTGCCAGTCTGCTTTGACTTTRGAGAACAATTTATCTTCAGAATTTGTAGAAATAGCATGAAATGTATATGCTGTTTACCTGGGGAATTATCCAACACATTATACTTCCTGTCATTATAGGCCMGTAGGAGCAGCTGTGGTAGTCGGAGATTTCCCAATGCAATATTCTCCACGTTATTTGTCCTCTGTCATTGTAAACGTTCTGGAGAAGTTCCCCATTGAATCTGAAGGAAGCAGTCCCTGCATAAAATATACATTAACTATTACGAAGGGCTTAAATGACAGTAACATAATACTCCACCTTTCTAATCCTGGTAAGTTGCAGATGTAGTCAGTCAAGTGTCATTGATTCTTTAGAGTAAAAGGGATCTTCATATACATTCCCTCTTATTTTAMGCCCTGAACTGAAGTCCTGTGTTGCAATACCACTGTTTCCTATTCTAAATAGGTACACCACTTTTTTGTGGACAAAAAGCTCCACTTGAAATACAAGTGCCAAGAATAACCTAGCTCAAAAGCCATTATCTTRTAGCAGGTGCAAAATACTTCTGGATGAGATGTATTTTACCTTTGTGACAATTAGCTCCCAGATCACAGCTCCTGAGTTCTGAAYTCAGCAGGAACCAAAAGATCCCACATACAGACCATGAAGGCAGAATTTGTTGGCAGCTGAACTACCAAAGCCTATGTTGAGTCCAGGAATCAGTGAGGGGTTTCCGGCCATTACACTCATGAAAGTAAGGCCTTGCCTGCTTTGAGCAGCAGTAATAGTTGGCTTACAGAAGCCTTTACTACATCCTCTCACTACAAACCTCAGCATACTATGAGTGGCCTGGTCTTGTGAATAGCAAGGGATGCCARGAGCTGTTGCTTCTCTGAGTAGCAGCTCCTGGCTTTCATTCCTTTTGAGTTCATAACCTAAGGTTTTAACCTCATGATGTAAACATTTTCTGCTTATTTCAATCATTGCATATAAACATGGGTATAGGTGCATATATATGGGTATATGTAATAAGGTTGTATATATTCTTTCCATTTTAGTTGTGGTACACTAGGAATACAGTTATACAATCATTTTAGAAATTGCTATAGTATACAAAGATGGTATCTTTTACGAGCTGATTGTTAGCACKCCAAAATTTGTTATTGCCCTCTCACAATTAAGTCACTGTAAGGGCTTGTGGGAGCAAAATCCAATGCATTGCAAAGTCAGCTGCCAGCGTTCTGATCACCTTCAGCAGTGTTGCAGAGCGCTTTACACATGCTAGTGTGGTAAGATGAGGAAGTGGAAGAATTATTGCTCCATCCATCTGCTACAGYTCTCCAGCTGAGCTGGCAGTGGTATGGGTCACTCCATACGCTGCAAATCAGTTTTGGATGAAAATGTGGTGACTTTAGATAAAGATAACCCAAGAGGCAAAACTGCATTATCTTTCTTTTTGAGGTATGCTAAATTTGCTATGCATATAAATAAATTGGTGATTGAAATCAAGTATTTGAGTACAAATGTATGTTCTTTGCGCAGGAGGCATGAAGTGTTTTTTTTTGTTTTGTTTTTTTGTTGTCTTTTTTTGTGAAAAGACACTTTCAGTCACTGCTCAGGCCAAGAAGCTTTGTCTCTTTCATTTTTTGCTAGTATTTATTCTGCTGTTTCTTGGCTTTTTGCTCCTTTGTCTGTCATTTCTTGTGAATTTTCCCCCACTCCTTCTACCTCACTGAGACAACACTCCCTTTTAATCAGTCTCTGTGCTTCAGTTTTCCGCTTGACTTTGTTTGAGGCAGATGCCCCTCAGATTTCATCTGTTTCATAAAGGAGCTTAGACTCTGCATTTCTCCTAATCAAAGGTCGTTATTATACCCAACAGTGCCACAAGTCTAGTAGAACTCATCTTCTTTCGACATATGGTCCTGATGAGGTTTGAAAGGCCTAATCAGTAGTTTTAAAATAGTGACACAAACTCAAATTGTCCTTTTCCAGACATAGTACAGTGAGCTGACACCTGTATCAGTCACTTCTTTTCAATTTTTCTTACTACAGCCAAAAGTGTGTCACTATATTGTTCTGAGGAAGGAGTACTGCCTCCCAAAGTGCCTCTCTTTGCCCAGTGAGTTTGTAAGTGCACCCAAAGATCATATCTGTCCTACAGGGAGCTTTAGGCTGGTCTGTATTTTCTCAGTAGACTGTAAGATCTTTCTTTTCTCTGTTTGTTACTGGGAAATAGCGAGGTGACTGCTTAAAAGGTCAGCTTCCCATCAAGAATTGTCTTGGACCAGACGACCACTTATGTGTTTGTTGACCAGAAAATGTTAACCAGAAAATTTAAATGTTTTAAATTTTTAAATTTAATTTAAATTTAATTTTAATTTTTAAATTTAAAAATTTAAATGTTAACCAGAAAATTTCTGCTTCTGTTGCATTAATTTCAGGTACAGCTTTGCACTGGACAAATCCAAAAGAAATTCCAGAAGCTTCCTTTCCTCCTCCTCCCTTTCTTATYGGCACAGCAGTTACTAGATTTACTAGTTAAAATTAAGCAATTGCAGTCCCCCTTGCACTATCTGTTATTTGCTAGAAATATTCAGCACAATAGCAGGGATCTATTTGGCTTCTGAGCATTAAGAAAGTCGGAAGCTAAAACTCCTCAGAAATCTCACTCATAAAATTAGATTTAAGTAATCCTTTTTTTTTTTTTTAATTTAAATCAAAAGATATTTCATCAGGTAACCACTCTCAGGGTTTCTGGCCTGTCACAAGAGAACATTTCCACTACAAAGCAGTTGATCTCGCTAATGCACCCGTAGCCTGAGTCGTCAAGATCCTCTTCCTGAGACTATTGCATGACTATTTATAGCAAAATCCTGATAAAGCTGCTTTAGGACAACTGTTGTTCAGGTGCACAGTCTTCTCCTGCAATAAATACAAGATAATATGAGGATGCTTATCTCACAGTGAAAGGAGCATAAACTACATCCCATTGATCACAGAGTAAGAGCAGCTGGATTTCAGGGGGTTATGCACTAGCTAATCCTGCAGCAGCATACAGAACTCACCTCCTTGTGTAGTTCTGTGCATGGGCAGACAGGCAGATGCACTTTCACAGATGAACAGTGCATAAAAGTCCCTGCCTAGACATGCCCAGCATACGTCTTTTGGAAGTTTTAGAGATTCTAGGTGGAGGTTGCCATTATTTCAGTTCTCTAACACTAAAAAGACCTTAATCATTTCTTTAATAACTCAGGAAGGATAGCTCTTACATCCACCAGTCTCAAAACGATTTAACCCTATCCAAACAATATTTTAACATCTTTATTTTTTTTTCACTTCCTGACTGTTGTAAATTATTAATGAGAAGATTAGTATTTATTGTCATGTTTTGTGAGCATTCAGAGAATAGACATGTGAAAKCAGAAAAACACATGTAAAGCTAGGTGGGTTCTGAAGAAGTAAGAAAAATAATTTGAAGTATGAACAAGGAGAGAGTGGTCAGCAAAAACGTTTTGAGACCTGAGCTGTTTGCATACTTCCCAATTCTTTTAAATGACCAGGAAGGGATACTACAACCAATGTCAACGTTTCTGAAAAGCCAGGGTGCTCTAAGCCTGAACTGTCCTTCCCTTCATGGAGTGTGTGTCCCCAAMTCATGAGCTTTAGCATTGTCCAATTAAAAAAAAAAATAATAATCTTTGGTTATTTTTTTGTAAGCACTATTTAAAATAATAGTTTGTTTTAAAAGATCATGGTGTRATTCTCCAAGACAAAAAGCAGCTATGTCATTCTTAAATTTTGCTGATAAGGATGCATAATGTGATTCTGCCTGGTTCCCTTAACAGCAAGTTCTGTGCTACGCTGAAATTTATTTTTGGTGTAGCTTTTGAAACATAAAAATTCAGAGACACAGACATGGCTTCTTCTGCAGSGCACAAAGCAGTTTCAAGTTATTTTGCAAGGATCTGTAGAGGCCCATAAAAGCAGTTTCTATGTCATTTCTTGCTTGTGTATTGGTCAGAAAGGTAGGCAGTGCTGAAAAAAACTATGGTTAGCTAGGGAGCTTCTCTGTCTATCCCATCTCTAGCTACATTAATGGTATTGGAGGGGGGGGCTATGGCGGAAGGTGATTATCAAAAATGTTTTTAAATGAATTACAGTATAAATGTTATAATCACATGACCTTATGTGTCATGTTAAAATGAAGTGCTGATCATGTCACAGTTTCTACCTATAAGAGTGTGATTGCTGTAGCTAACATGAATTCATCGATCAGTGTGGAATTTTACTTAGAAAGTTTTGTTTATGAACATTGTTACTGAAATTATGGGGTAGATGATTGTTTTGCTCTGTGGTCTATCAAATGGCAGAGTCATAATTTAGGCACAAGTCTACAATGCTAAAAAAATAACAAAGTTTAACTCTTTGCTTTGCTTTTGTAAGGTAAAAATGGATTTAGAATCACTGATGTGGAAAAGACAGTGCTGATTCCAGGGAGCAGCAGCTTCCTAATCACGGCCATTCTGGACAATCAGACTGCAATAGCGGAGCCCACCATGCCTGACAAGGTGCCTTTCAACATAAGCTTTCCATCCAAGCAATGGTTCATGCATAACTTTGGTACTGCAAATGGAAAGAAATGGGACCTGAAGTTAGACACATGCAGATATTCAATACAAGAGTATAATCATATAGCAAAGAATGTCATTAAATACTTGGATCTGGACACAACTTACAATTTCACATTCAGGGTAACCCCTCAATATACAGGTAAGAGACTTGGCATTTAGTTCTTTTTGAAGTCTATAATTTGTATGCAATGCATACAGCAGCCATTAGCTGTTTTGGATAACTTTAGGCAGCCCAACAACGTCAGCAAAGATAAACTTGGAATTTCTCTACTAAAAATCTCTGTCCTTGTTTTCAAACAGTATTCTGTGGAAATTTTATTCTACATGTTTGTTTTCAGCCAAAAGTGAATTTTACTAAATTCTGTCTCTCTCCCCTTTCCCACTCAGAAGTAAAAGCAAAGACAAGACTTTGGCTCTTCTGAAATCTTTTAAGTCTCTTTCAATTTGATAGTGACCACACACACATTGTCGTTATTCTTATAACTTAGCACCAGGTTAATTTAAAAGCTGAAATTAACTATAAATGTAGGACCTATAGGTACATCTGTAACTTCGATTCAGCATCTCAGAGTTAATTTGGAAAGTGGCACCTTTCCATTGATTTAAATGAGCTGCACATACGACCCCTTGCTTTCATTAAATAAAAATGGCTTTTGACAATTTTCAAATGAAAAACGTATATAAATGTAGTTGATGACATTTAAAGTAAAGCTGAATGTTTTATTTAAAAAGTATTTATTCATTTTCTATTGTAGATGAACATATACAAATATGCCCTTCACTCCCAGACCCCACTTTTTAAATAGCTGGGCCTTACTAGATCATTGAATAAATCAGACTAATAAAATAGAAACAAAGAGAATGGACATAACAGTGATGACTGCTTAAACAGAATCCTAATATAGCATAAAAAATGAAGCGGTTTGACGCATGTATGTAAAATTCACTAAGATCAAAGAAAAATACTAACAATAGGCAGTTTTAGAAAGTTCTGTGATTTATTACAGTTCTTGATGCTATGCCTACTTGTATATGAAATGAATGCATATTAAATAATTCTAATTATGATTTTAATTATGTGAAAAATACTGTGGATTATGGTAACATTTGTGTTGTAAAGCAAATTATTTCTATTGCAAAAGTTTGCATGAGGGAGCTATTTAAAAGGAGACTATCATGATCACTAATATAAACATCTCTCATCCAGACTTGAGAAGGGTAATTCTGCAGTAACTGGTGTTGACTAGTTGAAGTTAGAGCTCACCCTGATGGACAAGTCACTGAAAATATAAATATGTGGTAGTGTCATTGGAGCTGTTCAAATCACTGAGAAAAATAGCCCCTAGATAAGTCTCTAACATTCCAGATTAGGAGGACAAAACCCTTCAAAGACACTTTTTTAAAAAAAGATTACAGCATTTAAGAATCCAGGTCCATTTGGGAAATTAAAGACACTGGTGCTCTTAAACTCCAAGGCATATGTGAAAACACCAACTTTCACTTACAGAAAGGAGGACAAGTCCTGACCAGTGCATCTGATAAACCTGAGCAACACCCAGCTATCTGGGGAGGCAGGGAGGAATTCAAGGGATGGGCATTGCTYCGGACACAGGAGCACTTTCTCTTAGGCTGAGCAAGCACTCAGCTAATACCAAACAGTATTACCAGGATTTATAGCTGATTTTTGCTGGGAATAGGTGACCTGTCAAGATGCCTTGTTGCCCATGGTTCTGTAAGGAAGCTCTCACAGAAAAGGCACATGCACCCTTCAGGAATGCTAAAATCTTCACAGTCAAATTACTACTTTTGGCCCCAGTTAATAGTTTCAGTGCTACCTGTCTGACCTTTCTGCCTGTTAAAAGCTAAAACCCAACCCTGCTGCTGCCAATAAAGCTGCTAGCACTGATGCTTGTGTGCACTGCAGATGTAGTGAGGCTCTTGCTCTGATAGCCATGACCTGAATTGCCCCCTCTTATTGCTGCCAAGTGAGTCTGTCCTCTGTGTATAAACCCTCCATTCAGGGTTCTTGCTCACTGCACAATGACTTTGCAGCTTAATGATTGAACTCTAGTCTCTGATCTTAAGACTATCGTTATCAGTTACTGGATTAATAAATCAAAACCCGTTGCAGCTGTCAGCCAGGAACTTGGGACCCTTCCTTCCCCCTGCAGTGCTATCAGGTTAAACCGTCATGCTCCCCCATCCATGCTCTGTTCCTGGCTTCATTAACCCTGTGTATGTGGCTACACAACAGGCATTTCAACAGTAGGAAAGATGTAGACAACAACCTACTCCCCAGCCCCATAGGCTAGTAGGTAGCTTCTCTTGAGAGACTAATTTGGACTCTCTCACTGTGGAGGATGTTGAACAGAGGGCTTGAACTTTTTGGTGCATGTTCTAACCAGTGGATTATGCTGCCAAAGGTAAGCACCCCTCGCTGATTTCATAAAACTAGAGAAGCTGCATACAGATTTTAGAACAGAAGATGGACACTGAAGATTTCTTTCAACCTGACTCAATACACCAACAGATTGAGCTCCTTAGGAAATTTGGATGCCACTCATTAACTTATGTGAGAGCTAGATTCTTACTTGCATAGGCCAGAACAGCTKGGTAATGCTCAGAAACAATGTTGAAAAAATACAAGGACAAGAGACAATGGGCACAAACTGAAATATAGGAAATTCCATTTAAACGTAAGAAAAAAGTTTTTTACTGTGAGGCAGGTCAGACCCTGGTTGTGGAATCTCCATCCTTGGAGACACTCAGAACCAGACTGGACAAGATCCTCAGAAACCTGCTCTAGTTGATTCTGCTTTGAGCATGGGAGTTGGACTAGATAATCTCCAGAGGTCTCTTTCTACCTCAGCCATTCTGTGATTGTGTGAGCACTGGGAATTTGCAGGCCAAACAGAAAGGCAAACTCAGCCTTTAGACTTAGCCTTCATCTTAGCATGGTTTTATCAGATCATAACTTTAGCTTGGGTGCTTGAAACTCAGATAAATCCTGTTTTAAACATCTAAATCTTCACTGAGATCTAAACAAATGAAACTAGTCATGAAGAAAACTCCTTCCTTTACACTTGCATGCATTTTCTTTTGTGCATTAACATGGATAAACTTAAAAATAAGTGTGTTTAAAAAACAACAACAACAAAAAAAGAACTATTTGGAGATTGTGTATATTCTAAGTCTAAGTAGCAAGTTTCCCAAAGTTGCATTGCTCAGGGTAAGAATGTTGCTATGGCAGAAGCTGACAGCTAAGATCTGTTATGTGGTTGTGTAGAGTACTGGAGATGGGAAGGAGCTGGCCTCTAAAAAAAACTAAACCCAAGGACCAGAGAGCTCAAAGTAGTAGAGGAATGGAGAAACTTTTAACATCAGTACTTTGTATAAATTTTAAATCGTGATGTAAGTGCAGATGGAAAAGCTAAAGACAAAAACTTACTTTCATTGCCTTCAGCTGCAGTGCAATAAGGGATAGGTTGGCCAATCAGCCAGACTGGCAAAGAAGCAGTTCCTGATATTGTGGAGGGAAAATACACAGAGTTATGATGAAGAAAGATTTTCCCTATTCCTTTCACATACCAACTGATCCTTTGAATAGATCTGTGAAACTGAGTTCTAGAGTTTGAATTTATTTATTTTTTTCTTTTGGGATGTTCTTTAAGTATAGAGAATGGAGTACTGAATATGCCTTCAATTTTTTTTGCTTGATTCACAGCTTATCCAATGTTCCAAATGCGACTGATAAACCTTGTCATTGGCAATCCATCACTACTGGAAGTGACTACAAAAGAGTATTGGGATGAAATTGATAGTTACATACTGGAATTCTCTGTTAACAACAAATTTTACAAGCAAGTAAGGGAAGACAAGTCATCCTTGCTTCTACAATGGAGTTTTCTTCCTTTCTGAATAGCTGTTGTAATGTGAGAGTTATCTTTAGACTGATAGAATCTGAAAAGGTATAGATTAATTTATGTAGTGTAAAAAACAATTGTGCAAAATTTTATTGAAATTTCCAGTTCATTTTTTGTCAGTCCTTGGATAAAGCATTCCATAATGAACATGATTCGGGAATATATTATGATATGATATGAAACTACGAGTAACAAGATTCCTCTTTTTTGTTTTTGATTCATTTTTGTATTACTTCTTGAAGTTCTTTCATAACATCCTCTAAAGAGATGGTTTCTTTCTGAGCTTTCTCATTTCAGAGTCCCTTTCCTATTTAGTTATATATAGCTGTGCATTTGATTATAAATATTGCACATGAGATATAATAGGGAAAGACTAAAGGAGGTCATATGATAGGCATTAGGTGAGATTAGTCTTTGTGAGAATGGCTTCTGAAGGAATGGGTCTACCGTGATATGGAAGGGAAATCTTAAATTGGTATTAGGAGACTTCAAGAATTGGGTAATAATCTGAGAACCATCTTACACTGATTTGTCATTAGAAAAGGTTGTAGAACAAGTCAATTAAAGAAATAGCAAATAACTGCCAGGACAGAGGCTGTTCATCCAAGAATTTTAAGTAGGAAATTTGTGATTTGCTAACTGTAGTGTCATTTCAATCAGTCAAAAGAGCAGAGAACGACAAACATGCCACCTGTTCTTCAAAAGGACTCCAGGGGTATTCGGAGGAATTGCAGTGCCCAAAGTCTGACTTTTATGGGTGGGAAACCGATTGAAATTATTGTAAAATAGATTTAGTAGACACTTGCATAAAACAAAATCTGAGGCAAGAATCAGTGTGAGCTTTAACAAAGAAAATCATGTCTGGCATGTGTAGCAATTGGAAGAGATTGAGCTAGCGATTATAGTATATTTGGATTTTTAAAAAGCTTTGAGCAAGGTCCCTTTTTAAATTTTCTCAAAAAAACTAAGCTTTCATGGAATAGGATGGAAGGTCATCCATCAACTAACAACTTGGTGGGACCAGGAGATCCAAATAAATGGTCATTTTTTTTACAAAAAATGAAGGAAATAACTAGTGGGTACAGAGGATCTCTATACCTTCTGCACAAGCTATTCACAAATGACATCACTGAAAAGAATACTGAAGTGGGAAAGTTTGCAGAAACACAAAATTATGCAGCACATAATTGTGACATAAGTCACAACTATGACAGCAAAGAGATGCAGAAAGATTTAATCAGTGCAGGGCAACAAAGTAGTAAAATGTGTGGTAAAATTCAAGGTTAACAAATACCTTTTGAAGAAAACAAGGAGCTCTAACCTAGCTGTTACAGCTCCATGCCCTATGGCAAGAAAATCCAAACTGAATATTAGAATTATTTTCTTACAAAATGAACAGAGAAAAAAATAGGAAAGTATCATGATGCTATTGTACAAATCCTGCTTGAGCAAGGGGGTTGGACTAGATGATCTCCAGAAGTCCCTTCCAACCTCAACCATTCTGTGATTCTGTGATCCTGTATCTCAGATACATTCATCTCAAAGGCAGATGTAGTAGCATTAGATAAGACATAAAGAAGGTGAACAGTAATGATGAGAAACAAAGAATTGGTTCCATACAAGCAAAACTGAATAGAACATTCCTGCTTGGAAAAGAGATGACTGAAGGCAGATATGGCAGATGTCTACAAAGTCAGTGGTACGAAGATGGCTTTTCACTGTTTCTCAGAAATGCAGAAGCTGTGTAGTAATTCGAAACAAGCAAAAGAAAACACTTTTTTACACGCTGCCTAACTGAATTGCTGAGCTTATTGCTGCAGAATGCTTTAGAAAACCAGAATTATAGACAAGATTAAAAATTGATTAGACAAATATACGGGGGATATGTCCATTGTTTGTTATTGAATACCGTGACCCAAATGCCTTAACAACTAACTATCAGAAATAAGGACCACTTTGTATTATCCTATTTCTTATATTCTTTCCTTGAACAGTCACAGTTGGTCACTGTACAGATTGCTGGAATAAACGGACCTTTAGTTTGACCACAGTGGCAGCTCCTATGGTTTTATGACAGACACTTTTTCTTTGAGTGTGTTCAGTGTCATGCTGAGGCAACATCAGTTGAGCAATATGAGAAGTTCAGTATAAAAATAACACCCTTTTCAAAGTATTCTTTCCATTTGTATCTACCATCCCTCTCCACTGTGATAGGCATTGCCAGTAGCTAAAAATACAAGCCCATAAATAACATCAGTGCCAATTATGTGTCACAGTGATCTGCCTGTACCATCCTTGTCCACATCATTTCTGTTGATCAGTTTTACCAGCTCATAATTCACAACTGCTTTCCTCAAGTGCTCTGGTAAAAGTATGGCATTGCCACATAAACTGGAAACTAACAAAATCAGGCTTTGTTAGATTAAAAGTAAAACTGTGAATTCTTCAGAACACCTCACTAAGCATATTCGGCCATGAGTACCTTCCTAATTAAAGAGGGACACCTTAAGTGGTATTCTGATCATTACTGTAGAAGCACAGTATAGGGATAAAGTGAACTTTGAAATGAGTTCCAAAATACACTGATTAAAACCAGCTCCTTTATCTCCTTGCACTAGCTTAGGAGGCAGGAGGAGCAGACTTTGCAATGCTGATATATCTACCAGTACAAATAATAAGATATTTTCTACATTCCTTTAAATCGTAATGTTTGTTTTGGGAGTGCTAATTTATTTTCACAATGTTAATATCTGCAGGGTAAATCTTCAATAGCTGTGATTATCCCAGAAGCATCATGTATTTGTGAAACATCAGCATTTATTATAACACTGAAGACTGGCTGCTTATATGGGAAAACAATTCATTACATTTCTCCAGTTCCAATAACTGCTGATCTGTGGCTACAGAAAGCTCCAAGAGATGAAAACGGTTTTCTTATCCTAAAAGAACTGCCGGTAAGAAAGCTAAGCATTCACCTAATGGTGAATGTTGAAGAATTGGTATAGAAAAGGAAGGACTTCCTACTTCGTGCATTCATTTTTGCAGGAGAATCTGTTAGCTCACTTGTCGCTGCTGAGGTGATGGTCAGAAATGAAAAAAAATGATAATCTGTTTTCTCTGAAGTGGTTGCTGGGAACTAAAATGTTACATATAGAAAAATGAATTGCTTTGTTTTGTATCTTTTGGCTTTCATATCATCCACATTACTTCTGCTTTATTATCCTGACATTAAGAGTAGCTTCTTATCATCCTTTCTACATAGTGAATATGTATTTAATCTAAGTCCCTCTGTCTTTTGGTGCCTTTATATGCAGGTAAACTACAGACCTCCATCTATACATGGAATAGCTATTCCACTCAGTGATAACTTCTATAATGCAGATCCCAGCAAACCAAGAATGAGAAACTATTTCAATATTTCAAAAGTAAGATGTCTGTAATCATTTCATTGCTGCTGAACATATCTTAAAGCTATGAATTATTTTACCATGATGTATTTCACACATCGTAGTGTCTGTTTTTCTATCACTTACTTTAAATAATCAGTGTTTCGAAAAGCAAACTGTACAGGCAGGACATTTCAGTGGTGCGCTTGCTGTAGCCTATTTCCTTTCAATGTAGACCTTTTGGTTGCATACTACTGCAGGATACATATATTTACAGCAGGCTCTGAAGAATGGGATGGTGTAAGCTTATAAATATTATGTTAACAGAGAGGATATAAATGGGTAAAATAGGAACTGAAATATAAAATCAAGTAACTTCAGTGTAAACTTTTAATCCTAGTCATTAACAAGGAAAGGACTTGTGCCAGTTTCCACTCTAAATCTATTCTCATCACCACTGCCAGAATTACTGATAAGATGTCATGAATTAAAATAGAAAGGCAAGAGAGGATATCTTTCAACTTAGCACTTCCCATCTGAAAACACTATAGTTAAAATAGGTAGCACAGTGCACTAGTCATGATCATTCTGAGATTGTAAAACATACAGGGAAAAATAGCTTTTTCATCAAGATTTTCAAGTTGGGACTTTTAAGCAGATCATTGCTTTCTGTGTTGATAAACACAAGAAGTTAACACAAAAATGACACTATACCAAAAAGTGGTAGAAGTTTTGTGGTGCCCCTGTGAAGGTACTATTTTTCTTAAACCGTACCTACCTCTCTGTGTTCCTGGCTTTTGCCTACACTATAAGTGGGTTTAAAGATACTGTCTTTATAGACACTTCCTAGCAACTAAGCACAGGTCCACTTTCTGCTTGTCCTAGAAAGGGGAAAGGATGATTAAATGGCTTGTCACCATATTTGGAGTCTAAAGAAATAGGAGCTTCGGCAATTAAATAAGCTGAGGCCAAGCACTGGAAATCTCAGGTAGGCAGCTGGGTAATTCAGGCAGAACTAGCTTTAGGCTTGAGTACAGAGGGCAGTCTTTTAGGCCGGAGACTCTTGGGGGAAACACAGCAGTTTCCCCCCAAACCATCCACCCCATAGAGCTCCCTTAAGAATAGCTGACTCTGGCTTCACTACCTATGCCTTGGCCTCAGTATGCATTTGCCTTTATTCCTGCTCCATGCTGCTGAAGGCAAAGGCCGTGCTAGCAGAGGTGCTCTCCTCAGCAGTGAAAAGTAGGAAGCTGGCAATAGAGGTTTGTATTTCCCTCTGCCTTCCTTTCTCCCTGAATTATGACAATATGTTAGTTTAAGCAAGAAGAGTTACATGAGGGCAGTGCTGGTTTTTTGTTTGTTTTTGTTTTTGTTTTTTTGATTTCCAAAGAGTCTTTTAAGAATGTTCATTTTTTTTCCCTAATGGAACAATTTTTCACTGGAAAATGTCTTCTTGTCAAAGCAAAGAATATTGTCAACAATTTGACAGAAAATTACTGAAATTTTAAATGGTCAGAGTTTTGGGGTGTTGTATTAGTGGAAACAATATAGCACAGATTAAAAATTTAAATCTTGACAAAGTTAAAGTTTGTAAGGTTAAAAAACTTTTTTGAAATATTAAATTCTTGGAAGAATCCCAAGATTTCAATATTTTTCTTGATTAGAAATGCAACCCAATTCCAGAATTTTGAAATTTTCTGTGGGACAGAAATGCTAGATTTTAGCTGTTCCAGTATCTAGGTTGTAGCAAATATCATATTTACATTTTGAACTCTTCTACACCATACATGAATAGTTACACTTGTTTACTCATGTCTTTTTCTATAAAGTCTCATTTCTAGAATTCAGGTAAGAAACTGAGCTAAAACCAGATTTCATGGCCTTTCCACAGGTTTCTGGATTCTACAAGAAGTGTGCTAACAAGTCATCTAGAGCTGAATGCAACTGTACCTTGGCTGAGAAAATGTCTTCACTTGCAGCTTTCTCAGACTGTACAGATAAGGTAAGAAATAAAATAAAAGTACAGAAATTATTTTCTTTAAGCTAAATTCTGGATCATGCCCAAACAGTATTTGAGTAAAAATTGCACATAGAAAAATATGCTACAGCTGGACTGTAAAGGAGACATTCCAAATCACCATTACAAGGCCTGAAGGCTTAATTAATGTCTAAAAGAACCAGAACAAATTTTCCTTTGAATATAGCCATGTAACAACAAATGACTTACGTTTCAGGTTCTAAGAATGAGGTATCCAGTTACAAAGCTTCCAATCCATTTCAACCTTAAGCATTCGACTTCCATTAAAAATCTGTCATTTCCTTATTTTATCACAATTACAGAAGTAAACCAAAGGACAAACTGGGAAGTCAAAGGTAAGGACAATTTTCGAATTGAAATTATTGAACAATTCTGACCCCAAAGAGTCCATGGCAAAACTCAGTGATTTCAGTGAAACCAGAAATATAATCATGATCCTTACATATCATTCAGATATTTAGGGCAAGAATCCTGATTCCATATGCATCTGCTTTGTGCTAGGTTCAAGGAATCCTGGTCTTTACTGGATGGTGCTATAATCTCAGTATAAAATAACTGCAGTCTTAGAAAATATTATCCACACTGGGAACCAAAACATCATGAAAGAAATACCACTGTACTGATGCTTAATGTTTCTAAAATAATTAATGTACTGAAGTGAATGAAGGGAAAAAAATATTATTTATTTAGAGGCATATATTTTAACAGAATGCCTAGAAGCTGTTAGAAGTTGCCTAAATGAGTAGCCCAATAGAGGCAAGGTAGCTGCACTCCATATCCCCAGGTCTAACCACTAGCAAGGCTTAGCATGTATTCGCTATAGACACATATGAAAAAAATATAAATATAAATATTTTATATACGTGTATTTATATATACATACATGAAGGCCACAGAGGTCTACAGACAGAAAATACATAGCACTTACGCAAACATGAAGAGCATGAATGGCATGGTCTTGCCCCTTGCCTCCAGCTCTCTAGAGAAGGGAATATAGGTGAGAATCAAGTYGTGTAGGGACTCACAAGTGTAGAGATTAGTCCTAGAACAGGGGCATGGTAAAGCAGAAATTCCAGATAAGTGCACGAGCAGAACGGCAGGWGAGGACATAACCTAAGCACAAGTCGTTTGGCTATGCTGAAAGGAATCAGGAAAAGCACAGTGAAGTTGGAAAGGGGGAGCTTGCATGAGTGAAGGAGGGCAATGACCATGATTAGATCCATACTTTTCTAGGTGAGAAGGTCACAAGGGATTTAGTGCTGGTCCATGTGATATATATAAGGTAACAGGAAAGCATAAATTATAATCCCAATGAGTTGGGATTATGAGAAGTGAGAGGCACAGCGGAAAGCAGGAAGAGATCAAGGCAACAGCTTTACAGACTGGAATTAGTCCTATTTCCCTTTATCTCTAGTTGCCCTAGAATTCTCTCAAGCCTCTAAAGCATTCAGAGATCCTTAGGTGATCAGGGCTGTCTAGGATAGCAGTGTCTCCAGGTACAGCGGGCCCCAACACATGCCTATTTGCAATAGGCAATTGTACTGGCCCCACACACATGCATTAATCTGAAAGGCTGGGGTACGACATATTTGAAATACTAGAGAATGTCTTGAAATCAGTAAGCCTCAAACACCTATTGAGGCTAATAAAAATCAGACACCCCCAAAGTCTAATTTGCAACAAATGGAAGTACAGAGAAAATCAGGCCCACAGATTTTCCATGTGCTGCTGGAAGAATGTGAAGAATGTGTCTAGCACCTCCTGTTGCTATTTATACATTATATTTGCCTAATAAGAGAGGGTTTAGTTTGATTATTCAGCTCATCCTCCAATCCTGGACTCCCTGTAGCATGACCCCACACAGCTTTCTTGGCATCTTGAGCCATCTTCTGACCTAAAGATATGCCCATGCCTACTGAAAGGCCTTGAACAGTATGGGCAGGACCTAGAGTTGCCTGCAAGGAATTTGGACTTGTTTTGTAGCAGGTGTTAGTCTGTCCAGCCCTCATGATGCCAGACTAGATTTGAGTTGGACCTCGTGAATGATGACTGARGTATGGAAGTTGCCTGGCATATTGGATCTTGTGAAGATTTACTTTATGTATTTGGACAATCTTTCACTATCAGCAGCAAGCTCTACTGCTTTCAGTGGGCATACAGCTCACCCTACATCAGCTACAAAATACACGCCTTTACAGTTCTAAGATCTCCAGTACAGATACCTCATTTTCTTCTTTATTAAAACATATGCTTTTTAATCTTGTGGGCATAGAAGACATTCATAGAAATAGAACCTCATTTTATGCAGATAAAAAATTATCCCTATTAATCTTTCCTCCATAACACTCAAGAAATTCAAGGATAAGCAAGTGATCACCACTGTATTTAGAGACAGGGTACCAAGCAACCCGAAACACTTCTAGCAGTAGTAAATGTCTTCCGTCACCTAATGGGAGAGGGTGCTCAGTGCCTCAAAAAAGCAAAAAGAAAGCACTTAGAAAAAAAGGACTAAACTAATTATTTTTCCCTCACTGTCTATGACAGCCAAAAGCTATATTGGATGCATTTAATACATTTGGGGAAAGGAAAAAATTGGAAATATTCTTGAAATGATTTTTTTTATATTTTACAGGTATCAATGAAACATCAGGCATATTAAAAATAAGATTCTATTTAACAAAAAAGCTCCACACTACTGTGTATAGTCCAGATTCTCTGATCTTAAACTTACATGTAAGTTTTATCTTGTCAAAATAAATATTATGAACAGAAATGGGTAGAAGCTACAGTTCTAGAACTGAAACACCATACGCTTTTGAGGCAGTTTTGATATGAATTGAAACATATTTTCTTTGTAAAACATATATCCAGCTACACATTTATAATTTGGGCCTATTTCTAGATGGGGTAGATTGGAGTTTATATTTTGTGCACATGCTTCATGTAATCTTTAAAAGTAGTGGTCCCAGAGAGAATGAAGATAACTTTTGATTAATTTCTCATATGCTGAACTTTTGAATTAGTTGTTTTATGCATCTTATTAAAAATCTTGCCTCTTCTAACTAACCCGTCTATTCCATAAACTGTCACCTAGATGTTCTCCTTAGAAAGGTGACTGTGTGTGACTATATCTGACATTTAGATTTTGGAAGGATAAGTATACCTCATCTGAATGCATTGATCAACGCTAGATATTTTGAAACTCTTAAAATGCCTGTCCAGAAACTGTCTTTACCTAATGCACTGCCTTGTGGGGATTGTAGTCTGGTCTTTTATTTGTTTTGAGCCAGGCTAGAGGGAGAACCTGCTGCCTGCAGACCTGCTACCTGAACTAGGAAAATGCACTTTCCTTTTGATCGGACTCAAAAATAAACTTTTCATATCAATCAAGAAACAACTAAGTATGCAGAGAAAATAGTGTTCTACCTTTTGGTTTTCTTGATAGCCTTTCTCAGACCTTCTGGGAGCAAAGAATGCAAAAAATAGCCACTACTGCACAAAATTGTTACTTAGCTGGTGGACCCTATTTAAATCTTGCTTGATTGCTTTTAAGAACAGCATAGTTACGTTCCTTCTTAGCTTTACTTTTGCTTGATTTTATCTTCAAAATTAGGCGGTTCTCATGGCACCAATTGAAAATGGTATCAAAATGTTTCTACTCAGCAAAGCCAACATTTTGTTTAAACATGTTTTTTCTGGAAACAAAAGCCATCAATGATGATGATGATTTCTTTTAATAGGGATCTGAGCTTTTCCACTTCAAGGTATCAACTGTTCCTGGAGTTTCCCAGTGTAACTTATCGGATGAATTTCAGGTACCATAAATAGATTATACTTATAATGATTTAATATTTAATAATTTAACATTTATTAATAACCATCATAGCATTTCATATGAAAACCAAATGAATTATATCAAAAGCTTCACTTGCACRAGCCCAGCTTGAATTCTTTTGTCGAACAAGGTCCTGATCACATATTTGGCCATTTGCAGAATCAGTTTTTCTCAAATATTGCATTATAGTTTTCTAAACATGGTAGGCTGAATCTTTTTTGATCAAATTCAGACTCGATCTAGACTGAGCCTGCCAGTCATACAGAGGTCTGGACCCCCTCAGCTCTGGCTTCATCCCAGTTATCAGCGGGGGCACTGCACATTAACTTCCAGTTGGTCTCCAGCCCTCTTCCTACCTGCAAAGAAGTTACTAGTAAAAGGTACTGCTGGTCTGTGACCTTTGTGACCCTGCAGAGATTCACATTCCTAGGCTCTTCATCAGCACATGTAATTCATTAAGATGGTGTTTACTGATAAAATAGAACATAGAATATATAGTACTTTCTAGCCAGAAAGTGATTTAGAAAAGGTTTTTATCATTATCTTTTTTTTTTTTCAGTTGGAAAATGATAATACACAAAGCTCCAGACTAGGGTTCAGGGCTTCACACTTCTACATTTTATTAAAAAAAATAGAGGTAGATATAGCCCTAAGCCCAAAATACCTGTAATYGAGGAAAACACATACTAGGCAGAATAAGGTTGAAATGTATATAATTCTAGATCAACTTTTATTTACACAATATAGCTCCCATGTTGCCATAACACAATTGATGCATAAAAAGATCTTTCTTGATATTCCATCACTGAAATTGCTTTCCTGTGGTGACCATCCACCTCCTACCTTGCAAGCTAGCCATTATTAAAGCAATGACAAAATTTCTGCTGAGCTCAAAGACTGCTCCAAGAGGAAAAAACATTTTATTCTACCTCTGTGCCGAGAACAATTTATTTGTGTTAGAAATAATAATGGAAGTTTTATAACTTTGTTATAGAATCTTAGTAATAAAACTGAATAAACAATAACAGATATTTTAAACATTTTCTGTTTCAGATTTATGTTGATGATGCTCCTCTGGCCTTTCCAGGACAATATCTTATTAGTGCATTAACAGCTTTGTTAATAGGGAGCATTATCTTTGTGGCATTTCTTGTACAACTATATGATATAAACATATGTGATGAACTGAAACATAAATTTGGACGATTCAACAAAGTWTCACCATCACAAACTTCAAATACTGCAACTGCTACTTCTGCCTAGGTGGAGAAGCAGTGTTTTTGAATTAGGTGCAGCAAGATATCTAAGAAGAAAAGATTTTTTTCACTGCATGTTTATTGAATCTGTTACAGATGTTTCATGTTATTTTAAAGGTAGCTTCTGATTTGATGTATTGCTGATCTTCTGAGATTTATATTTTCACATATATAATTTCTCCATTAGAATTTCAGTTATCATTTCCAAAGTGTTTTTGAAATCTCCAGAAAATGTATGTTCACAAGATCTTTTGTTACAAAGATTTCAGAAAATATAAAGAATTCTTTTCTCACCTTATTATTTGTAGTCAGTACTAAACATAAGTAAACAGCTAGAACCGAGGTATCCTGCTATTCTTATAGATCCTCTCATGATTTTTTTTCTCAGACAACTTCCAATATCCATGAAAACTGTAAAACTGCATAAATAAGTCTTTGTGATAATTAATTTAGACAATTGTGASTGCATATTTAATAACTGTTAAGTAATTTCTATAAAGTAGTGATGAGCTGCAGTGATGATTAATGAAATCATGTGCACTTCCAATTGCACTGGCTGCATCCATTCTGGTTTTGGTAGCAATATCCATATGTGCATTTAAATTCCAAGTCCTATTGGCATGCATCAGTGGCAGCCACATTGTAGAGGACTTAGGGCCCTCTGGTATGTATCACTGTGTTTACACTACACTTCAACAGTAGCTCACTTGGGCATGAAAACTGCCGTACATCCTTTTTACCTCACCACTAGACACCTTGCCAGCACACACACCTTTCCCAGCCTTCCTCCTCCTGCACATCTGCTGATAATCCTCACATACCACTGATGCCTTTGCTGGTTAGTCACAGAAGGTCTCTCGCTAGGAGATCTGTTTTGAGGACATCCATATTCCCTACAAGGGAGCCTGCTAGTAGACTTGTACATTGTTAATCCTTAACATCAGGGAAATTTTAGYGAACCCAGATGGCAGGCTGCCTAATGCCTTTTTTTCATGATTATGGATGGGCTATGGCCAGACCCAGTAAGCCCTGCATCATCTGGTTTCCTGACTATAAACCATGCTTGGGCAGAGGCCCATGACCATATCAGCACCAAGAAAYATCACTTGCTTATTCTGCAGCTGCTCAACAACCACAGAAGCTGCTTCATGGATACTATGACCAGGTACACTGAATGTATGAYGCACATACATTTGAAATTCCACTTTCCTTGAATGGAAATAGGCCAGCTTGAAGTCTTTATGGGAGAACTTGACAAGCTTTCAGAGGAACAAGTACAATCTAGTAGAATGGAGCTGGCTTACGGTCAGTATGGAAAATCAGGATGCCAGGGTGGGAACATACATTTCAGTGTGACTGTTTAGGCATGCCCATTCCAAAATGGTTTGGCATGGTATTTCTAGGTACAAAACGATGATATGAGAAAAAGCTCTTGATTTTGCATTTTGTCTGCTTTAGTTTCACTTTTGCCTAGAGAAGAGATGCCATGTGAAGACAGTAGGCATTGCCCTCCGTAAATGCCTAGCCTATGTTATTGCAGTGCTCACCCACAAATCCAGAGTTTATGGAGCCTGGATGTCAAGTTCTCACTTCTGCTTGGGACTATGTGAGATACCAAAGCAGACTTAGATAATCAGTAAAGTCATCTCTTGAGTAGCTGTATGTTCCTCCTATTCACATTACCTAGTCACAACTTGTACCACAGTTGTTCCTGCTCTCTGCAAGTCTTGAATTACTTGAATTTTTAAGGCCACCATTGTCACGAACGCTGAAGTGACTCATAACTTTTAAAACAGAAAAAAATAAGCCCACATTTGAGTTGCTGTCAGTACAATGGCTGATTCTAAAACACTTCTTCAGAAAGCTCATCTAAATTTCTTCTTTTTTTTCCTGAATATTTTTAAGGTTTCTAATATTTTATTTCTTTTGCTTACAAAAGTATTATTAGGTTCACTAGCTTTCATCCAGGAACCTGAGCATTTTTACTTTAAACTTTTGACTGGGACTCAACACAGCAGTTCCTCCAAATTTTCTCAGATCCAGTACAGTTCCAATTGACTGCTCCAACAGGCAGCAACCTACTAACAGCTTGTGTCCATAGATGGGGTGGGTGAGAGAGTGCTTCTCTGTCTGCATCTATATGCCTCTGTTTTGCTCTGACTCTGACAGTGTCCCTTCTCCTCCCCTTTTGGTCTTTCCTCCTTTTGGCTCTAAATCCGCCTGTACATTTCGTATTAGCACAAAATGGAAACAGCTTTTACAGTTCCCACTCTCATTCCAGGATGAGCCTGAGGTAACAAAGGAGTTGTTGCAAATAAGAGACTATGGCCTCAGTTACTAATTTGGGGGGTTTAGATGATGAGGTAGATACATAATCGGAAATAAATGACAACATTTTCCCTGCTTGATATCTGGCAGATTTTCAAAGATTTTAGAAATGAGATTATGATCTGGGTCTCATACTTTCTGCCTCTCTATCCTCCACTTTCTCAAGAACAACAATCTGCATGGGTCTAAGAGAAGCCTGTTGCAGTCTAAGTTATGGATTAAGTACTAGGAACTTTGTACAAGAAGGAAAAAGAGGATACATGAGAGCAAAGGCTAGTCTGTCATAAGAAAATGAATAAAGTATGCAATGATATTTTACTAACCAATTACATCAAACACAGCAGACAAGCACAGTAATAAATGTAACAAATACCAATAYGCATTTTGTAGGGACAGATAGCATAATTCAGACCTCTCAGCATTCCTTTCTCAGAAAAAGGGGAATTTTTGRTATTGAATGAAGAAATGACCCAGATATGCCCTCTGCATCCAACATCTTCAGCAGTGCATTGAAATTCTTCACTCTTGGATGATGATGATGATGAGGCCTACATATTTAGATAAAATGAGGCATTTTCAGAGAGGCATGCAGGAATCCAAAACAATTATAGCCTTTGCATGACTATGCAGTTGCGCAGATTTCTCACTAGGAAGACCAGGGGTTTTCCAGCATCGTGAGAACAAGGTAACAAATGGGTTGAAAGAARAGAGATGACGTTTCTGTTGAGGGGATTCATACACGCTACGTAGGAGGAAGAGTCACACAATTTTAACTGCTGACATATACAGGTTCAGGTTTGTGGTTCAGGTATACAAACAGGGCTACTGTTTCTGRGGGATCTGTGGCAGGATGTGAGGTCTGAGCGTCTGAGACATGATTCATAGGCTATGTCTGCAAAACTGTGCATGAGCAGGAGTTTGAGATGCTGAAGTGAGCTAGCCCTCAATCTGCAAAAAAATAGTTATGGGTCCTTTCTCCCTCATTTCATTTTTTGAAAATCTTTTAGCAATGAGGACACCAGAATTATAAAACATTGCATTAAAGCTATATTTAGTCCTGATGTTAAATTCTGCCACAGCTTGCTGGCTTACAATACCCCCAGAAGGTATTAGACCTTTTAGACGTAGCATGATTTAAGAAGTTGGTATTGAATTGCTTGTTCGCTACATAGCCCAGCTTCTTTCAGAGGTGCTTTGATTTTCACTCCCATAGGTGTTTTCTTGTACTATACTATATTTGAATGGTTCCACTTAAGAGGTCTAAGTCAGAGCAGAAGCAGGACATCTCTAGCTGACCGCCCTGCCTCCCTCTAGATGTCTGCGCTGCTCGTCTGTCCGCTCTTTGATCAACAGCTCTTCAATCTGAGTTTACAGCTCTGAGTTTTAAGGTAAAATGTCACTGTTTGCCTTAAAAATGCTGTTACAATTTGGGAGGTGCTTTGTGAGTTCACAGACATTTGTACAACCAGAATAAGGCTGAAGCAGCTGCCTGTAACCTTTGCAGATGTCCTAGGCTAAGCCATCCCCTCTCATCAGTCAGGGCCTTCAGTAAGTGAACCAGGCTATTCCTGACCACTCTGTCCTCAGCAATATTTATAACTCCTCCAGCCTGTCCTTGTCACGCACAATTTTTTGTTCAGAGATTTTATACTGACTTTTTAATTATTACTACAAATTCTAAACAGCATCAGTCCTGCTCTTGATTTCCGCACAGTTATCACCTCCCCTCAGTGATAACTGTTCTGAGATACGCCTGTCACCCAGCACCTTACCCATATGGTGTGGACTTTCTTGATAGCCTACAATGGCAACTTTCCAGAAAAATACCTGAGAACTATCCAAGTATATTATCTCTGCACCATTACCCTTACAAGCAATTTTGTAATCTARCAAGAAACTAAACAATTTTGAAAGTTCTTTTTCCACAAAGCCATACCAGCTGCTATCTATATTCTAATTTTATAATTCTTTATTGTCTGTCAGTATTTATTGTTTGTCTGTGATTGATGTCAGATGAATCAGCTCATTATTATCTATCTGTTCCAACTTGTCCTATTTGAATTCCTACAAAGTGTTAGTCTTCATCTCTTGAAGAATTTCCACAATAAGTTCAGCTTGTTTATAAATTAACATGTTTTCATACCTCCTGATATGCATCACATATGCAAACTTCTTTAGGACTCCCTAGTTCAAGATTTTTAGGATTTGCATATTTTAAAATGTTTATCTCTAAGATAAGTTGTTTAGTACCCTTCTTAGTAATGAACAGGAAGGCACTTAGTCATCTTCATAGGATATAAACACATCACACATTCTTTCCAAGCATAGAAAAAAATATTAAACAATTCTATTTTTGTATCAGTATGAAAAAAAAAATAATAGTGTTATAATAGGCCTGTGATACTATTAAGATTTAGAAAACTTGAGTTGTTCCTAAAGCTATCAACCATGCATATTCTGGTATCCTCATCCTTTTTTCTATAGCTTTAATCAGTGTAAACTGGTTGCTAGATTTGTCTTTTTTCTACTTGTTGTATATATTTATTTCTAACTGCAGCATTCACTTCTCCACTGCACTAGAAATGTTTTTTTCTGAATTTGCCATGTTTCTTAATGATAAAATCCTGACATATGTCCTGCATAACTTCTCGTTTTCAGATACCCCTACTTTGATACAGTTTTTCTGTATAATTTTTCTTTTCAGTCACTTATTTTCTACAGCTTTTTTGGGATATAAGCCCTTTAGACATAGCCAGTTCCCTGTGCAGAGTATGGATTTTGACCTTTTTTTTTCATACTGAATGTAGCCATATCAAATTCAGGGGAGCACAGGCTTTGATGCCAGTAACTATTTCATCTTTAACATAATAAAGTCTGAAATTGTTAATTTCTCTAATATGATTTTTTAACCAGAAAATCATTAGCTATGTTTTTAGGAGCTCTAATAATGCTTTAGTGCGTAGCTCCTAGATAAATGACTGGAGTTCCTTCTAACAATGTAATTTTCTTTCCCTAAATTACAAGCAGATATTGAAGCGGGGGGGGGAGGGGAATAAAAGTCATCTTGTGCTTTGGTTTGGCCTGCTGTGCAGGAGGCCCTCCACAGTAAATCCCTACTAGGCTTTATTCATTCATATATTGATCCATATGCATTTACATATCTATGGACATGACAAGTTTTAAAACCATATTCAATATTCCACTTTCTTATTTATTACTCTGTTATCGGTGGGCCAAAACCACTGCCAGGACGAGGTCCTGGGTTATTTGCAGGAACTAAGTGAGCCTAACCTTTTTGCTCAGTTAACGATGACCTCTCAAACTGGGAGAATCCCTGAAGATATTTCCTTTGAGACACACACTCCTTTGTACCTCTAGAAATGGAGAAGGAATTGAGATGACAAGTGGCAAATTTTGTCTTCTGAGAAAGATCAGCTGAATGTTTTCTTCTTTGGCATCTGCTTTCCATCATGGGAGGATGCCCTCAATGCCCAACTTTTCTTCTGGTGTCACTGGGGTGGAAACTGTGGAACCTCCACAGCACATAAAATGAGGATTGGGATAAAGCCTGAGCAATGGGCACTACCGTAGGACTGAGCTTTATTCAGAGTGATATTAAAATAATGCAAAGACAATTAAGAGAAGCTGAAGCCAAAATATGCACAAAGTTAATTTTCTATGCAAACTAAAATCTAATTGAACTTTTTTGAATTCATAAAGAAAAAAAAAAACTAAAGAACCCAAACTATAGTGAACTATAGTTGATTGCTAATCCCACGGCCACGAGAGGGTTCAATTCGTAAATGAGTGCGACTGTCTCACTCACAGAGTTTTCTCTAGGTGACATTGGCCTTTCTTGAAGTCACAAAAATCCATCTCCAGGATTGCCCAAGGTAAACACCTAAGCAGCCCCTCGCCAGGCGCGTGTCACCTCCCAAATGAAGATGCTGAGTGCCTTTTTTGCACGGGCTGCAGCCAGGCTTCCCTTCATCAGGGCCCACGGTTCTCGGAAAGGCCATTAATTACATCAGCCAAGGACACCATCCTAACAACTGAATGCAGTACCCTTTCAGCTACGCTATCCATGTCTGACCATCACACTTGGGGATATTTATAACAAGCCTTAAGATACCGCAGTCAGGCCTAAGGGCAGAAGCCGAATAAATGGCCTCATCTGAGCACATCTGGAAACTGGGCATCAGTTGTGTTGCTTGGCCACTGTCCTCTGATGGGACAAGTGAAGCATCAGATGTTTTAAGAGGAAAAATACGAAAAAAAGAAGAAAAAAAAGATGTTTAAGAGGCAGGAACACAGAGTGAAGATTTCCTCATGATGTGTAATCAACTCCTGGGTGAACCTTGTAGTTTGCGATTTTGGCTCAGACCAGCCCCAACATAATTAACTTTGATAAACAAATATCAAATCCTTTGAAAAATAAATCGATCAAAGTATATAAATTGCAATGAGCCCCCGTGCACATAGCACATCTAGAATATATTCTGAAATAGACTCTCTGCTGCAGCGATGTATCTGTGGGGTCCAATGCACTGACGTTTTTGCCCCCCCTTTTTTTTTTAAATCTTGATCCATCCTTAAAAAGGGAAATCTGTCAAACATATGCTCAGATGTTGGCAGCAGCGGCAAAAGCGGAGACTCAACAGCTTCTGTTTGTTATTGCAATTGTTAGATCCTCGCTGTCTGCGGGGATCCACCAGCCGCCCCACCAGAAGCTGTTTAACTTTTGGGTCACTCAGCAGCGTGACCCAAACCCACCCCACGATTTTGCAAAAGGATTGATCCACTCGTGCTCAATAAAATAGAGGTGATAACCCGATGGGCTGCCCCCGAGGCCTGCGAGAGCTCCCCCTGCCTGCGCCCGAGAGCCGCGGCGCTGCCCCGCCTGGAGGCTGCGGGACGGCCCCACGGCGCCCGCGCGGGGCCACGCGCGTGCTGCCCGGCAGGGTGTTGCGCAGGGCCGGCGGTGGCAGTGTGCTGGGTGGCAGCGTGCTGCGTGACGGGCGCTGCGCGGCGTCGGGCGGCGAGCCGCGGCGCGGGCGCCGACCCACGCGTGGGCGCGCGGCCGGCGGGCGCCGCGGGGCTGCTGGCCCTTTAAGCGCTGGCGGGCGGCCCGTGCCGCCGCTGGCTGGGAGACCCCGCGCCTCCAGTGAGAGGTGAAACCAAGATGGCGGCCGCGCAGTGACTGAGGCGGAGACGGAGGCGGTGGGAGCCGGGCTGGACGGGCCGCGCCGCGCCGCCGCCGCTCGCCCCTTCGGCAGGGCAGAGCCGCCGTCTGCCGGCCGCGCCGCGGAGTGCCTGGAGCGCAGCCACGCCGCGGGGCGTGCTGAGCGGCCGGGACCGAGCCGCCGCCGCAGCACCGGCAGGAGGAGGAGGAGGAGGAGGAAGAAGAATATGGCGGCGGAGTCGGGCTGGGAGTGATCCGCCGCCTGCGACGGGAGCCCATGGGGCAGGCGGGGCGCTGAGCCCGGCCGCGCGCTTCGCCCCGCCGCGGGACAGGCGGCGCCCGCCGGCCCCGCGCG
>NW_028186645.1:7148735-7201352 GCF_003343005.1 Rhea americana
CCCGGCCGCCCGCCTCGCCCGCGCCTGTCACCCCGCGCCGCCCGCCGCCGCCCGCGCCATCTGCTGCCCCCCGCCGCTTCCAGCCCTGCGGATCCACTTGTCCTCCAGGATCCCTTGCTGGCCGTCGCTCCTGCCTGCCCTTCGCCCCGCAGAGAGCCTCTCTCCTCTCTGCGGCTCTCCCCAGCGGAGGCTTGGTCGCCTTTTGTGCAGCACCTAACTGTCGCTGGAGCAGCTCGCCTTTCACTGCCTCGCCTCCTTTCCTGCCGCTCCAGATCTTCTGTTCCTGCCGGTAATGAGGAGCCTGTGGGAGCACTGAAGAGGAGTAGGAAGAGCTCTCCTGGCGTGCCCGAGTGGGGCTGCTCCCCTCCTTCCCGCTCCCCTCCTTTGAGGGGGGCCGAGCCCCCYGCCAGCCTCCTGCTTCTTCAGGCCGTGCAAGCCGGGGTGGCGGCTGTGGCGTGGCGAGCGGCAAGATGACGGACACCCGGCGGAGGGTGAAGGTGTACACGCTAAATGAGGACCGCCAGTGGGACGATCGAGGCACGGGGCATGTGTCCTCTTGCTACGTGGAGAGGCTGAAGGGCATGTCCCTGCTAGTCAGGGCAGAGAGTGATGGTAAGTAAGTGGGTATGTGTTAAGTTGTTTGAGCCTTTCCTTGTCCTGTGCAGAAAAGGAGCTGGTGTTGGCTTTGTGTATCTCTTGCCTTAACATTTTGCTGCATGATTAAAATACATTCCTGAAAGCAAGTAGGCATCAGCCATACTTCAGTCTTGTTAGGCCAAGAGAAAGAAATGGACGGTTGCCACCAAGTGCAAACATTGTAGTAGGCACTTGGTTTACAGCACATGCAGTGTGCTGTATACCAAATATGTTCAGGTCTCATTGCAAGTTTCGTACAGGACTGGGTATGATTAGATACCCGGTCTGCTCCAGACCCAAAGCTGAGCATTGTGAATGCTTTCTTAGACGTTTCTGGAAGGAATCCCCTCATGAAAGAGTTGCTTAAAACTGAAGCCACTTTTAAAGTGATTAAAAAAAAAAAGTTATTGGATAGTTGAATGGCAAACATCCCTTTTTTTTCTTTTTGCTCTTATTTTCTTTGGTGGTAAGATTATATGGGACACTAACAGGTAACTGTAATTATCCATGTGCAGCTGTAGGATTAAAGACAATACAATGGGCAGAATAGCATTGTCAGAGATGCTTTTTTTCTTTTTCTGGGAATAGTATTTCTCAGTCCTTCTGCAGTTTTAGATCTGCCTGTAAGTAAATGTCAAATGATACATTATCAATTTCCTTGACATTTTTGACAAAATCTACTATAACTTAAGCAGTAGTAGTATCTGCCTCTACAGATACATATTTGGACTAGTCTTGATTATTGGATGAGTGAGTTCTTGACTGCTATGGTCAGAACAGATTTTGAACAGTCTATCTTGCAATACCTACTGTGTTTTTGCTAGTAAAGTCTGTCAATGCATGACTTAGTCCTTCGTTAAATATATAACCATTCTATCTAGTGACTTAGAGTGACTTATCTAGTTGTGGCTTAACAATAGACATCTTAATTTTTTTTATTTGGCATTTTCATTATAGAAACTTGGAGGTAAAGCAGCCTTAGAGCCGTTAATTCTCGCTGTCCGAGAAAGTTCTGACGAAGTGCACAACAGTCTCTGCAGTAAAGAGATCATAAGCTGATATGGAGGCATCAAATTTGCATCTGAGCTGGGTTCTGATAATTGAGCTTCTGATAAGCTTGAATCTCGGGGTTTTGTAGTTTGTAATTATCCCTTAAAGTCTTAAATTAGTACTTGTTTTTTAATTTTCTTTTGCTAAAGAAGTTGTGTTCTTTATTTTGGTTTAACCAACTTCCTAGTGTAAGACAATCAAAATGGAAGTAGACTTAGTTTAATTTCAACATGAGTGAGGGAGGTTAAGGAGGAGGAAGGTCATTGCTAAACTTTTAAGGTAATCTTATATTCCAGTATGCTTTACTGTAGAGACAGTCCTTGTTGTCTTCATGGCTGCTGTGCTCAGGAGACTCTCTTAGCTAATGTTTAAAAACTGTCATGTTCTGTTTTTATACTCCAATCAAGTTTCTGATTGATTTTTTTTAATGTAAGAAAACAAAAGTTTTCTTGGTTGTCAAGAGATTGTCCATTCAAATTAAAATACAGTTTTAGTGAATTTTGGTGGGATTATGTGTGTTTAAAACTGATTTGAACCTGAGTTGGATTGTTGTGGCCAGYTTATTGTAAATAAAGTTCTGTAAAACAGAAAATACAAACTGGTGTAAGTGATCTCAGAACAAACCTGAACTCATTACTTTGTGTTGCATCGCTCAGATAATTTAAAAAGAAATCAAGGAGAAGGCGCTCAAACATAACAGCATCTAATACACAGAAGTATACTTAATAGGATACATGCATTAGACTTTTCTCAAACAGCATGTACTTCAACAGTATTGAATAATACATAGAACTGAAGTTCTTAATTTAGTAGATGGAGTGTTCATTTGCCCAGAACTGAAACTATTAATAGGCATAGTTATTCTAACTTCCTTGTGTAAATGCCTCCTAAAATTTGATTTACATTTTGTTCACTCTGTGTTAATAGTTTTATAAGCTAATTTAGGCAAATGATTTGAAAGAACGTGATGCCAGACTTGTATTTTAGATGCCATGCAGTTTGTTGTATTCTGTATCTTGCTTGCTCTTTTCTCCTAAATGAAATAGTTGACTATCATTTTCCTAGTTACCAAAGCATACTAGTATTAGGAACCTGACCTATATATCACTTGCTTCCATTTTCCCAGTTCTTATGTTTCCTTTGTCAGTTCCTCCTCTTTCCACAAGGTCGATTCTTCCTTCCTCCTTTTCTAAACGACCTTTTCCTGGAGTTTGAACTAAGATTCATCCTGTGCTTATTGGCTTGTTCTTATTGATTTACTCCAGGAAGCTGACTGAAAACTTTGGGTACTGCCTGGAGTTCAGGGCTCCTGTTTCCTGAGTGGAGGAAGCCATGGGGGATGTTAGTAGTAGTTCCCAACAGTGTATTGGAAATTCCCACTCCTCTTAAAGGGCCAGCTCAGYTGTGTGCAGAACGGCAGCAGAACTGCTACAGTTTGTTTGGCTTACTGTCGAGTAGCACATAGTTCTGTCTTTTTTTTTTTTATTTTTATTTCTTTTTTTTATTGCTAAGGTGTAGCTTGCTGTGGTGCAGTGGCTGCTTTACGAGCAGTTGAATTTGTATGGCAGGGTTGGGGTGTTTAGATAAGGGAGCTGGAATCACTTTTCCAAGTCCAAGGTAAGCTATCACTTGATTGAGAGCAATAAAAAGGGRAAAAAAAAAGTGCTCTCACTCTGTTCTTACCTATGGATTGGTAGGGAGTGTTTCTTTGTTTGTTTGTTTGTTTTTTAACACATACTTAAAATGAAAGAATTTAGAGCCAGTGAGGTGATTTGTGTTGCTATCTGGTATGTCTTTAATGCTCCCTGGCAATAAGTGTTGAGTCATTGTGGGGAATTTGGAGTCATCTGTTATCATAGAGAAATATCATAAAACTATTTTCAGATCAGATATATTATGCTTTTGAAGCAGAGGGACTTGCATTTTCTACACTTAAATGACTCTTTTTCCTTCTTTTTAAATCAAAACTTTGTGTGATTTTTAGTTGCAGCATGTTCTAGTTATTGAAGTGCAGTAGTGAATTTTTCCTCTACAAATGACTGACTTCCTTGTGAGTGTTTTTCGTCAGGAGCCGTTGATTTCTTATCTTTTTCTCACGTGGTATTGTAGATTGCTCTGGCCTGTCTCATTCTTGAAATTGCTCTATGCTTTTTACTTTATGTATTTTTAATATAAAATGTTTTATATTTTCCCTGCCTACTTTCAGATCGTTTTGCTGTTCTTTCCTTCAAGACCAAGTGACTGAAGTGACCCCTAAATGAACCTTTCTATGCAATGAACTTATTTGTTAAAAGTTTAAGCCTTCAAATAAATTCTTACCAGTCCTCCAACTAAACCTCTTAACAAGCCAGACTCCTCTGTTGGAGGCCCTGCTGCCTCCTCACCGTTAGGCAGTACCTGGTGACCTCTATTGAGAAGTCCTGGCTTGCCACTTCCAACATCTTTATTTTAGTGACTTCTCTGCCMCTCCTACAACAGATACCAGGGTAGGCACCTGCCTCCTTGCTGCTTCTTCAGGCTTGGTATCAGTAACCCCATAATAATGGCAGAAGGCCTTGCCAGAATTTGGCTTAGATTTGCTTTCCCTTGTGCAGACTTAAAGGCTTAATTGTTTTTAAGGAAAGCTAAAGATTACACAGAAGTTGTTGACATGTGCACAGGGTGTCTTATGCTTTTCCTGGAAAACTTTTTTTTTTTTTTTTTTTCATTATTATTAGGCTACTGCTAACGCTACAGTTTTAATGCCGTATACCAGGCCAGCAGGGCTAGACTGTGACAAGGACTTCTTCGGAGAGTTTTTCAGGGAAGCAACTGAGTTGGCAAACAGGAGTCTGTTGAAAAAAGCCTTTTGTGGAAATGTATATGACTTAAGAGTTCTGGGCCAAGATAAAAAYACAGGGAAAGATACCACTTCGTTCCCTACCTCTCTTATTCTAGATTTTAAACCTTGGCCATTTCTTGCAAAATTGTTTTGTTGCATCAAACTTTTCATTTAAACATATGAGATGTCTACTCTGGTGGAGGGAAATGAGAGAAATAAACTATAGCTTTTTTCCTGTTGAGGAAGGATACACCTAACTTACAGCATTGTGAAAGAGGAGCAGTATTCAATATCAGCAGCTCTCCTCTATATGCATTTATGTAAACAGCTCTGCAGATACGTTGTCAGAAGTTATTGGATTGGGAGGTTTTATATTCTTAAATATCTTTAAAATAGCATTGTAGACCTGTAATCTTTTTCAGCAAGAATTCCTCCATAAACACAGCATTTTCACAGCATAGAATGGTTTTATTGCACAGAAAACCCACAAATTTGATGTATTTAATCAGTCAAAAATAACAGAATTCTGTAAATCGGTACTTTCCTCTTAATAGATGGTTTCAGGGGTTACTTTCTGGCACCAGTGTTGTTCAGTTACCTTTACAAATTCATTTGAGGTTATAATTCAGAAAATAGCTAGATCTGCATTTTTTTTTCTGGCTTATTAAAAACAAAGGTTGTATTTAGGTGAGTTTTGGGTTTTTATGTGACTCTGAATAGAGCCAATAAAGATGAAATTGTATTGTGTATTTTTACAAAGTAGGCTGCATAATCTTAACACATTCTAGGACAGTACCAAGAGACAAATACGTATATAGAAAGCAATTGTTTTTGACAAATGAACAAATACCTTGATTTATATTCAGAAATCAATACTGATCGTGATTATGAGTGAAGAAGAGCTTTATTTGTGATGTGTTACACATCTGTAACCTTCTAAAGAACATATTTGTGTTCTGGGCATTTGGTACTGTTGTTTGGTTTCCAGAAGCATRTAACAACAACTTAAGACAATTTCCTACTGCAAAAGGACTTGGTCCTGTAAAACCTACTATATGAAAATGAACTCACTGAACTAACTACTAGAATAGTCACTGATTTTTAGTAACAGTCTGAGTTGTTGAACCCTTTTGGGGGGAACAGTGTTCATAAATGGAGTATCAGATCTTTCAGGAGTCTGGAAATGGGGCAGTTTAGGGTTACAGAGCTCGGTTTACACTTCAGTACATTTCTATCTCTGAATTTATATTTTCTTGTAATTTTTGTCCTGAATGGTGAGGAATAAGTTGAATCATGTGGCAATAAGAAGGAACTCGAGCCTAATAAGGTTTGATTTGACTTTGCTAGCAGGCATCAGGTTTAGTAGGGAAGAAAGGATCTTTTTTTAGATCTAATGAAGAGGTCATCCTTTAGTGTCCACTTCTGCTTTGGAAGATGAACTGTCTGTACATTCAGTCATTTAAAAATATTTTTTTGAATGCTAATTTGTCAAACATGGAATTCAAGTTTTATGATATTCTGCTAATTTCTTATTTCCGAATTTCAACATTATGTAACTGCTGAACACAGATCTACAGACATGGAAATTATAAATTATTTTTAATTCTTATGAGGTACTATTGCATACTTTGTGCTATTGAATGTTTCTGGCCAGTGAAGGCTTTTAGGGAGGTTAGCCAACAAAGTTAATAGCACAAAGTAACGTTTTAAAGTTTCCTGTAGGTGAAGATGATGTTTTGAAAATAGGCTCACAGTAAATTACTTATTGCCTGTAACTGCTGGTTAGAAAAGGGAATTCTGTTTCTAGAACATCAACAAAGCTTAGCTGAGGAGTTCTCATTGTGTGTCCTTCTGCAGTTCTACTCTATAGTTTATTTTATTGAAGTTACACTATCACATAGTTCAGCTCTGTTAGCAAAGCAGTTTACTCAARTGATGTGGAATAAAAAATTGAAAAACTCTGAAAAAGAAGTAGATGTGTGTGGGATTTTTTTTTTCTTGAGGGCTGTATAACTCGATTTTATTGTTGGATTATATCTGAGTTTGTAAACAGTTCTGTCTGCAAGAGCAGCAGTGAGACAGGGTGGTAGCTTCTCAAGCCAGCTTCATTACTGAAGGCTGCCTYTTGTAGAACAAGTCTTGGGAATTGGGAAGAAGCAGCCATTGCAGGTAAGTTACAGTTGTAAAAAACAGCTCTAATCCATATGTTTTTAAACAGCATGTGCCTTGTAAGCTATTTAATTTCTGAATCCTTGTTAAAATTCTAAATTCATGAAGTAATAGCCTTCTTTTTATTGTATGGAGAGAGAAACATATTTATGTGATTCTTTAGTGAGGCACTCTTTCAACAAATGAAGTCTCCCTCACCACACCCAGCCTAACAGCTCCTGTTAGTCAGTAGAAACATTTCAGGAAGGGAGAGTATTTTGGGATGTATAAGTCATGAGATTGAGTATGATGACATTCAGTAAACTAACTTTGGTTTGGGATGTTTTAGCAGTGGATTTTATAATTTGTAGACCCTTAAGGAATTGGAAATTTATTTATAATCAGTTCAGCAAGGTGATTCTACTGTGAGATTTGGAATTAAAATTTTCAGTTCCAAATATGATTTTTATATCTAAGGGTTTTTATATACGTATATACTTGTCAAGCCTTTGAATTCTCAGGCTTCTCTAATTGAGGTGTTTAAAGTGATTTTGTTTGTTCTCTGACAAACAAAACGTTCATTCTCTGCGTTAACGAATGACTGTTTAAGTATAGTTAATTTGTCAAATGTTCTGGTAAGGTAAGTACAAGACCACCTTAAAATTATAGTTACCAAACTAGGAAACTAAGAATTTGGACTTAAAGAATAAGTTTAAACAAGTAAATGGATGGAAAAGCACTTTCTGAAGGGATGTTTGCAGTCTTACCTTTTCAATTGTATAAGTTAATTTATCAGATCTTTCTGATAAATGTTGAGTGAAGCATTGCAGAGGCAGAAATTGAAGTCTTGGCCGTTAAGCGTCCCTCATATGCACTGGTATTTGTGCAGCTGAGYAGTAAGTTTGGATGAGGGGGGTGATCTGACTAAAAAACAGTTTTAGGGGTTGTTTTTTGGCTAGCACAACTCTGAACCATCTTACTATGACATGTTAACATAAATGTTTGTGCAAGAGGAAGGGGAAGAAGACAGAGATGGGAATGAAACTGATGCAGTTCTGTCTTGAGTCTGTATAAGCTGCTGTGAAACCACGATTCCGGAGTTTGTCTCATGTCTGAAGTTTCTGGTACTGGCAGTCACGGTGTTTACCACAGTAAGCATTAGTTTCTTGATGTGCTTTTCAGCAAGCTAAAATAAGTGTTTTAGCTAAGTTTTAAGAAGCAGTACCACATAATAAGCAAATTTTGTGCAAAGCAACTATWGGTGCCCTACAGAATGTATTTGTGGAATTAATGCTGACTTTTGCTGGTTTGACCAATTCTAAACATTTTTCTATTGAAATTATCTACTAAGAATAAGACAGAGGTTAAAAATCCATTCTCCAAAATACTCTAGAATGTTCTTTGGTATTTGAGCAATAACCTTGAGGGAAAATGAAATACAGAGTTCTGTAGAATATGACTCATTCTTTGTATTTTTGGGAGGAAAGGAGATATCTACTCAAGGAATGAATTATCAGAAAATTCATGTTGAGATTTGAAACTGCAGTACAAATGTAAATAAATGGAACTTTTTTCTTCTAGGTTCTCTTCTTTTGGAGTCCAAAATTAACCCGAACACCGCGTACCAGAAACAACAGGTAAATATACTGTGGTTTTTTTGTTGTTGTTGTTTGGTTTTGTTTTCATTTTTAAAGGCAAGTTCTTTGCTTCAGAGATATTGTCGATTTTTCTGCCTCTATTGTAAATATATTTTAGGCCCTTGTACGAGAAGGCAAAATAGGTGGTGGTGTGGTGTTTTTTTTTCCCCCCCCTCATTTTTCCAATTTAACAGTACTTGTGTGATTTCTCTGCTTTCTGTGTGAAATAATCTATTCTGCTGCTATTTCTGTCTTATACAAGCCAAAAAAAAAATGCTGTGGGAGAGACAGGCAAGGCATAGTTGTGAAGGTCACAAATTATCTGAGGTTCATGCAGATTACAGTATCTGAAACTTAATAGAATCTGATTTTTCTTCTTTAGATTTCCACTACTACAACTTCCAGTGTGTTTTATTTTAAAGAGTAGATGGCTTTAAAGCTTTTCATGTCTTTGGCTCTTATTTGGAAGGTGGATGTGGGTTACTACTACTTCAAAACTTTCCATATACATAAGAACAGCTTCTCAACTCTTAAGTCTACATCTCACTTCAGTTAAATCTTGCATTGTGAGCCCTCAAAGAATGCTACTCTTGGAAAGGAGTGAACCATTGCTGTTCTTATCTCATGGACAGTGAGAAATGCCCTAGAGGCTGAGAAATGCCTGAACCAGATTGTATTTTGATGCCTGTCTGGCCAGCTCCGACTTGCTAACATCCTGTCAGATACACTCAGTGTGTTTGAACTATTTAAGCTGAAGACTGAAGAGTGTTTTATTACAAGCGTAGGCCTGCTGTAGTGCTGCTCACAGGCAGTCCCAGCGGTTCTGTGAATGCAGCTGTACTTAGGGTTATACATGTTGAACTGAATGTTGAGAATGAATCTGGGTTAAAAATATCCTTTCTGGCAATATTTGGATTTAGCCTATATTTGCTCCTTGATAAAATTCATTATGGCACTGTATAAGCAGTTGCACTGAACAACTAGTGAGGGTAGTGTTGAGGTGGAGAATCAATTGCAGGAAATAAGAAAGGAGAATTGTTTAACCTGACTAGCAAAAATGCTAAGTAATCTAGCTGCTAGTTGTAGTCCTTGCTAGCTTAAGGTTGTGGTTTATAATGCGGTAGCTTCAGCTTTAGGACTACTAAAATGACATCAGATATTTCAGATGTATGGCATAAAGTGCTGAGCTAGTCAAAACTTAGTCGTTGTTTCAGATGTATTCAAAAAGTATTGAGGGGTAGCTTTGTATCAACAGGCTTTATGCCAGATCAAGTATCAAGTAGCCTCAAAATAAGCATGAAATCATAAAGTCAGTGCAAACCATCGTCCATGCTTGTCAGTGCAGTAGCAGTTAACTTGTGTGCTCATTGCTGATCTGGGTCCAGCRTGTATTGTAATCCAGCAGAGCACAAATCTGATATTGCTGATTGTGAAAACCTGGTTAGAAATACAAAATATTAAACATGAATCTGTCCTATTAGAACAGCACTATATATGCTTTCTGTGCTGGAGAAAGGAAGAAAGCTACTTTTAGAGCTTTCAAATGATAGGTGGACAGAAATTTGTATTTGCAGGTGGATAATCTGTATTCTCTAAGCAGTCTCATACAGCATGTAGGCTGTATGTAGAGCTCTGCTGTGTGCCCTTAAGAATTCGGAATCTTTCCTGTGTGTTGAAAGATTTTAGTTCTATTTTTCGACACTGTTATTCTTCCAGTGAGGTGTACTTATCCTTTCCCTCTGTAAAAGGCAAACTCTTAGCTTAAACTTAATTCCGTGAGTTAAGGTTGGAGTTTAGCTGTTGAAAGGGGGAGTTCCTTATTCCCCCCCCCCCTTATGTTGTGCCAATTATACTTACCAGAACTCTGAACTGCCTTAACTCACTAAAAGAAAAGAAAACCAACTTGGTACTCCAAACCCCTCCTCAAAACCAGCACTTCTACCTCAGCAGAAGTCCAAAGCCAGCTCCGCTTGTGGAACTGTGGGATGGAAGAGCGATTCCTTTTTGGCTGCAGGATGCCGCTTACTTCACTAGTAGCTAAGGTGATACTTTAGCCGGAGGTCAGCAAAGACTTGCTTCTGAGTTAGTCTGCAGTTGTCAATTGCTGTCTTAAAATTTCAGTAAAAATCTTCYAGAGTTGTAAGGCTTTCAGCTTAAGAGTAACTTTACAGCGTGATGTTCTTGTCAGTCTTTTAWCTCAAAATTTGGAAGGGAGGAAACATCCATTCAGTTTTAAAAGGGTAGATAGTGGTGCACTGGAGCTGTTTTTACTGTTACCTTGGATATCTAAGGGAACAAGCGTTTGAGTTCTGACATTCATCTAGGTTGGTGTGAGGTTTGTAAGGAGAAACTTTTTTTATTGGACTAGCTGTTAGGCTTGGGAAGGGGAGGAAGGAGAGATGCATGACGGGTAAGTTCTTGGGGAACTTGGCTATTCTGGTTGCTTTGGGTTCTTTCAAAAAAAAAAAAAAAAAAAAAACCCCACTATGCTTAAAAAAATTTAAGCTATGACAATCTGTTCCCTAGTTGTTCCAGACTTACCTTTCCGTCTGCATGCTTGGTATAACTCTTTAGGGCAAGAAGCACTTAGCCATTTTTAACTGTCTTTTCACTAGTCAGATGAAGAAAGTAGCAATAATCTTTCTGTCACAACGAAGAGTTAATTTCTGCTTTGCATTTAAAAAGAGATGTGCCTGTATACCTGATGCTGAATACAGATTTTACTACTTGTGGAAGTTTTTGGATGCCCTAAACAGTGTACTTCCTAGCAAACTCATCTTTAGTGCATTAACTAGAAAAGAAGGAATCTCTCTGAGGAGAACGTACTGGTAAGGAAACTACTTGAGAAATTAGCCACAGGAGTTTAGGGGATGTTAATTCTCAATGTTAAGGTAATATTTATATGCAGAAGATTTCTTCTAATAAAGCATCATGTGAGTTAGTATGACAACTTGGTCCTCTGTCTGGTATTCCTATTTAGGGCTGTATGTTAAGTTTTACTACTATTTGTATTTTAAAATGTTACAAAAAAGGTACTGTAATTTAGGTATGGAATATACTGTATGTAGTTGTAGTGTACAGTTTAAAACTAAATTTTATTTACTAAATGTAATTTACTTATGTGGTGCTGACCACATGTATAGAAGATGTTTTCTCTTCCATTGTTGATTGTTTTCTTAATATATTAATAAATGTGGAAGATAATTTATTTGTAATGTCCTGATGCATATGACACTGAAGTCAGTTTACACATTTTGATCCATGCTCTGATTATTTTTGAGGACATAGTGAGACAGTTGCAGAATCCTAGTGATAGAGGTGCTGTAATTAAGAACAGATAATCATTATTCCAGAAGTCAACAATTGTTGTAGTATTTTAGGACAACACACCTCTTATATAACCTTAAAGGACAAAATAACACTATGTAATAGAGTTTATTTAGGGATAAAGCTGATGTGGGTGTGGACTCTGGAATACGCTTTTCAAATAGTATTTTGACAGTGCTACAGCAGTAGAACAGTAAACACTTATCTTCAACTTTATTACTTTAGATACATCCTGTAACCAAGTGATGAAGTATGCATTACATCCCTTTTTGTGCCTGAAACAAGGAAGACTAGAGTTGTTTACAGCTTTCAGCTGCAAAGTCTTGCCTCTGCACTGAAGACTTCAGTGTCTCATATCCTCTGCTTTGGGAGTCCTTTTTTTTTTCTTTCTTTTTTGCGCCCCCCCTCCCCCGCAATTCCTCAAAAGAACATACTGCTTAAATTCATTCACAGTGCCATCTACTAGCGAAGTAGCTCAAAGATACCTATCCTTGAATGGTGAAAAGCAGACTTTAACAACACAGCTAAAATATGAGAAGATCCAAGCAGATACTGGCAGAATCTTCAGAGAAGATAAACTTCCCACATTTGCTGTCAGGACAAATGTGCCAACACTGAAGCTATTACAATAAAATTTGAGCCTATTGCAGCTAAAACAGTAAGGAAGAGGGGATATGTAGAGGGAGCAAGGGGAGTGAGTACTGGTCTGTGTGTATGTTGCCAAAGGATTACTTTTTTTATTGACCTAAGTTTTCCTRTGAGATCTATCTTTTCTGCCGTCTTTGGATACGGTCACTGAGTTAGTAAGTTGAGGTTCTATTTAGAATTAATAAACTGATTTTCTTCTATGGGATCTACTGAAATGCAGCACTGAGAAGTCAAGTATGATCGGTGAGCTTCCAAGGAAGCTAACAGARTATATTCTACCAAAAGACTGAGTAATCTTTGACATTACTCAGGTTTTAGGGCTAACTTATTAACACATTTAAATACACAAATTCCAGGACAACTACACTGAAAAAAGTCAGAATTGAAACTTTGTTACACTATGAGGGCAACCATTTCTCACTTGAAAAGTCTGCTGAAATCCACTGCAATAACTTTGTATGCCTCACTTTAAATAAAAGTACTAGTGCTATCAAAGAAAGTTTTGTAAGTATAAAAATATAGTGGTTTTACTTTTCATTAGAAATAATATGGCAGCAAGATTCTGAAAGGTAGTTTAACATGTCCAGGGCATGTCTGTAAATATAAGCAAAGGCTTAACACATGAGGAAAGTTGGTGGTCAGGACAGTCTGAGATCAGAAGAGACAGCACTGCTCAGTTAAACTTCCAATGGCAGGAGAGGGAAGTGTCATGGTCGAAATCACTTGAGGGCTAGTAGGAAGGGATGATTCAACTTTGAAAATGGAAGCAACTTCTTAAAAGCAGAATTCTGTGAAAATTATTTTAAGGGACCAAACTTTGACTTTTTGTGAGTAGCTTAAATCTTACAGGAATGCTGAAGGAATATTTTGGAGTTTAGCGAGTTGTCCTGCAGTATGTTGATAAGCTATCAARATACAGTATGCTGGAGAGTCCTTCGAGTAATAGATGATTATGAATAACATGTCAGGTTTTTTTTGAATTTTTTTTTCTAGACTGACAATAAATGCCTGCAGGGAAGAGTAGTATTCTCTCTGGATGTTCATACCAATGAGAAGAGACTGTCAAACAATATCAGTTCTCATAAATTTTATCACATTAGGAAAGAAATTTTGAATCAATTCTACTGCAAAGTCAAATCCTGATGTACTGGTGGTCTTAAATTTCCCTTTATGAAATCCAAGGGCTGCTTTTGAGATCATAGAAACACACAACTCGCCTTTTGCTCAGCTTGCTAATAAGTTAAATAAAACTGGTTTAATATCCAATAACGTGTGACTTCTGGTGGGCTTTATGGGAAGAGACTGAAATTTGAGACATTTGGTATGTATCCAGCAATGCTTCTGTTAAGGAAAATAAGCCTTTTTGGGAAATTCTTTCAAAAAGAGGAGAAACTGTTTGGTAGATACCATTCGCTAGATTAAACCCTGTCAACCTAAGTACAACTGCCACTGCTTGCTGGCTTAATCTGTTGTAATAGTATTTTTTATAATTAGCTTCTTAGCTTTGTCCGAGATTTCATTCCTATGAGATGTGGTAGTCATTCGTAGAAAACCAGCAGTCTGTTCCTCTAACTAGGATTTGTTCCATGTGGACACAAGACAGCACACAGTCAAACAAGCGGCAAAGAAAAGGTTGATTGTACCTTGAAAAAGTTTCAACTCGGACTATGCATTTACAAAGATAAAATAAGGATGCGAAATTAACTTCCACTAGTTGATGTGATAAATGCGTATTTATGGTAACATTGACTGCACAAGTCCTCCAGGAAGAGGTCACGCTCAAAGTTCTTGCTTAAAATTAAGAACTAGTTATTCCTGAGCAGTCATAATGAAAGAAGACAAATTTGTATCAGCTACCTCTGGGAAACAGCAAAATTTATGTAGGATAAGGTAACGTTAACACATCCAGTTGGCGCTATTGTCAAAATATTTCTGCAAAGCAGCAAATGATTTTGCTACTCAAAGTAAGAAAGTGAGCTTTATATTAGTAGTTTCTGATTATCATCATCACGTTATAAAAAAGATCTTGCCAAGAACTATAATGCATTTTGRAAAAATATGAGGACGTAGAATGCAAGGATTCTTGTAGAGAATATAAAACAAAAACACATGCTTTATAAAAGACTATATACGCATATAAAATCCTTCATCAGTGAAACATTTGTTCATGTTTTTGACTTAGTTCATGCAGTATAGCTCTAAACTAGTGTATATTACTGCAGTTTTAGGCATCAAAAGCAGTCAACAAACAAAACGGTATTACAGGTTCATTTGGTAAAAATCTCTTTAGTATAAGATAGGTTAAAAGGCCACATGATTTTAATTGTGTTTAAGGACAAGCTAGGTGAGAACAAATTTTAGTCTTTGTTTTAGTCCGCCCATTCAGTTCCTTGTATGGAGATTAGTATTTTGTCTGTAGTGCAGAAAAATGGATAAAAATGGATAAGAGTTGCATCTATGAGAAATCTGGGAATGAAGAATAGAGGGCCAATGTGCAAGACTCATCTCCATACCTCTCTAACTCATAGCTAATATTAACAAGCACATGTATGCACGCTCTTATTTCCTCTGGGAATGGAGGAGACAGTATTAGAAATTTAAATTGTGTTTTTGGAGTTTGGCATTTTGAAGTAATAGATAGCCCTACTCCGTAATTGAGAGATCCAGAGTAGTTCCTGGATTCAAATTAAACCATTCTGTGATGCAGATCAAACACGTAGGTAAGAGTCCTTTAAATAAAACAAGCAGAAGCCAGGCTTTTATTCTTGTGTTTTATCTCCAAGTACGTCTAGAATTTCTTTCAATCATGTCTCCCTAAAAGGCATGTGCAAGTTCTGTATTCCTTTTCTTTTCAATGATTACAAAAAGCTTTGTAAGATCAACAAAATGAAGTTGCACTAATGAGCGTCTACGTTTAACGGTGAATTTAAACTTTAACTGAAGAGTATATTATGCAACAGAGTGAAGTGTTTTCCTCCCCTTGTTTCACTCTCTTTTTAAATGCCCTTTGAGGCCAGACAGGGCATACAAACAAATATTCTCTTACTAAAGGTCCAGAGAGCAGCCATGGCTAGGTTTCTATTGAGGTACTGACATGAATGTGTAAAATGAAATACATCTGTAATAATGTTAAGATAGATAACTCTCATACTTTYGAATGGTTTGTGTTGGTGGTTGGAAAATACTTTTCTAATATAATACTTTTCTATTAATAAGTGAACTTGAAAATGGTTGTTCTGTCATTCAAAATATTTAGAAGTCGTTCGGCACCTTTTTAGTTCTGCTTTACGAATTAGGAACAATAAAAAAAAATCAACATTTGTAAAAATGAAAAATAATCTCTGAACTTCCATGTATGATAGTGGATTATCTCATTCACAAGAACAATTGCTGTACTGTGGCCAAATACACTTTATGTAGTCACATGTGTATCTATAATTTGCAAAAGCAGCTTTATCTTTTGAGTCTTCCTTTTCATCTCTCCTGTGCCTTTCTTTCTCCCTACATCACCCTCTTCCCCAGAGGAGGAGACCAACTGACTGACCTGTGTGGGTCAAATACTAAGTTTTATTCAGAGATAGACTTGGGAGCGTTGTTTATTTAACTTATAGCAGTTAATGTAAATAATGTTATCGTTATTTGTGTTCCTTTAGTCATTTCCTTACTTGTTAGTCATGTTCTTAATACAGAAGAAAATATGCTTTGATATTCTTTTGGAAATGCCTTGCTCAGAAACCTACCAACTTTCGCTCTAGGTAGGAATTTAATAAATAAGAATRTCTCAAGAGGTGCTAGAGATCTTGCCTACAAGTTTTTTAATAACAAAACATGGCTCAGCAGGAAAGCTGATCAGACAATGACTTTAAAAACTACTGCAGTATAAATACCAAAGACAGAGATTCATTATAAATTGTATCAGATGTTGACTCTGATAAATACAATGCAAAATGCAGTAAAATATATTTCGGGTATATAATGAGTACAAAAAAATGGGAGCTGAAAACGCGTCAGTATTTAGTGACTAATGCCACTTCAGTTCTATTCTCATACTTTTAGTAGTCTTTAATCTGTGGTTCTTTTTCCTTTGGGCCTTCCCTTTCAGATTTATTGTAAACTGCTGTTTTTCTTCCTGTATAGGTATCAGCAGTATTAGGTGCTGTCAATCTGTTATTACCAGAGTATTTGCACTGTGATCTATTTTGTAGAGGATAAACTATTAATTGTGACTTTTTTCTTCCTTTTGTATTTTGGAGGTGGTCTTCCTAAATCCCTTTCTTCTGTGTACCACCTCTTCCTCAACCCTTTGGAAAAGGAAAAGGTAAACTATTTGCCATTTGCAAGGTAAACCCATGAGTGCATCTGAAGCAGTATAGCTGCTCTGGTAATGGCAAATTGATTATGTTGCATTGCTTGACTGACTCCTAATGGAGCTAGATGGCTCATGCTTTTTACATCATAGTTCAGTTTAAGGTGTTTTGTGGTAAGTACACACTGAAATCTAAATATTAGAGTTCTCATTATTGGCAGTGTTATTTTAATATTTGAAGTAAATTCAGCCTAATTAATATTAACTGTTTTAAGTTTGATAAAGGTCCAGCAAATTACAGTGCTTTTGCGATTATTTTAAATGAACTCCTCCAGGATTAATCACTATAAGGAAAATCTATACTTAATGAAGCACAAATATTCTGTTTTATGGTTCTCAGTGAAATATAACTAGAAAAGTTTTYGTGTCTCTTTTGGTACTGGTGATTAAATGCATGTTTTAGCATTTAGCTGAAATAATACGCTTTCATTCAGCTATATATATTTAGTGTGGCTCATATTTCCACTAGCTTGTACAGGAGGAGAAAAGACTTTTAAAGTAAAACTTGATTCACTGTTTAAATAATGCAGGTTATATTTTCCTCTCTAGGTTTTTTGTGATTCTTTGTTTTCATTCTGTGAGCAATTATGATTTAGTAAMCTATTTGTAAACTACTGAATCAGATACCTTACAAGTGTGCTATACTGGTCTTTGCAGTATCAGCTTCCACGCCTGTGTATCATTTTTGGATGCAATATGAGGGCTCTCAAACTCTTGAACTATTCTAGTAAGTAGATGAGAGCTTAATTTCTGGGTAGTAAACATAGCTATTTTAACTCTAAATCTAGAGTGAAAATTATATCATAATTGCAGTTTGGAATTAGTAAAAATGATGTGCATGGTTCAGTATAAAAGGTATGCATATTCTAAGGCAGTTAACTGTATGCATATTGAAGGACCTCTTGTTTAAAGTTTTTAGGCATCTTGATGTATCTTTCTGAACAACTGTGTTTTGAGGCCTACCAAAAAATTAAGAAACTGATTGTAACTTTTATCCTGCAAAAGATTTGTAGTTGTTCGTGCTCCATTTGAGAGGRGAGGGGGGAAACAGCCTTTCTTTTGCTGCTGTGTTCTATCAAAGGATGCAGTGAGGTAAAAGTACATGTTGTAAACACAGCTCTTGACATTTACAAAATGGTCACATAAATTGAGACTGAAAACAGTTTCTTTAACTTGTTCATTCTGATTTATGTTGAAGTGTATTTTTTTCACTCCTAAGGATCTTGGAGCTTATAAAATCTTTAAAAGTATGAAGATTAAATTTGAATTGTAATACTGTCCTGTCATGATTAGGTGTCAGAGTTGTCTTTTAAACACTCTTTTAAAATAAAAATTAAAAATGTACCAGTCTTTAAACACTATTCAGGTTTGTAAAATTGAAAATACGTTGCCTGAAAATACTTTTCTTTTCTTTAAAGGATACCTTGATTGTGTGGTCTGAAGCTGAAAATTATGATTTGGCACTTAGCTTTCAAGAAAAAGCAGGATGTGATGAAATATGGGAAAAAATATGTCAGGTAAGTTTGATGCATGGAAGATCGAGGCACCCAGTAATCTTAGTCTTCATGTTCATGAGTTTTACACTGTCTTAAGTAGTGAATTTGAGACAAAGTAAAAACAAAATGCCTGCCCCCCCAAATTTTGCATTTTTGGATTTGAAAACTTTTTCCTTCCCCTAGAAATCTAATACGAAGTTCTACAGTGATTTTCACAGAGCATTTTCAGGTCTTTTTTACTTAAGGTAACATTTTAGATCCATTTTCGCCAAAGGAAATTTAGCTCTGAAATGAGCATTCAAAACATTTTGTAATGATTCAGAAAAACCTTTTTCCTTGTTGACCAGAAGGGTAGAGTTTATCTTTCCAAATTTTTATTTCTAGAGAGAAGAATGTATAGGAGCTCTTTCTTAACTGATATATGTAAGGTGTTAACTAATACCTAGAAGAGTTTAATCAATATATCATATCACTTATTTTAGTTCAACTTGTTTTTTTTTCCATTCCAAGCATTACAACTTTTCTTACTTTCTTTGCTAAATTATGTCAGCTGTCTCTTTAAATTTGTCTAATCACTCTTCCCCTGTACACTCTCTTCTTGCTTTTTAATAAAGATGTACTTCTCTCCACTGTCTTCTGTGTTTTGTTCTCACTGATTACAGAAGTGAAGCAAAAGAAATGTGGTTTAATTCCTCGAGCTCTGCTTAAAGAGATAGTATTTTTGCAAGAATGTAGTGTTTTTACATTCTGTTTTGAGACCATGCTGTTGTGTTTTCGTTTAGTGTATTTGAAACATCTTAAGCTTTCTTGGACATTAAAGCTTTCTTTTAAAAGAAAATCTCTGACACCACTTGAATAGTAGATGTGCTTGCTGATAAGAAACAGTAAATGGATTTAAAAGCATTCTGGATTTTAATCTATGTGCATATAGAGTTTGTGTTTTCCTTGAAGAATTATTTCTCCCAGTTTTTTTTTTTCTTTTCTTTTTCTTTTTCTTTTTTTAATTTTCAAGGTTGAAAAGAGCTGTGCCTTCTACCAACAATGCCTTTCTGGATTTGATGCATTAGAGCCCAAACAAATGCCACAATTAAGTTGTAATTCAAGCTGAAACACCAGTGACCAAACATCTTTGTTCATTTTTTTTCACTAATCCGTACTCATGCAGTTTCCTGATTGTTTCTCTAGAGAGATCTATACAGATCCTTTGCTATGTTTTTCTGACAGTTTCAGGTTTCTTCTACTCTCTGCTAATTTTGGATTTGGAGTTGTCAATTCTTAAGAGCTTTGTAGACTTTGCTGTGGATTCTGTGCTTTTATTGAGCATTTTGAAAGTACACTATAATGCGTTCAGACATGTAGCTCTCCAGAGCTGAAAAAGAAAATCAAGACTAGCCTCTTTATTCTGTTTGAGCTTGCACAGAAGTTTTGAGGAGTATCAAGAGCAGTTAAACAGTCTGTATATATACATTAAAAGCTATCACTGCAATAATGTAATACTGTTTTGCATTTGGAAATTTATGTACAGATAATAAGGGCTAGAAGCAAATAGCTTAGCTTGCTACTCAAAGCCTTGTGGTCACTGCTAATAATTGTGAATTTCGTTTTTTATGTGAAGTATTCCAAAGATTTATCTTTTACTTCATTCTTTTTTATTCTTTATTGCTAGTTTTCCTTTTTATAGAGAATAAATATAATTATCTAATACAGAAATAATTCTTATTTTAAAAGTCGTCTTTCCAAAGAAATGGTTTGAGTGTCTCTCATCTTCTRAACCAGCAAATCTCAGTGTCAAACTTGTATTTGCACTTCTATTTCGGCCTTAAAAGCAAAAAACATATGACAGTTGAAATGGTGTTTTAATAAAAACATTAAAATATTAATAAACATTATAACTCTTCTTTTTCGAAAACATTTTGTAGGTTCAAGGCAAAGACCCTTCTGTCGATATTACTCAGGACCTTGTGGATGAATCTGAGGAAGAACGTTTTGATGATATGTCTTCACCAGGTCTAGAATTGCCATCTTGTGAATTGAGTCGACTAGAAGAAATTGCAGAACTTGTGGCATCTTCACTGCCTTCACCATTACGTCGTGAAAAACTCGCACTAGCACTGGAAAATGAGGGCTATATTAAGAAGCTCTTAGAAATTTTTCACGTGTGTGAGGACTTGGAGAACATTGAAGGACTACACCACTTGTATGAAATTATCAAGGGAATCTTCCTTTTGAACAGAACTGCACTTTTTGAAGTCATGTTTTCTGAAGAATGTATAATGGACGTAATTGGATGCCTAGAATACGATCCATCTTTATCACAGTCACGGAAACACAGGGAATTTCTGACTAAAACAGCAAAATTTAAAGAGGTTATTCCTATATCTGACCCAGAGCTGAAGCAAAAAATACATCAGACATACAGAGTACAGTATATTCAGGATATGGTCCTACCCACTCCCTCAGTATTTGAGGAAAACATGTTATCAACACTTCATTCTTTCATCTTTTTTAATAAAGTGGAAATAGTTGGTATGTTACAGGTAAGTTTGAGAATTTCAGTCTTATAATTTGAACTTGGGCAAAGAACGTTGGATAATACTTCTTGGAGAGTTTGAGGCACTTTGTTGGAGCCTTCACTTCAAAATTACTTTCAACTTCATAGAAGTAGYATATAAAAAAGAGATATGAAATTTGAATACTGAACTGTTAAATTAATGGTCATAAGTAAATTCCAGATTTTGGACTAGATTCTTTATAACTGATGATTAAAAGTGAACAAACATGTAGAATCCTCAGCAGAGCAAGACTGGTTAAAATGGGTAGTACTGAACAATACTTGTTGTATTTTGAAGGGTTGTTTCTGTTAGGATTTTTTCTCTTTCTGGGACTTTTTAGGTGCTAAAATTAAGGATGAATTTAGCATAACAAAACCAAATCTTTTCACTTGAATTATATTTCATTTAAATTTATTAAATATAATATATTTTTACTTGAAGTTTGATATAAATTAGGAACATGTGAAAAGTACAGGTTTAATACATAACATTGCCTTAGGTGCTTGAACATTTTCTTAGTTCTCTTATCTTTTAAGTCCCTAAATAATACTACTTGGAGTTTTCAGTTTTTTCTGATATGTCTTACTGAAAATGTAAGGAGATTATACGCAACTGATGCTTTAGATTTCTTATCTCCCTGTCTTAAGAATTCTACACCAACCCCATGAATTTCCTGAACTGTGTAGAAATAAGTGGCACATCTCTGTAGTGGGAGCTTCCACAGTCTGTCGAACGCTTTAGGATTGGAAAAGCACATGTATTTAAGTTTGTAGAAATCAATTACCATTGTCTTAACTCTTCTAACTTTTAAGAAATGGATAGCCACGGCCCTCCTAGGGTCTATCTGATCTGGAGAACTGGATGAAATGCTAGATGGTGAATGATGGTTCATCATTTTAATCTTCAGTTGAACCTCAGAGTGCACTGTTTTTAATTTCATGGAAAGTACTGGAAAGAAGAATGTAAGTTACTTGCACAAGCTTATATGGGAAACCAGTGTTAAAATGAGGCTGCCTGACTTTTTATCCACCACGCTCAGTTGATCAGAGACTGATAAAAGCGAGCCCTGTCACTCAGGACTTGAACTGTTTCTCACACTAGACACATGACTCCTGGAAAGACTATCGCTTTTTGAAGCAGCCACTGGGGGCCCGGTGGAACACCTGTGGCCCCTTGAATGATACTAGATCCCCATATATTGCCAACTGAATCAAACTCTTCTTACCTATGGGTGTATCGTTGATGAACAAGGTCACAGCATATGTATCCTAAACAGTCAGAAGGCCTTAATCATCATGAAGTGCCAGTTTGAGAAACCTCGCAAGCCTCACTTTAAGAGTGCTGAAAAACATTCAAGTATGGTCTCTCTAAAATGCCTTGGCCTATTTGCAAGTGTTGCTACAAGTAGAACTGTGAGGATGGTAGATGTTGTCTTGAGAGGCAAAGGGAAGAGTTGTTCAGTAATCTTGGTGTCAGTGGCTGATGTTGGGAGGGATTTTGAACTTAGGTGGCTTTGGAAAGGAAACTGAGCAAGTAGAAGGAGGATCTAATACTGCAGAATCATTAAGAGTGCATTTGCCAGAAACCGTGAGGGTAGTTTGATAAAGAACTRGTGGCTGATTAGCTTGCTCTTGTTTTTTGTCTCTTACAAACTGTGTTAGATTGGTACACATAAGATAAGTTGAGTGAGAATATCGTTGCTTGGTACGGGTGTAAAACTTGTTAGCTGCAGTTTACAGATGAACTAGAGTTTCAGGACTTGAGTGATCCTGAGTCTCAGAACCTTACCTTCACTTCTGCTGCTGTTGTCTGTGATTGTTGGGGAATAAAGTATAATTCCTGTGCAGTGGAGCCAGAAGAAGTAGCATTGCCCAACTTTCAAAGTAAGGTAAACATTTCAAATTGTTGAAGTACCTTGTACAGCTTTAAGGACAAGCACTGCCTAAGTGCAGCTGTACATTCTGTGCTATACTGTAATTCCTAGGCCTTTCACAGGGCAGCTCTATAGCGTGGAGGGCGAACTCCGTGAGTTTCTAAGTAAGAATCTGCTGAGAATTATTTGACAGAAGCGTTGATGATCAGTTCTTGTCTTTGAGACAATTAAAGAAGGATTTAGCAAATCATATGCTCATTGCATTTACAAGATTAAAAGGCTTGATTAATTTGTTTTTCCAATTATYGTAGTGTAGCTCAAAACAAAGATTTGAACTGCTCATCTAGAGTTTATTCATTTATTTATACAGCACTGTTTTAGCTTGCACTTGTCTGTGTTCTCTGCCATCTAAAGCCACATTCTCCCYTTTCCTTTCTCCTCCCATTCCTGCTATCCGTAAACAAAATGTGTATGATAATGTTCTTCTCATTATGCAGAATAAATAATACTCTGAATTCAAAGGCTGCTTTTTTGATTTCTATGACTAGTTCTTAATGTAGTTCTTCTTTAGTGTRGTTTGACATTCGTTTTTGTAGTTGGTCATATCACAGTACTTTCTTCTGGATTTATTTCATGAAAGATTTAAAATTGACCGTAACTACACTCAAGTCAGGGAAGTCCGTAGCATTCATTATTTTTAACCTTACCAGGTCCTGGTGCTTACTAACCTTACTTGTTTATTTATAAAGCTGCTTCTTTTTAAAGTCTTTATTAACTGAAGAGTTTCTGGGATTCTTCATAGTARTTTATTGGAAGCCACAGTGCTTTGTTTGTGCAGTGAATGTGTAATATAGGCTGTTGTGCTTTTGCAGTTAACTTTAGAGTGTCTCTCCCAGACTAGTTAGGCTGCAATAGAAGTGTTAGATTTTTAGTAAGTTTTACATCTCAGAAAGCTTGAAGTAAACCCTTCTCCAGGAGCAGCAGGTATCCTATGATGTATTGCAACTATTGTGCCTACAGTTCTGTTGTTTTGTATGACTGGCTCTGAGGAGGAAGAGAAGAAGCGCCGTTCTCCGCATGATAAAAAGATGAGCTCTGGCAGAACCCTTCTCTTGTCAGACTGAAGTGAAACCCTGCRATAGCCTCAGYTCAGGTTAACTCAACCATACCTTGGTTAGAGAAAAGTGACTAGAAATCTGTACAAGAAGGGTTGTTAACAGCTGCCCAGTTGTGCTGTGCAGCTTGTACCCTATGCTTTTTGACAAGGCAGTTGACTTTACCTGAATTGTGTCCTGTTTAAGGCATTTTGTGTCCAGATAGTGCTCCATTTAAAGTCAACTTTTCAGTTATAACTAGTTAATTCTGTAAACTGGACAAACCTCTGTGTGGAGGCAAGAATAGAGAATTGAAGTATATGCTGATTCGTAGGAATTATGGCTTTCAAATGGTTATTAGGAGAGATACTGGACCTTTTGAAAAAAGAAAAAAAATCTGTAGGTGTGGAAGATAACTGCTTTCCTGATTTTTCTTCATTTAGTAGGCAAGTGGCTTTTGCATGTTCTGTAGTAAAAGCAAGAATAGAAAGTGGGTCACCTTTGGTACTTTAGATTTATGAACTCTATTCATCCCTATTACTTCATTAAGTTCAGATTTCCCATAGTCTTTTTAAAAATGCTTACACTGGTTGCTTTTCTGTGAAATAGAATTTTTGGCATATAATTGTCTAAAATCTGACATTTTAAGCAAGTTTATCAAGTTCTCATGTGCTAAATGTTGTTGGTCACGACAGGTAACAAACCCATCATAGCAGCATTTCCATTCTTCAGAATTAACTACTGTAGAAACGTGGTCAGTTACAGGTTTTATGATTGGCTTGTACAGAGGGTACAAAAGAGATACATGGTATTTTTTTCCAATTTCAGCCCTTCCTAATACACTCTCAGTGCTTGGGGTCCAGCCCATTCTAGTCTTGTGATGTGGTAGCCACCAAGGAGCCTTGCTGAGACATGGAGCTTGCCAAGCTTTGAGAGTGGGGGTGGGACAGGTAAGTAGTGTTTCTTACTTTATATGACGCTCTTTTGCAATTTAAAAAATACATACTGATGTTTACACTGGAGGCCACCAGTTCTTTCCCTTTGTATTACAAATTAGTTCATTAAAAAAACCTAAAAACTTGCAAAACTGCGCCATAGAGTGAGCAAACACTGTTTCCTTCARTTCTCTACCCCTTCTCTCATTGGCGTGTTCTTTTTGCCAGCAAGATCCTGTGGTGGTTTTAACTTCTAGAATACAGATTATTGTTAGGAGTACTTCAGAGTTTGTTATCTTGTGTTTTCAGGAAACTGGAAAGGGAAAGGGGAATGTATATTTAACTAATTAATGCTTAGTGAAACAGTGATCACATGGCATTACTATACTTGTAAATCAGCTTTATTTAAAAACAGAATTTATTTTGCTGGTAGTCCCTCTCACCTTTTTTAATAACTGCAAATTTGTAGGCATTTAGGTACATATGTACATTTTACTGTATAACAGTATGCTGTTCTTCATTTTAAATGTGGATTTGTGTTTTACAGCTAGCAACTTAATATAGCCCCTTGAAGGTAAACGTGAATTACCCTTTAGGTTTTTTGAGTAAGAGTTGTGTCAATGCGTGTAAGCAATTTTGCTCAAATATAAGAGAATTGGGACATCTCCAGCAAGTCCTCTATTTCATAGTAGTTGGCTCAGGAATAACTCTATTTTGAGGTTTCTTTTACAGCATAATTTACCTTGCAGTGAAACGTAGAAGAGCACTTCATTTTCAGTGGGAAAGTGCTTGATGAAAGAAGTTTACAAGTGATGCATGCTGATGATCTCTGAATTAATTTCTTCGTTGTAAAAAGTGATTTTGATGTGCTGCTGCCATTTCAGTATATTGTCTGAAATGGAAATAGCTCATTGATAGCAAATGAAAGGCATGTGTAGGAAGATGGTCTGAGAAGAAGGAGATCAAAGCCTTTAAAACTATGAGATCTTTTATTGTGGTTGTGGAAAGGAATATATGTTTGAAATTGTAATTCTGTATTTACTGRTGACGTTTTATAGAACAGTCACTTTCAGAGCTGAAATATCTGTAAATGATAGCCTAAAATGAATATGCGGGTCAAAATAGGATGGAAACTGTTCTCTTTTTCTATCTTAGTTTTCATTGAATTTCTTGGATTTTTTTTTTTGAGAAATGTGATTATATATAAACGAGGGAAAAAATCCCTATGTGCAGTGTCTGAGAGCTGAAAGTTAACAAAAATCAGTGGAGAGAGACCTACTTTTGAAGACTGCTTTAAAGTGCTTTTTGGGAGGAGGAGTAGGAGTGCTTTGAAAGTTGACATGAATGCAGAAAGTATATTTTTATGTGATCCTGCTTTGTCTGCGGGTTTTGTTTTTAAACTTGAATGAATGGGAGGAGAGCATGGCTTAATTCCATCCTCATGAATTTTGAAAGATGTTCAAATCGTAGGAGCATCTACTTAGATCTTGCAGAACTGTAAGTGAGTATATTTAATGTTTGGCATATGTGTAGTTTGGACTTCGCACATTTAATAATTTCTAGCATGGAGAAAACATACAGCTTAATTTACAATTATTCTGTAAACAGTTTTTTNCTTTCTTGGAAAACATTTATGACCTTCATAGCTTCTAGGGTATATACAGATGAGTACAGACACCTGTCTGTGTTGAGAGACCACATATTATGCGGAGTTATGTATTTACTCTGTATATATTTCACAGGCTTTTTATTTTTAAAAAAGATTTTTCCAAGTTGCAAAAAAGAAAGAGAACATTTAAGCTTGTGTAATTCTGGTGTTCAGTGTTGGTGCTTTGTAACTTCTAAAATACATGAACTCTCCTCTCTTCTGTGCATTTCCATAGATTCTGGTAGTGTAGTTCAAGAATGTATCTTTAAATATATAATAAATACACTTACTGTCAGTAGTTTTATAGGATTGTATATATAGCTACAGATACACATAGAATCTTCAATTTAGAATTTTCATTGCGTTCACAGGTTTTTCTGTAGATGAGAGAGACCTTTTTATATCAGTAACAACTTGTCTTTTTTTTAAAGCATCTGGAACAAGGCTTTCCTGAAACACATTTCAGGGCTAAGACAGAACGATGAAGTTAGTAATAGGGAGCTTATGTTTCCAAGAAAATAAAAACAACAGGGAATAATCGCCATTTTCTGCCTGTTTTCCATGAAGGGAATTTCTTGTGTGGGATATTTGGGATCACTTGGTTCCATCTTAAATAATTTGGATCACGTGGTTCCATCTTAACTCTACTGATTTTAAATGTGATCAGAGTTGTGCGGAGGATTAGAGATTTCAGAAAATACTGTTAATTTTAAAATACAATATATTTAACAGAATTTGGAGGAAGASATGATAATGATGTAGAAAATCTTTTGGTATTATATTTAGAATAATTTTGTAAAATACTATATTATATTCACACTTGAAGGGTTAGAAAACAGTTACATATACAAGTTTTGCAAACTCTTCCTGAAACCTTAAGTGTCAGCATTGAATTCTTCATCAACTGGCATTAATTTCCAATGCAGCGAGTCGCTTCCAGCAGTCCCAAACGTTGACAAGCGCGGTAACGGGGAGCAGGTCGCCTTCTGCTGYGGCTGGCCGGATCCTGAACCAGGGCAGGGGCTGAGGGAGCCGGCCCAGAGCACTGAGCTGGTCCTGCCGAGCGGGGCGCTGCTCTKCTGTGCTCTGCTGTGTCCTCCTGCAGGCTGTCGCTTCCCAGGCTACTTGTGTCCCTGGTGGGCTCCAGTGGGTCGTATATGAGTCCCCCATATCACCAGCAGCAAATGTCGTGCGCTGGGTGGGGACGTTAGGGGTGGCTTTTTGCATCCCTCCCGCTCCTGTCCTTACATATTTTAACTTAAAACAAATTTTGAGGGGGATACTTAAGGTAACACTGTGTTCCTTTTTATGCAGAAGCACACTAGTCATGACTCTTAACTTATTTCAGTGCTAAACCTTCCAAATCTTCCATTATTTTTCCCAATGATCATTCTGACATATTTCTGTGGTATTGACTTGAACTTATATTCAGGCCTTGTAAAGGAGGTGAAAACCCTCTTTCACTCAGTAAGAGGAGAAATGGAGGTTACACTACCCAGTGAGGAATAAGCATGCAGTTTGTTCCTAGTTTTGATAGATTGCTTTAATTTCTCTTTTTCCTGATTTCATCTAGATATAACACCAAACATTTTAGTCTATTCTTAAATATACTCTTAATCATGGAGAGCAGCTTGCATGTTCTTTGAAAGAACTTTTTATGTTTAGAGGTTGCTACCTATAATTTTTTGTATTTAAGTAAACAAGTATGTCAGTATCTCTCCTGTATTTTGGTTATGTTATCTCTAATGTCTAATGAGCTAAATATTAAAACTGAAAACTTACTAATTCATGTTAACAGATGGATAGCAGGTAGTCATATATCCTTATATTCTTTCATCACAGCTTAAGTATCCTAAAATCAAAATCCTTAATATTTGATTGGTTTGAACATAGACTCTGTTGAAATCTTTATGTCAAACTTTGGATTTCCAGTACTTGATCCTCCAGAGTGAGTTTTCATAAACTTCAGATGAGGCTTCTGCTATCTCTTTTAGTTTTTGAAGAACTTGTCACACAAATAGCATATGAAATTTTGTCCAGGAATAATTATTTGTTCATCGTAATTGAACTATTGGATCAGGTTAGGAGTAAAGCACAGCACGAAAGCAAGAGGAAGCATGTGCCATTCCCTAAGTACAGGACTTACCATACAGTGTGGTGAAATGCCTTTTAGGGTTAGTGACTCATGCCAACCTGTTTTGGGTTTATCTGTGCTGTGCAGTGCCGTCCAGAGATCCTGGACGGGGTGGTGAAAGCGTTATAGCTATGTTAGCATGGTGTGCCATCTGGGCTGAGGTACTCATTTTCTCAGCAAGGCTCAAAGGTGAGCCTGGGTGATGTACCTAGATGACTTGCAGTATAAGAAAGTTTATTTGAATATAGCTGTAGTGCCTGCATGATCCTACATTATGCTGTGCAAACATAAGCAAGGCAACTTGGGGTTTTAGTGCTGTGATTTTTGGATGGGGAGATGTTGCTTGTGACGTTCTTCACGAGAAATGACTTCACAAGAAATACATTGCAGCTTAACATTCTGGCACCGTTTTGGAAAATCTGTTCAGCTTTGGCATACTCCTATCTTTTTTAAAGCAAGTGCTGTCAAGTACTATATAATATTTAGGAGATGATAGGGGAGGGTTTGCTTCTGTTTTTTAATCTTCCAGCTTTTAGGATAGTGAAGAACAGGGGATGTTAAGTATTGTTTTTTGTTCAAGTCTGAAGATGCATATCTGTAATGTTTTGGCTGCTGTTTGTAGTTTTACTAAGCTACAKCAGCATGAAAAATAACTAATTTTTTAAAAAGTTTTTTTTTAATTGCTGCCAGCCAGAATGCTCGATGAACACTGTAGCTAGTAGGAACGGTTATTTTAATTTGGTTTCCAGAATCACCCTTTTCACAACAGGCAGGAGATGGAATATCACCTCGTTACTCCCTTCTTAGTGCTTGTGGTTTCCATCTGTTGCTAAGATTTTGTAACATTACAAAGATGAATACATGTGGATAGGGGTGAGTTGGGAGAACGTGTTTTTCAAAATACAGAAATGTTTGAAGCAAAGGTATTGTAGTGTGATTTAGGGGGAAGGATGTGATAAATGGGAAGGAGTTAAAGAAGGTGTGGGTGAAAAGATGAGGATGACAATAGAAAGAGAACAACCAAAAGATGATACAGGATGCATCATAACTGAGAATGAAACTCGAGCAGAGAGAGGGGGAACAAGGTGATCATAATAAAAGCTTCAAAACAAGATTTGTATTAGTTTGTTTGAATTAGACAGCTGATGCTTGTATGGTTAAAATGCAGTACACAACACTGTTCTCTCAATTGCAGGAGGCATGGCTTAGAAGAATTTTATATTATACTTGGATGCCTTTTGGTATTGTCAGATAAACAAATGGTATTGTTTTGCATTTGTAGGAAGATGAAAAATTTCTGACAGAGTTGTTTGCACAACTAACAGATGAAGCCACAGATGAGGAGAAAAGGCAGGAATTGGTAAGAAATCCTTAAAATATACATGAAAGGGACAGTTACTACAAAATGATACTTGCATCCTTTTTTCATTATTAACTAATATGTTCTTATATTTCAGGTAAATTTTCTTAAAGAGTTTTGTGCATTCTCCCAAACATTGCAACCTCAAAATAGAGATGCATTTTTCAAAACTTTGTCAAATATGGGCATCCTGCCAGCACTAGAAGTCATATTGGTAAGTCAGCTCACTTTTGTTTGTGGTAATGATTTTATTTTTCTCTGGAGAATTGTTTGAAAAGTAAGCAAGCCAAACTTCAGTCATGTGGTTTTCAGAAGTCTTTACTTTATTTGTCATGTCTTAGCTTAAGATTTCTCATCTTTATGTACTCTTTGGTGTACAATTGAGTAAGAAAATAAGGAAACAGACCAAAGGACAGGGAAACTAAGATTTCTTTTAACTAATAGCTGCCAAATATACAAGAAAAAAGTTAGAGTCAGTTTTAGTAGTATTTAGGTATGACTTGTAAATAGGAATCCAATTCTGTTTTTCATTCTTTTTTAAGACTGTCATTTTAAGGAAACATAAATGATTTTACTTTTCTAGGGTATGGATGATGCACAAGTACGAAGTGCAGCCACTGACATATTCTCATATTTGGTTGAATACAACCCATCCATGGTACGAGAGTTTGTCATGCAGGAAGCGCAGCAGAATGATGATGTAAGTAGAAAGTCTCCAGATAATGTATGTATTGTTGTTTTTTTCAGTTACTATTTCATATTTACAATCGTATTAATGATGAGTAAATCTTATTTTTCTATGCTGTATTTGAAGTTTTATATTAGAAGGGTCTTTTTAGATTTTTAAAATGTATTATTTGGGAGTATTTTTAGTATCTGCTACTATAGCAAATAATAGTGACAAACAGTTTTGTCATTGGTAGCTGTAGTAGGACTGACCTTCATCTAACAAGAGTACAAATATGAATGTAACCATGTTGACAACTGCAGTTTTCTGGAAGCAGAATTATAATTCAAGCTGAAATAAAATTATAAGAGGATAAAAAGATTAATTTTGTTTTAAAAGTGAACCATACCCTGTTTTTTTTCAAAAAATATATATATATAATTTTATTTATATTTATATTGGTTTTGTGTCTTTTACCTTTATTTCTACAATCATCAATTTTTTAAAAAAGACACACTAAAATCATTCTAGTTCATAAGTCCATGGACATTTTAGGTAGTTTTTAGAATAGCTTTTTGTTTGATMTAATATATTAATATTTTAGTAGGAAAATGAATATATTTAACAACCTTAAAAATAGCAAATGCTTAGATCCATTTTAAAAGTCCACATCTATTTTTTAGTTGTAAGAGACCAAAACCAAAGGCTTTTCAATGAAGACCTCCTTAAAATACGATACGCAAAATACAAATTTTAATCTTGATGCTAGCGTGGACATACGTTTTTAATTTACTGAATCTACTGTGTGCAGTTTGCTATCACGTATGTAGAAAGTAATAGCAAGCATGTCTGAAGAACTGGGTCTCTCTGACTCATTGACAAAAGTTTTACATTTCCCAGAAATCCTCTGTAACTGATTAATAAAAAATGCTAACATTAAAGGATTACCAGAAATTACATATACCTTTCTAAGAGAAGTATTTCCAAGTAGTAGTCAGTAGGGGGAGAAAAAAGAAAATAAAAAAGTTGAGATGCCTTTTCCTTAGAGGAGAGTGAGTTACTGTTTTTTCTTGTATCTGCCAAAAGTATGGCAGAAACCAGGAAGCTGCTGGTGCTACTACTTCTGCCCTGGAAGTGGAAGAAAGAGGCAGCTGGGACATTGCTTGCTGCACATGCAGCTGATGCGAGGAATATGCTGTTGGTCCCCACCACCTGCATCAGAGGACAGTGTAACTGAGCAAGTTCAGTGTAGAGATTCCTAAATGCAAATAGTGTTCTCTATTTTTACATGTCACTCTTTTTTTTTTTTTTTTTTTTTTTTTTTTTTTTTTTTTTTTTTTACAAGTACATGATTCTTAGGTGAGGATAATCTCTTTAAGTCCAATGGCATTATTCAGGCCTGTAAAATTTGCTATTGCGTGTTTGCAGAAATATGACATTGGTCATTGGTATGTATTCTAAAAGAGGATGCAGATTAAAACATCTGTGATACGAAAAGACTTCCACAAACTAGGTCAGTTATGAGACTGGTAAGGATCTCCCTCTGTACAATGTATATTTTTGATTTTCAGTTCAGGCTAAAGTCTAAAAAAGTCTTAATTAAGTACCATTAATTTAGTTGCTTTGAAAGATTCTTGGTGACTGCTTCCTTGCTCTTGAACCAGTAGCTGCAGAATTTGCCATTGGCGTGCAAAATTAATCTGTTTCTGTTACGTTCTTTTGTTTGTTTGTTTTTTAATTTCAATATAGCACCATTTTTGACCAGGCAACATCCCTTTTAGAGGAGATCTGAAGATTTTGGGCAAGGGGGTGCCGTTAGAATTAACTTTTGCTTCTTTTCATTTTCCTGTTAGGATATACTACTCATTAACCTCATTATAGAACACATGATTTGTGACACAGATCCAGAACTTGGAGGGGCAGTGCTACTCATGGGTTTACTTCGTACTTTAGTTGATCCAGAAAATATGCTTGCCACTGCCAATGTAAGTAAATTACCTTCAGATGAAATTACAGTTGGATTTCTGGAGTGCTTGGTGATATATGTTTACATATATAATATTAACATTAAACTTCTTTTTAATTCTTTAGAAAACAGAAAAGACAGAGTTCTTGGGTTTCTTCTATAAGCATTGTATGCATGTTCTCACAGCCCCATTATTGGCCAATACTACAGAGGACAAGCCTAGCAAAGGTAATACTGCTCTGAATTTTGGATATCAGAGACTGTTGAATGTCAGTGTTTAAAATGGAATAACTGTAAATGGATATTTAAAAAGGTTAAATTTGATGTATTTTTTTTATTTTCTCTCTGTACTTAAAAGGAGGGCTAGAATGACTTTTTATATATATATTCGTATAATTATATTCTAGAATTATTAAAAGAGCCTGAGCCCTTTGGTTTCTTGTATAGTACTTTTGTTAAGAGGCGTAATAAGTAACATTACTGGTACAAACATAGTCAGGATACTGTGTATTGAGCCATGTTTTATGATACTTATAGCTAGGCAGGCATCAGAATAAGATTTGGTCAGGCAAGCCTGACAGCTTGTGTTAGTGTAAGGGCTTCACTCTCTGAACGTTTAGACACCGGTTTAACAAAGACAAAACATTTTTTCAGGTATAATTGTTTCTATATTTTAAGAATGTTTCTTGTCATATTCGTATGAATCAAAATATCCAGTCCCTAACAGGCTAATTCTATTTCTATTTTAAACATTAACTTTTTAGCATATTTCCTAGCTGTGGTAATGCACAAGAGCTTGAAAGTGTTTACCAGACTGCACTTGCATATTTGAAGATCGCTTCTAAAGATCATATTCTAAAATATGTTTAATTGTTTTATATTTTTTTATTACAGATGATTTTCAGACTGCCCAGCTCTTGGCATTAATACTGGAATTGCTAACTTTCTGTGTAGAGCATCATACTTATCATATAAAGAACTACATTATTAACAAAGATATCCTGCGAAGGGTACTTGTTCTAATGGCCTCAAAGCATGCTTTCCTGGCATTGTGTAAGTCTGAAAACTAAAAACTAAACTGTTATTTTGTGAAAATGATTTTTATGTGTCTTTATTCTGCTGGAAGAAAGATGTTCACAAATCATGATAAATTTTGACTAATGACAGAAATGCTACCATTATACCATACCTTGTGGTTTTCATACCATTTTTTTAGATGTCAGCTAGAATTAGTAAGTAATTTTGGTTTTACAAATGCCTTTTCCAAAATGCATGAAGTTTTTTTCTAGTGTAAAGATAAGTTGAAAAGATGATATTTCAATATTGAATATCCTAAGAGAGCCCTCAGAAGTTTGTGATGTTTTTTGAGTAGAAATTATCAGAGGTGTTTAATTATAGATGCAGTTACCTAACTATGTTGAACATAGCAGAGATGTTCAGTGTACTGCTCTTGAAACTCTGATAATTTCTTTACTATTTTCAGGGCAGTATTAGCAAAGCAGTGTGACTTAATTAATTCTGCATGTAAATATCAGTTGCAATTTTCAGGTAAAAATAAACATCAATTTATTCTTTAAAATTTTCTCTAAATAAAAATTTCCCAAGATCCACTTTCTGCACATAGAATAAAACAAAGCTTAAAGTTGTCTGAGAAACACCATAAAGTAAGAGGTAGCTTTTTTAATTGGTTACTGAGTCATCTGAGATTTTGTGTTTGGAATTCTCCAATAATCATGTTTCATATATACAGCAGTTGCTAACCAAAATGTACTTACTTTAGAGAGATGATACTCTGCCTTCTCTATGAGCATGGACATTCACAAACATGGGTGTGCACTGGAGTTTCAGAAAGAGCTTTATAAAGGATGTAAATTAAGTCTTTGCTTTAATGTGTGTATGAAGAAAATGCTGTTTGCCAATTCTAAAATGAGATAGTTTGCATCCTAATCAAGCAGGACTTAATTAAATGTAATCAAACACACTTGAATAAACAAATTTCCCAGGTATCCCAATGAGAAAAAAAATTTCTTTATCACAGATCCTTTCAGAAAAAAGAAGAAAAATGAGTAACGTGCTACTGYGTTAGTAGTAGTATAATTAACCAGTAGTATGTTACTTCTTCAGTGATCAGAGGTGGTCTTACTTGTAGAATTATGATGGAGGATTTCTTTATGATAAAATAGATAATTAAACTTCAGCAGTATAGTCTAGACCTCTTTGAAGCAGAGAATATCTGAACATATTACATATTCCTAATGATGCAGTTTTCTACAAAAACTGAGATTGCAAATTTCCCTAAATAATACTGAGTCATTTCTGAGCTTTTTTCTTTTACATTTAAAAAGTATAACTTTTAAAACCATTTCTGTTTTAGGTGCCCTTCGTTTCAAGAGAAAGATTATTGGACTAAAGGATGAATTCTACAACCGTTACATAATGAAAAGTTTTTTGTTTGAACCTGTGGTCAAAGCATTTCTAAATAATGGTTCCCGTTATAATCTGATGAACTCTGCCATAATAGAGATGTTTGAATTTATCAGAGTGGTGAGTGCTGTTATATGCTAAAGATAAGTACTGTCTTGTTTAAACTTACAGTTCAAACAGACTTTGATTTTAGTTTCTGCCCTAAATTAAACTATTATAAAGATGTGGTCTTATGATATGTGTATTTAAATGAACTGGGTGAGAAAAGGATTTGAAGCTATAAAAAAAAAAAAAAAAAGTTGATCCATTCCATATAGGTGGCAGTAACTTCTGTGGTGTGGTCTTTCAGTAATCTGAGGGATAGGGAGCTGAGTTTGTGTTTTGCTTTAATGTGAAAATAAGTCATGTTTTATTTTCTTATCCTCTTTTTCACTTACATATCCAAATTGTGTTTCCAGAATACTTTTGGATATCTGTAAATAATTCTTGTCAATTTTTATTTCCTCCATGGTTATTTTAAGGAGAGCAAATTTTAAAAATCTGTCTTTTTATTGTTACTGATGTATTATCATTCTAAGAGGTGACCTCTGAGCAAGCAACCAAGGAAAAAAAAAAAAGTCAGGAAGTTCATTCATGTTGCTTTGCTTGTCCCTAGTAGAGAGCAACTCCCTTGTTCAGTGTGCAGGGCATTCCGACGACTGTGCGGTGCTCAGGAGGCCAGACCACGCACAAGAGCAGTTCTGTTGCCCCAGCAGGCAGACCTGTGCTGCCCTCAGCTATCTGGCAGTGGCTTTGGGCAGCCACAACACTCCTTTCAAAAAGGAAAAGAGTTGGGAGCTTGACTGTATGTGACCTGTGTGGTCACAGTGGAAAAGCTTGATATTCGTTTCTGATGAAAAATACCTTTCTTGTTCTCATCCTAGTGTAATATATTGAATAATCATTTCTTCATTCGTAAGAAATTTATTTGCAGTGAGAAAAGAAAGAATGTGAATGCTAAGTCTGTATCTCCTAAATATGTTTCTTAATTCACCAGTTACAACATACAAAAACAAATCTATCAAGATAAAAATATTTGTGATCTACAGTGGGAAATACCGTCTAGAATTGTTTTTTGTATCATCTTCTATCGGCATTTTTGATTTTGTTTATATATATTGAAAGATATATGACTAGAAAATTACTACTATTATGCCTGTTTCTCTAATCATGTATTTGAAGCTCTAGATTTTTAACTACACCTGTAATATAATGTGTATAATACCTGTAATATAATATATATAATTGTAGTTTTTGCCCAAGATGATTACCTATGGAACATTGTTAAAATATTCCAGTAATTATTGCAGTTACAGCATAATATAACTTCTTATATTATATTATGTTGACAAATAAATTCATTTGAACTAAAGTAAATCACTTTATGGTTGTTTTTTCTTATAGGAAGATATAAAATCATTAACCGCTCATGTAATTGAAAATTATTGGAAAGCACTGGAAGATGTAGATTATGTGCAGACATTCAAAGGACTAAAACTGCGATTTGAGCAACAAAGGGAAAGACAAGATAATCCAAAACTTGACAGGTAAAATGCACTTATGTGCTCTCATTAGTATTTCAGTGCTCAAATTCTGTTTTGGGAGTATTGATGGATTTTTGTGTGATAGCAGGAAGTATAAATAACACAAACTCCTGCCTGCATCTCGGGCATTTTTGAATTTGTTTGATTAATAGTGTGATTTGTTGCTTCAAACTCTTGATCAGCTTTCAGCTAACATKCACTGGAGAATGGTGTTCCTCCTCTCCCTACTTCTCCAGTAACGATGACAAGTTACCATATCCTAAACTTATGTGCACTATTGTAATGAGGATGGAAGCCTGTCAGTATCTGAAGCTYCTTTACTGAATATTGGATTCCCTAGAAAGAAAAATTGTTCTTTCATGAATTATTGTGTGGATTTTTCTTTCAAAAATTCATGTGCTGAGTTTTCTTTTCATTTTAGTTAGTCACAGGAGTAGACATGCAGATATTTAGATAATCTCTTCTTAAAGTCACTGAGAAATAGAATTTGCAAAGAGATTTTCAGTGATACTTTTTTTTTTCCAATATTACACTTGCTRACAGTGTACAACATAATGTGCTATCACACTTAAATCATTCCTTCTGTTGTGCCAGAGCAAAAGTTCCCTKCCATAGTACACAGTTACCCAAAGCTTAAAGGGTAGGGTGTATAAAAGTAAAAAGTTTAGAACTGTGTAACTGCATTTATTTTTGGCAAATGGTTTTACTTTGTGCATAACTCAAACAAAATGGACTGCTCATCTGAGTAAACGTATTAGTCTTCATAATTGTTGACATGGTCTAATCTTACTCTGTTACTTTGAATTGTTTTGCAAACACATTAAAAAACTAATTCTGATTAGCCATGCTAATGATAAAATTTCAAACTTCTAGGTTATATTTCACGCCACAAGTTTTCTTAAACGATACTTAAAAATGAGATCTCCAGAATTAAAAGGAGAGCATAATCGTAAATTTGGCTTAAAGTATTGAAGTACTGCTAAGAATACATGCCAGATCTGCAGTTTTGAACACTAATGTGTTACTAGTTAGATGGTGGTATTTTAGCTTGTGTCAGCTAAGCTTATCACTGAAACAGCTGTGAAATACAAGCCATATGATTCTGATATTAGTGCATGTGTTAGAATACCCAGCCACTTTTTTGAGTAATTTCAATCTAGTATTAGTAAAATGTTAGGGTCTTTTCTTGGTATAAGCTGAGTGAAGTGACTGTATACGTTTTACCAACTGAGTGAATGAAAAACGTATAGCTTCGAGAGGTTTATATCTGGCCTAGCTTTTTTTCTTCTTCCTACACGTTACAAAGYGGCTCTGCAAGCCGTGTCACAGCCTGGGTCCTAAGTGAAGAAACAGAAATAAGAAAAATGCAAAAATAACAAGAATCTATTCACACATTTTAATGAAGAATACTTCAGTCAGGAAAGAGGCCAACAATTTTGGAGACGTAGGCCAGAAGAGTGTTTAGAAGAATGCTGTTTAAGTAGTAGTTTTGCAGTGTTAGCAGAACTTCAATTAAATCCAATTTAAAATGATATGTGCCATATTGATCCAGATGATGGTACTGGCAACCAAGTTAATCAGAGTTAGATTTATTTTAAAAAACATGTTTAGTCTTTTTTTTTTTTACTTTGCAGTTTCTTAATTTTTAACTTCTGGCTTTTTTCTGCAGTCTGTAGCACAAGACCCTTTCCTTAAATAGAATGAACTCAGATTGTCATATTAATATCTTTATTGCAGTAACAGAGGCTTTATGAAAAACACTGACTTTGAGATTTATACTATTTCCAGTAAATTTTAAAGAAAGCTACAAAAAAATTGTCAAGGGTTTTCATGTCCTTATTCAAAATTATTTGAATCAACATTTAGCAACCAGAAGAGTTTTTTCAGCTCCCCTTCCACTTCAGCTCTCCTGTTTCTCTGAATTGCACATCACTCTGCCTCTCTTCCCAGACCATAATGCTGCTTCTGTGAGGAGAAAGGAAGCTAGAGCTGAGAGAGACCAAAAGTAGTTATAAATAGATCTGATGGGGAACAAGAAGTAGCACTTGCTGTCCAGGGTCCAGAAGAACGGAAAATACCATTCAAAAAATTTTGATTTATTTAGTCATGATCCAAACAGTTCCCCCCAAACTGAGTAAAAATTGTAACTGGTGGATGTGAGAGGAAGAGATAGCTGTATTTTTAACATACGAATTTTAAACCAGAGTCCTGTGTAAGTTAGATTTTCTTATTTTTTTTAGACACATTGGACTCCAAATACTGATGTTTATGAAGTATGATTTGAAAAATAAATCTATAGTTTCTAAACGTTTTATAGCTTTTTATTTACTGGGCAAACTGTTTACCATGTCTGAACGAAATATATAAATTACATTTATGAAAGTGACATTTAATACTGCTGCTAGTAATAGTATGAATGTTTCTACAAAGATATTTTGAAAAAGTRCTTTAAAAAGAAAAAATTTGTTAGTCATTTGCAATGAAAATGTAAAGATGCACATTTCATAATGGTTTGCTATGTTAAAGATACTGATATTTCTATTGTCTTACAATATTTGCATCTGTTATGTATCAGTATAAATGTCAAGTAGGAATGTTACTCTTACTAGTATGAGGGTGTTGTTGGATATAAAGTTCTGAAATCTATTATTTTCAGTATGCGCTCCATTTTGAGAAACCACCGATATCGAAGGGATGCTAGAACCCTGGAGGATGAGGAGGAAATGTGGTTTAATACTGATGAAGATGATATAGAAGATGGAGAGGCAGTGGTGCCCCCTTCTGACAAAACTAAAAATGATGAAGATATTATGGACCCTATCAGTAAATTCATGGAGAGGAAAAAATGTAGGTGATGAGAAGAATGCCATATAGCTTATGCAGAGGACAACTTGTACTTTTTTGTCCTTAAATAAGAATTTGCTTTATTGATACTTAAATTCTTATATATTGAAACTGTGACACTGTGCTGATGGAAAGTCTGTTCAAAATAAGTTCTGTTGTCTGTAAAACACAGTGGAACAAAATAATGTTGTTTATTTCTTAAAGCATGTAAGTGACAACCTTAACTGGCAGTCAAGTTTTCTTATGTTTTATTTGGATTTATAATTCATCATTTTATATATAAATGTTCAGGTTATATCATTGATAGAGTGATACAGTAGTATGAAAAAAATTTTATGACCATTCTGTTTATCAACCTCTGAGTAAAGTATTAAGCATTTTCCTACACAGGAAAATGATTTGTAATGAAATATTTTGCTCACTAATGTTGTTTTGGTTTTTGCTTTTTTTCTTCCTCTAGTAAAAGAGAGTGAAGAAAAGGAAGTTCTTCTGAAAACTAATCTTTCAGGTCGTCAGAGCCCAAGTTTCAAGCTTTCCTTTTCCAGTGGTACAAAATCCAACCTTACSAGCCAGTCATCTGCAAGTAATTTGCCTGGATCCCCAGGGTCTCCTGGATCCCCAGGATCACCTGGGTCTCCAGGTTCTGTTTCTAAAAGCACATCTCAGATGGCAGCTATTACAACGAAGGTAATTTTGAAGAGACATAGGGAGGCTTTATTATTACAGTTCAGCATTTTGCTTTTGCATTCCAAGTTTGCATGAATTCTGGTGTGTAAAGCTGTAATTCGCTGTTAGTTTGTGCATACTTTTTGTCTGATCTTTAGAATTTTTACGGTGATCTGACATTTACCAGATCTGAATTTTACCAGACTCCACTAAGTCCACCCACTTCCATAGAGAGTTTTTACTGTTACCGTTTTAACGTTGTTCAGAATTATATAACTGATGCATGTGCAAGAAATTAGTTGTATTGTGGAGTTGTATTATGGTTGCTGTAAGTGGTAACATAAGCAATTTATAATACCTCATTTTTATTTTTTAGCATTTTGAAATAACACATTTTTTTGCTTGAGACATGCTGATGTATAATGAAAAAGCACATTTGAAAGAGTCAGTATTGGTTGTATTGAACCCCAGCATTTTAAAATTCAACAGCATCCTTAATGTAATTAACCAGATTTTTGGCTACAACTGTGTCTGAACCATGTCAGGATTCACTCTCAATAGAGTGGTGCCTTCAAACCAGTGGGGGCGAGTACTGTAGTGTCAGTACAGCACAGTTAGCATAATGAGAATCTACTTTTGTAGTGAGAGTTTTTTATTTCTGAAATGTCAGGTTTATATCTCAGTTCTCAGGTATTCTTTTGGAACCTTGGAATAACTGATTCATCTTTATTTTTAATGCCACCTTATTGCTTGTTCACCTAACTTCTAGCCAAGGCAAATGTAATTTTAGGTCTTTTTCTCTGATAGTCACATAAGTTGTAAGGGTTTGTTGTTGGCATTACCATCTGTTGAGAGCACCTGGATGAGGAGACCTTGGTTGACAGGAGAAGTAAGTGATACTTCCTCTAAACTCTCGTGTGGAGGAAGGAGAAGCAGATTTATTTCATCTATGAAAAAAATACCATAGTCAAGCGCTAAAAGCCATACAATCTGCTTGGAATTTAGTTGAGTCTATTCTGTATTCAGACTGGAGACTTTTCTCTTTCAGACAGTATTAATTTCCTGAATCTGAAATGGAATCTTTACATATGGAGCATATTGCATACAATATTCGCTTCAAAATTCCGAATGTTTGATTTTATAAGAAAAATGTTTGAGTAACATTGTGCAGTGCACTGAAAAACAATTAATGGATTCAGGCATAAGCTACCTTCTTTCAGTGTTAAGATACCCAGTGTTTATAAAATGCGTAGCATTTACAAACTAAAAACAGTGGAAATCGTTTTTTCAGTAATTATTTGATCACATTGTTTTATATGTAATATACCCAGTGTTACGCTGTGTGTGTAGTGTGTATATTCACAATTTATGTAGTTGTTTAGAACTGCATCTCAGTATACAGTTGGCTGAAATTTTTTATTTTAATGTCTCCTCATTAGATACCTATGTAAGTGATACAGTCCTTGAGTAAAGTATCAGCAACTGCCATTGTAGTCAAATGCTGGTTAAGTTTCATAAATTGCAATGTRCTGTAGTTGGAGGAAGTTTTGAAAATCACACCACTTCCTCATGGGTCTAGAGCTGCTTAATCTTATATGTTGTTGTTGGCAATACAGAGGAGTTTTAATATTACTAGAGAGTCTTTTTATATTTGATTTGACAAATCATTTAAATTTTGTAACCCTTAAACCTCAGTCATGAATTACTTAAATTACTGAACATTTAAAGTTTTTTGATGTGTTTTTTTGTGTTACAAAGGTATCCTAATTGAAAATTCAATTGGAAGGATGTTCCATATCTGATTCTGAAGTGCTGCCAGATCCCTCTTTGCTGCAGTAATTTGTTCTGGGTTAAGAAAATCTATATCTTTGTACAGATAGAGTTGCAGCGATACTTAGCAAAACTAGGTAGTTAAATTTTCTTTTAATTTCAACTGGAAATATTGTCTCTAGAAGGTCTATTGGATAGGTAAAGCTCCGTTTTAGATTTATTAGTTTGAATATTTTTTGGGCAATGTCATTTTTACTCATACTGAAGGATTTTTTCATTTTCATTTTTTTTCAGAACTTAATATAACAGTATCCTTCTGGCAGTACGCTGTGCAACTGACATTTTCCAATACCTTGGAAAAAGCAATGTGCAATACATTTTCTTGATTATAGTGATTGTCTTTCTTTGTAGGGAGGCCTTGTCGGGCTTGTAGATTATCCTGATGATGATGAAGAGGATGATGAAGAGGAAGATAAGGAGGAAACTTTACCTTTGTCAAAGAAAGCAAAGCTTGAATCATCATAATGGCAACTGCTGAAGAACATTACTAGTTGGGGAAAGAGTATTTTGTCCAAAAAAACAAAACCACAACAAAGCAGCAATCTTTTGTGAATTACTGTGTGCAACACAGATCAACATATACAAATGGATTTCTGCCAATCAAGTGCCAATTCAAAGGAGCAGAAGAAGGGGAAATACTTTGCTTAGGGGAAAGACTTGCGCCTTTGAGCTCTCCAGCTTGGACCACACGTTGCCCTTTTCTCAGGGAAGGAAATGGAAAAGAAAAAGCCAACAGGGCAGGAGTTTTGTTAGTGGAACTCTGGATTGGCTGGTCAGTTGCTACAATCGGAATATGCTTTCTTGGACCATGTATGAGACTTCTGAAGAAAAGGCGTTTTTTGCCATAATTCTTCATTAGTTAAGAATGCCAGCAGTTTCTTTGTATAAAAGAGACCTGCCTTTGAAATCATACATTCTGAACATTTTAGTCAAGCTACAACAGGTTTTAAAAACCTCTATGGGGGAGGGCTGAATATAAAGTTTCCTCTTTTTTTTTAATCTGTTCCCTTTGCCCTTTAAACTGCAGATTTTTTTTTTTTTTTTTTTTTTTTTTTTTTTTTTTTTTTTTTTTTTTTTTTTTTTTTTTTTTTTTTTTTTTTTTTTTTTTTTGGAGGTGGGGGATTTGTCTGTCCCTTCTTGATTAAAGATTGAGTGGAATTCTAGATGTGGTCACTTTTGTGTCATAATTTCTTTTGCCCTCCCTGAGTGTATGCTTAGTTGTTGAGTATATATTTGGGACCATTAAAATTTTTTGATGTAATATAATCTTACTGTTGTGCTGGTACCTGTTTCACCCTGTGTAATTTTGTTTTGCATCACAGTTCCTAATATGTTTAGGATTTTATGGAAGATGGTATAGTTTTTATTGGGGGGAGAAGAAAAAAGTCTTGCCACAATGTGCATAAAAAGCAATACTATTTTGTGACTAAATATTTTATATTAAATTTTACAGCAACTATTTTGAGAAACAATTCAGGGAAATAGGATGGAATCAAAAAAACAAAACTTGCAAATATGAAATCAGTATTCCAAAGAGATTTTGAAATTCATAACTGAGAACAATGATGGTGGACTAACTCATCAAAATGCAAGATGGATGATTTAGGAATACCAGTATATTGACTCATTTGACTTACAAAAATAAAAAAAGAGTAATTAATGCTGAAGGAAAATGGCATTAGTGGTATTTTTTTAAAACCTCYGATTCCCTTTGGAATACCAGTTTTATTGAATCAGAGATGGTTGCAGACTAACTTTACCAAGGATACCATCTTTCGAAATTTATTCTCGCGCTCGGTTGAGAAACAGCAATTAGACTTTAGCTCTATCTCAATGACTATATTCTTCCCACTTTTTCCAAATCTAAATAATACTAGTTATTAATTGAAACTAAATGTTACATGCTGCTTCAGTACTGCTTTTACAGATGACTTCGTTTGGAGGACAGTGCTTCCTACGAATAGAAATTTCCTCAATTCCTTTGCAAACATGAGATCCCTTCTTACATATATTTTCAAGAATTGACTCCCTTTTGGACATTGAAACCACCAAAGTTGCAACAACCAGTAGTTACAAGCAGTAATGCACCACTTAACAGTAGAAATATGATCAGTGAGAATCCAAGACTGGGTCATAGGTGGACACACAAGCATTTTGTTTCTGAAGATTGTGTGTTGCATGGCAAATTTTGTGCTAACTACAACTGTCAAAGCCTTTGTGATCAAACTTTATTAATACATATATTAATAATTCCATATTTAAATAAGAACACATATTAGGGAAAAATAGTTAGCCATCTTCTCCTTAAAAAGTTTATTTAAAATTATGTTTTAAGATTGAGTTTTTCAATGTATTGGGAGTGTCTGTGATGGGACAGTTCTAGGCAAGAAGTGTTAGAGTTGAGCAGTTGGTCACTGAAAAGCTAGATACAGTCTTCTTCTGCAGTGCCAGTGTCCCCATGCTGTCTCAATGACCGGCCTGAAATTTGATTTTTGCAACTCTAATGTCAGAGTAGTACTTATGATAAGGAAATTATAATTTTGCAGGTTTTTTTTTAGTTAGCTTGAATTTAAGACCTTCCCATCTGTCAGACCTTACTTGAGCATAAAGCCCTAAAATTTTGTCCCTCTAGTTTTCGTCATGACCTGAATACGGTTATTTCGCTTGAAGTTCTTCTGAGTAGTAGTTGCTAGAAGGAATTGTGTGTGTGCACGTGCRCGCGCGTGTGTGTTCCTTTAGCTGTTCAGTGCTGCTTCTGGTGATGATTGATGCTTCAGTCTTTTAAGCTCTCAGGTATGTTCGTAATGATTGTGAGGATCTTGGGTCGTTGCATTTAACAGAGTAAATACCACCCTTGCATTTTGTTGAAATAATTATGGAAGTAGAAATACTTCCAAATTTTTAAGTTGTCTTTCCCATTATCTAACACTTGTCGCCTGACAAGACACATCTAGTTTGCATTCAGCTGGGAATAGTCAAGCAGAAGGTGRTTAGGGGATGGTAGTGGTATGGTCTCGCCCAGTGATTTTTCACTTTGATATTCATGAAAGACTTGAAAATGAAATGCTTTTCATTTAAAAAAATAAATAGTAGGATTATGAGAAATGATGGCTATATAAAACCAAGTGGATATTAATTAAGAGGTGGTCAAAAGWAACGTTAAGAAACAGTATTCTGTTCTAAATTTATCTTTAGGATGATTTTTTCTATTCTTAATACAATTTGCCCACATTCTCGAGAGAGCTGCTTATGTATTGTATTGAACATGACTCAGTCCTAATTACTCAGTCCTATTTTAACTGTATCCTTAAATACAGTTTACAGGATAAACCCCTAACTTATCTCTCGGGCTATTTTGCAAGTATTTTACAGGGGTAAACCATTACGTATTTTGGCTGAATACAAATGAGATTTAGAGGAATGTTTAGTGGTATATTTAACAGTTATTCAAAGAGTATTGTCTGAAATAACAGAAGTAACTGAAATTAATGTCTTTTGTGAGATACCTGTAAAGTTAAGTGTACTTGATACTTCGGAGAAAGTGTGTGTGTGTGTTCCTGAATGATAAAAAGACYGGAAATAACTTTCCTTCAAGTACATAATTACATTTATATTGCAAATACACTTGTGACACAATATTTGATCCTGGAGACTTGCTCTGAGGTACCTGCAGGGGTTGTTTTTGCACCTTGCCTTCCCTCATGCRTCATTGGGGATATACGTGGCAGCAGGTCCCCTGTGTTCTTGCAATCCTTCCTTAGCTGTCCTATGCTGAGGATGAAGCAGACCTGTCTTCTTCACACGGTTTGCCTTTTCTGTTTGGAATTCTTCTGCGTTGACAACATTTTAAGGTATTCTTAAGCCCTATGGGTGCAAAGATGTTCACTGTTGAAGAATCCTCACCCCATTTCCCTGTTCAGTCTTTCAACGACATGCTGTTTCTCTGAGATTTTAGCAGTGGCTGCTAACTGTAATAGAAATCTCTTTAGCTCAATTTGGATAAACTAGTTCCTGTCGATTACTTGCTTTGACAAGTGTTCAAATGATCTGTGGTTGATGGTGAGTCCACAGTGCCTTGATCCTTGTGGAATTTCAGAAGTTCCCTGTTGACTCCAGATCGGAGACTGAACTTCACTGGTGTGACTCTGGACTCTCTCCCTCCTGACACGCATATCCTGCAGGATTGCCTCTAGATAATGAAATGAGCTTTGGGTATAGTTGGAAGCCATCCTGCCGTAATTACCACTGCTTTGGGGATTTGTGGCCACGCGTACTAATATGTGATGCTACTTAGCAAAGTTCATTGCTTGCAGACTTGGCTATGGTGTATTTCTGGGGAGGTACCACCTAGGTTTGTTTTTTTTTTTTTTTTTTTTTTTTTTCTCTCCTGTACAGTGATGATTAGACCTATTCATGGTCAGCTATGGAGGTGTTCTGTTTCATTTCTTCCTCTGTCCAGGCCTGTCAGATCAAATGCTTCCCTTAAGGTTAGAGAAGTTTCCTGGATGGTCCTCAAATACAAAGTATCTGGTCTCACAAGGCAGCATCCTTTTACGCTAATGTAAGAAATTCCAAGTATCTGGAGTATTTCCGGATGTTCTCACACTGTACCCACAGGATGGCTCTTCTCAAGCAATAGCACCCATCACCAAAAAACACACCAATGTCAGGAGGGTGGCAGTGTCTGAAAAATGGTATTTCTAACAATGAGTTCCTTCTAAAATACACCTGTCTGTAATTTCCTACTTGAYAGACATCAGCCTGTTTCTCATAGCCTGCTTGGATCAGTTCAATGGACTTAAGTGTCAGGTAGGCCCATCCTTTTAACATACCAAGGATTAAATGTTTTAGATCATTTTTGGCCAGGAAATTTCAGAAACTGCTTAATTAGATAAATGATCATCAAAAGACATCTGTATCAAAAGACAAGTCACCTTTGTATCATAAGGCAATCACCTAATCTCTGCCATTTTCTGCCAGCTTCTTAGAATACTGCAAGATCTCTTGGTTCTCACCATAGACATCAGAACAGTGGCAGAAATTGGTCAGATTTGCAAGGATTTCTAGCCATCAGACATTTGAAAGCACAACACTTCTTAGTTGCYAGTTGACTAGTACACTCTTCCCTCTGAGCAGCAGGTCTTCCTCTACTACAGCAGTACTCTGTGACTGTTCTAGCATTGTGCTAACACCAAAATGTCTGGCAGCTTGCAGTATCCTACAAACCTTTCTCAAATAGCATCCTTAGTGAAGAATGGCTAGATCCACTGTCAGTTTTGGAACATCTGTCAGAGATGAAAATCTTCACACCCTGCATGTCAGCTGGCTGAAAAAATAATTGAAGAAAAAAATACATAAATATGAAATATATTTGAGAAGTCATAGTGATTGTAAATGCCTTGTCTGATMTGTCTGTGCTTTTTGGACRCTTTAGCTACCACGACATCGCATARKGAGGGAACTGAGGGAGGCTGACTGCTAACCTGCCTTACAGGACTTGCCTATGACTATGAGGACAAGCAGGAGGCGTGTATAGCCAAGGAAGATAACAGCTTTTGAACAGTAGTCTCACCAAAGTGGAGTACACATGTGCTCTACAGCGAGTTTCACAGATGTTCTACAACATCTGTRAAACACAGGTGATACAATGTAAGTAATGATTCTTCCATGCATCCAAAATTGAAAAATAATCTCACTTCGCGAAGGTGTTCGTCAAGCATATGTGATTTAAAGTCAGCTTCTGTTCACACTGACCTCCTTTAAACTATAATAAATTTTTACATCTCAACTAGAATYAAAGCCACCACTTTTGCTTCAGCATATTAAGTCAGTGTAAACGATATGTAAATCACTGCTTATCATATTGTGTAAAAGGGCTATTCATAACCCTGTCTTTGGTGTCACCATTGGACAACCTCAGCTTTGTGACTTCGGTTACAGCATTTCAAAGTAGGAGTCTTTAATTTCATCAGTTTATCAGATCCTTAAAACTTGCTTCTCATGTGTCTCTGGCTCTTCCACGCAGAATTTAAGGTGCTTTTTTAGTAGCTAGTGCAGACAAATTTGCTCACATTGTTCACTGCTCGGTAGATACCCGTGATGGTGGTCCTGGCCCTACCTACCTATCATGTACCTACCTACCTAGGCTTTGTTGATGTCTCTTCCTTGTAGTTTACTCTTTATACAGGAATTTACACTTTTGTTCAATCCTACTTTTGTAAGATTGGTTTTTSTAAAGCTGCTTATAAAACCTCTCGTTGTGCTTGCCTGTTTTTTTTACCTAGAGCACATCAATGCCATCAATACAGATGGTTTTCTTCTTTAATAACTAAAATTCCAAAACAGCAGTCTGAAGAATTGTCATTTTCCTAAAGCACTGGATCTTCAGACTTGTGTTCTATTTTTATGAGGACATTTTCTGGCAATGGCTGATACCACAGCCAGTCATCTGCTTTGATGAGAACCCCCAGCTTTTGAATAACACCCCCAAGCCATTAATTTGGTCCTTGCCTCTTCAGTAATCACCTTCTCAGTAAGATCAGGACCTGCCACGCCTTTAACATGTACAAAACATGCCCTTCACCTCCCCCCCTCACCCCCCGCCCGCCGCTACTGCCACAGTCGCATCTTCCACAGTTTGCTGGGTGGTTAGTTCACACACTCCAGTACCCTAGCTCACCACTTCRACTCACCTCCACCAACCTCTCTTTCTAGCACCATTTTAGTTCACAAGCGCTCCTCTCTGCTGTGGCATTTGTTGCTTCTCTGAAAGTTCAAGCCGAGGAAGTTAAGCCTTTGCCTTGGATGTGAATACTACTCTGTGGCTTTCAAGTTCTTGCAAAGGGATATAAATCACTACTGTTCCTCCATCATCACTCTTATCTTTTGTTTGGTCCTATTTTTTACAGGTTGCCTTGTATATTCATCTATATATTTATTTTCTATGGACTCAGATGTTTTATAAGAGAATCTTCCCAAAGATCTTTTCTAGTATTTCAGATTCTGTATTTTGTTAATCTTGTAAGAAGACTATGCAGCTTGCATAAGTTTCAGCACTGAAGGAAGGGAGGACTTTGCTCAACATCCAGCCTTATATCAAGGGTTAACAGTGAGTTTTCTGGGAGTCTCTCTGAATGTGTTCTTCCAGACACCACTCACAATTGCATTCCTTTTCAGAGACTCGGTTCATCTCTCACTCCCGATTAAGAGAGACCTAAGACACAGAGGCATCTATGKTTTTGTTTCTTTACATTTTGATAACCCACATTGCTGTGCTGCTTCTTATTCTCATTCAAATTTCTTTTACATCCTCTTTACCACTTTTTTCCAACAAAATGAAAAACACTGAAAATAGCATTTCAGCATCAGAGAGTGTAAGCAGCAAAGCTATTTTCTGATCAGCCTTTTCTTTCCTGGCACCCAGTATTTACAGCTGCGGAGTCCATTGAAGGAAAACCTGCATTGAAGCTGAGAAGTTGGTTGATGAACAGTAGAGTCATATTTACAAGAAAGCTACTTAATGACAGTCCCAAGCAAAGGAAGAGAAAAAGCCCTTTTCTGGTTACCATGAGTTTAACTCTTGTATTGTAACCTCGTAAATTGTGTTATTCCCATCTCTCAGCAGCTTACGCTTCAGACGGCACATGAATGGTGGAGCTTTGTTGATGGTTGTACTCGTTGCTAGGGGACAGTTTGAGAGAGGTGAATCATGCCATTTACAGTCAGCCTAAAGGAACATTTGGAAATGCTTGAGCTTAGAAATTTCCTTCTGTGGTCTGTATTGCTGAGAGCTGAGTGCTTTGTGGCCATGAAGAGTGTTTTAGAAATACACATAATAATCACAGAGGCATTAATAATTTTGGTGTCTTTAGTTGCTTGTGCTCTTACAGTTGTTTTAAGATGTTGCTCTGGTGCTTCTTCTTAGATAATTTTGTTTTTAGTTAAAAGCTGACCATGTGCAAATGGCAAGAGACAAATAGAAGTTGTTACAAATCACTTGAAATCATACAAATGCACAGAGTATTTTCCTCATTTCTTCACTGTAGGTAGTTTACAAATACATTTGCATGCACATATCTGGATCATTTGTTTTCTCTCTTCTGAAGGCRGCGGCTCCAGCTACTGCCAGAGATGACATCTTGGCCTGTAGTATTAAGATTTTGGTGAAACAGAAGGTAGATTAAAAAATGCTTATACTATAAATGCTAAGTCACAAYACGGAGAAAACACAGAGGGAAGTACAGGCATAGGTGGGGATGACAGATAGGACGCAGAATTCTTGAGGGAAGAAAGCACGTTGGGCGTCGGGGCTCTAACAGCAAGGCTGTGTTTTATTCACAAGGCAGTCCGCCCGACCTCCTCGAGCTTTCCAGTATTGCAGGGCCGTGCGTCGTCTTGTGCCCCTTGAGGGCAGCAGGGTTTCTCCCCTTTGACTGCAAGTGGAGCAGAATTCAGTCACCGCTTTGCAGGCTTGAGGGATCTGCTTGAAGACCGTGGCTCAAGAGAGCAGTTCGAGCTGGGAACTTTAAAAGGTTAAGTCATGATTTAGTATTTCTAAGCATGTATCTAACAGCCCTTTGGCTCTTTTCAGCTGAGAACAGTAAATTCTTGCAGCCGTTCAGTTCTCCCTTGTCACATGTGTTCAAGGAACTTACCAGCATTTCATGTATTACCTAGTGGTAGTTTTTTAAAGTRAGGTGAAGAAAGCAAGAAAAATGTTATTTTCCAGTGTGACTTTCATTTTAGTATCACACTTCAGAATGCAAGTATTTTTCAAAGCACGTGCTGGACGCCGTGCTAACCCTGGTGTTAGTTTTAACGCAGCATGGCTAGCCGGCCGGCCGGCAATGCCGTCCGCAGTTGCAAACTATCGTTTGCAGTACTTGCAGTTTCCAGGAGATGGAACCCGTCTCCTAACGACAGAGGCAAAACATGAGATGAAATCCTGACCCCATTTAACTTCATTTGAGTTTAGCTGTTGACTAAGTAAGCCTGAACTTCATCTACAGTGTATGCTACTGTGAGAGGCCAAATATTTTCTCTAATACATGCAATATCCTTAAATAAAATGCAAGCTGGTAGAATTTGGCACCCAGTAGCAATCCAACATTGTTTTCAAGTTGACCTGCTGGATAAGAAATATGTTTCTTTTTAATTGTSATAAACAATGCAGCCTCCCTTTCAGTTATCTCACAACTGGTAACATCAAAATCTAACTATACAAATAYTGTTTTATTTCAGGAGACATATTGCAGTGACATACACCTATAAAGGAGTCACATTCAAGTTGTGAAAATTAGGGAAAATATTATCGCATTTGTATTGCCTTCTCTGAAGGGTAGTATATATTTTTCAAATATTAAGGTTTATTTTAGCGCTATTCATTAACAACTAGATGCGAGTAGCTCATCACACATTTATCTTCTAAGTACTGCAGTAACTGCTTTAAAATTTTATTTAATGAACACATTTGTTCACAAAACAGGACATCACAAAGCTTCAGTGAGTTACATKATGGCAGTCCATGCCTCTGAATTCAGTTTTGAGAAATTATTAACCATTCTTCTTTTTCTCTTCATTCCTGAACAGTCGTTACGCCCAAAAGCACACCTGGTTCTCCCTCCAACTACAACAGCCGGTTTCCCTACAAACCTTCYGTCTTTTCACGTTCAGTAATGCCTCAACTACATGCATTCTCACAATAAAGTTAAATTTAACTGTTCATAGCCTGCTGGTACATTCCTCTAAAGCAACCTAGGGAAACAGCTGTACTGAGTTGTAGACAAGTGGCAGTTCACATAGGCCAGGTCCATCTAGCAACCAAGAGTTATTGTGCATCAGTCTGCAACTGCAAGGATCATAATTAAATATCATGCCTTTATTCCCTGGTTCACTAGATAATTTAGGACCATTCCTAATGTGTAATAATGAGATCTATCCAAATACAGTCTGAAACTTGAGGCTTSAGCTAGTCTTGATTTTTAATAAGAACATAGACATTTACCCCCAAGAATGTTTTCCCTGTAGGACTGATCGAATGAAGTATATACTGAGCAAGGGTTGTGCAAACAAAAAGTCATCCTCTGCTACRTTGACCTCGCCTTGAAATGGCTGACGAGCAAAGCCGATCGATTCCAGGTTATCTCAGCACTCACTAGCGTGGGGAGCRTTTTCCTTTTTCCTGTTCTACGAGGAAAGTCTGTCAGATGCAAATATGAGGTCTAACCTTCTCCCTGCTACTATATCGGGGAGACTATTGCTACCAAAGCGCGGGGTCCTCGAGAGCAGCTGCCTAAAACAAGGATCCTCGTGAAGTGCCTCATTACACCCAGCTTCGGTGGCAGAAATGGCCACTGCAGTTAACGTCTCTCTCTCAATCGGTATAAAACAGGTGCACAAGTATATCCACACCTCTCCTCAAAAATCTGTGTGGAAGATTAAGCAGTTAATAATGAAACAGAATTTCGGATACAGTAGGCCTKAACTTGTAACATGCAAACCATATTTTGTTTCATGTGATTGAACAAGATACAGGCAAAATGAATTAAGAAGCGGCTGATGGAAAGACTGATAAATACCAGAGAGAGACGACTATGCAGGTGCAAAAAATAGAGCAAATTGTGAAAAGCAAACCGAGGAAAAGCAAACCTACATATGTAACACCACGTGTGAAATGGCTCAACTTCATCACAAAATCATGTTTCATGAAAATCTGAGACACAGTCATCACCCAGGTACAACCGGAAAGACATAAAAACGCGAGTCCGTTGAGAGCGGCCGGARCCCATCAGTTTATCTGGGATTTCTTTGCAACTAAAGACAGAGTAAGTTCTGCCGAAGGAAACCCGCTCACATCCGCAGTGGCAAGACCGCTCGGCCCTCGCCCCGCGGCCGCCGCGCGTGGAGCCGGCGC
>NW_028186645.1:7202942-7232972 GCF_003343005.1 Rhea americana
GGCGGCGCGGGCCGGGGCCGGGGCCGCCCGCCGAGGGGCAGCGGGGTGGCCGCCGGCCCGGGGCGTCCTGAGCCGCCYCTCAGCGCCGCTGCGCTTCTCCCGGCAGGTGAAAACGTTTGGGCCGCTGGGCAGCGAGAGCGAGGACAAGCTCGGGATGTACATGGATCTGGTGGACGGCGTCTTCCTCAACAAAATCATGTTGCAAATGTAAGTGGTCCCCTTAGGGGCGGCGGAAGCGTGATTATCGCTGGCTTAAACGAAGTCGGGCGCGCTCCGTGGAAATCGGTAGCGCAGTAGTTGCSGGTTCCCCAGCCTGCGGCTTGCATCAGTATGGATGAATGAATTTATCRAAATAAAATGTATAGTGCTCTGCACCTGTGAGGAGAGTTTATGATTTGTGTTGGAAAGTTTTCCCTGGCTGACAGACCCAGAAAGACTAGGTATAGGGTGAAAGCACTGTTTTTATACATTTTATTGATTGATATTTGAAAATAACCAGGGTAAAGAAAAAACTTAATCTTGTTTATAAAATTCGTGTTTCTTTTTTTTTTTTTTTTTGACAGTAACTTTTTTTTTTTTAAAAAAAATGGTCATATACATTTTGGGGGAAGATATGTTGCAGTATAAATAAGGAAATGAAAGTAGTTTATCATATGAAGCTTTGCTGGGAGGGTTGCATCTGAAGCGTGTCTCCATTTACATGTGAACTTTGGTATTGAATATTTGGTAATTTGTTGAAAAGACAATTCCCCCCCCTTTTTTTGGACAGCACTATAAAGCTATTTCTAAGAAATTTGAGTAGATTTAAAAGAGCAAACATTGAAAATAATAACTCTTCTAACATTGGAATGTTTTGTTACTAAGACTCTTCTAYGTGTTTTAACCACATCCTTTCCTGTTACTGCTCTGCTGCATGCAGATTTTAACTGTTTTTATCATCTCTGTATTTGCTTTTAAAAATTCAGAAATGCATCTGATAAGGAGTTTGCCTGGAGAAATATTTGATTTGCTTTGGAGACTTTCAAAATCACTCAGTTTTGGCACTACACTCTTTTCATTGAACTAATTGAAGTTTTACCAGTGACTTGCAATGTTTGGCCAAGTCTAAGCACTTATTAGGAATTTTCAGGAAAAATTTGCGTTTAAAAGCTTGACCTTTTTATATTTAAGAAAAAAGTTTGAGAACCTGTGTTCTACCCACGCAAGTTGGCAAGTTTTGCTGTCTTGTGGTACTTGACTGCTCTGTCTGAAAGGCTAATAAAATTTTCTTCTAGTTTGTGTGTTACTAACAGTGAAAATTCTGACAGGGAACTTAAAACAATTAAGCTAGTGAAGATTTGTTATTCAAAACAAAATTCAAATCAGTAACGCATTAGCAGTGGTAAGTGAAGTAAACTTGTTATTTGAGATGAAGTGTGGTATAAGCAGAAGACGTCGCTTCTAGTACTTTTTTCAAGGAGGAGTTTCAGAAGAGAAATTTCTGCAAACTACAGCCTTGAGTGTGTGCATGTTCAAATCTAGACTTGTTCTTTACCAAGAGGTGGGGAATCAGAGGATTTTGATTTTGATTTATGACCATTCTGTTTGGCACAGAGATGACCAACCAAGCTAGCAAGGAGCTCCAGCTGTTAGTCTGCCGCGTGTTTAATTAACTATGTGAGCACTGTTGCCTAATATGTGAAAGAATCATAACTATTTCAAAGTGAAAAAAACTTAACAGGAACTGCAAGTGACTAAGTATTATTTTTGAGGTTATGAGGCTTTTGAGTGAACAACTGTAGCATTCTAATGGAATATATTCCAGAAGTGCTTTATGAGCTGATATATACAAACTTAAATGCAAATACTCAGTAATTAGCCATTGAAATAACTTCATGTCTCTTTAGAGATGCGGAGTGTATAGAGCAGCTTAACAATACTTTGGGGACAGAGACTGGACAGTAAGATTAAGTTTTAAGATAAAGCATTTAGGCTGCCTGAATGCAGTGATGCTAGTTGGCATTTTGTCAGAGATCACATGCTCATGAGAGGTGCCTTGGCATGCTCACTTGCCTTAAGCAGTTAAGAAAATAACTTTTCTTCCAAAAGACCAGCAGTGTCACAGAAAGTGTAGGTGGGGGAAGCACAAGTATTGTGGAGTAAGAAACTGTCCCATTATAAGTAATCAGATGGGGCTTTTTTTTTTTAAGGCAGCTTTTGGCAGTGCTTCTGATGATGTCTTAGGAGCTTGAAACCAAGACCTTTCTACTTAGCCTGAACTGTTTAAGATCACTGTTGTATTTACATATTCCAGCTCAGCAGGGTGCTCAGGAGAGGTACTGTCTGTGACCTTCACTTTTTCTGACTTAGCCTTCAGATCTTATAATGCAATTAGTGCTTGCCTGTAAATCAGGAAAGCCTTTGAAAGAGTGTTTCTGCTCCACAAAACTTTCAGAAAAGAAAAATAAATGTTTTCAAAATGCCTACTAATCGTTTTTTCAAATCCTGATTCTTAAAGATAGCTTTCAGTGCTTGTCTTAAGATCTTCTTCCTCCTGAAATCGTGTTAATGAAGACTTTTGACAAATCTTTAGATTTTGATATGCCATACTACAATAATGGTGATTGCCTGAAAGCTACACACACACTTGCATATACCCGCATACAGTCAGTAGGGTAATGGAGTAAAATAGCTGGATCCGCTTTGCAACTGGTTAACTTATTACTTATTTATTATTTCCCTTTTAGCTTTTCAGGTTAAATAACATCTTTACCCACCTATTTGAGCACAGATAGCTAGGGATGTGACATTTGACAACGTGAATTACACCCAGACACCATGTCAAATTTTGGAAGTCTTTTGTGATACCATGTGATGCAGTACTTGGCTGCAGATTAACAGTTTTCTCCTGATAAAGATTTCAAAAGCCAATTAACACATGGATAAAGTTTCTCAGCAGATTAGGTTGGCCACTCTTGGGAATTTCATTATTAAAATGCTTGTGTAGTTCAGCAGAGTTTAAGTTCAGGACATGGCTATAAAGAAGACTGGATCTGTGAAGAAATCCAGATGCACCTGTTGTTTAGACTGCTGAATAAAAGTAAGACTTCAAGCGTTTGAGATGCTGAATGGGCTCTGCTAGTTCAGTCACTTTCTAGTTTTTATTGTGATAGGTTCAATTTTGCCCGAGTGCTGTCTGGCAAATTAGAATAGGTGCCGAAGTTCCCCATTGCTTGATGTTGTCATGAATGTATTTTAGGCAGCTATATTCATATAAGCAAGCCAGCTGTGTCGCCCTTAGATACATGTAACGTGAACCACTTTTGTTGTGCATTGGGTCCCTGTGGGTTGTGTGAAAAGAGGCAAGAGTGGGACTCTGCCTTTTCTGTATCCTCTTTGGAGATGAAATGCTCATAGGAACATAGCACTGAACAAAATGTACATTGCTTAGGTATGCCAAATGTGACTGCTATTCAAGGGCAGAGGAAGGAAACCCCTCCTGGGCTTAGGCAGATTCTGGCCATGGTCAGGTCAGCAGATAACCAGCTGGTGGGATTTGCTGCGCTACTTTTTAGATGATACCTAACAAATTAAGTTATTTTTTTAAAAAAGATGTTTGGGAATTGCTCAGCTCTGAATTATGATGCCTATCTGCTTAACTAGTTAAGTGCGATAGGAAGAGGCACACAGCAGCATTTAGATTCCCACTCCTATTTTAATACAAGACTTATTTTTTTTCCAGGTCATTTTGCTGTAAATGAGTGGTTTCTTTTTCCAATAGATTCTGCACAGATATCCCTTAACCTGATTGCACATGGAGGACACTTGCAGATTTGTAATTATGCATTAATATTCTGTGTACATCAATGTTTACAGTAATCTTCACAGTGGAACTGTTGTGTTCTGAGTTTCTGTGTTTTATGGGGAATTATGTGCATATTTCTCTATGGGAAAATTTTAGAGAAGTTTTCTTAGATGGTTGCGTGTCACTTCCTGGTACGAAACTAACACGTGGTGACCCCGAATTGACTGCTTTCAGCATTCCGGTTGCACTATAGTGTAATATCTATTACTGTAGGCAAATATTTATTCTGTTTAACTTCCTATAGAAGGTGGATATGGGGGGTGTATATATATGCGCACACACAAACACACAGCTGTTCATATCAACTTCAGTGGATTTTGCATTTCTATTAAAACATAATTTGTGGTATTATCAGTCTGTCCTCTTAGATTTAGAGCATTTATCACAATTAGCCAAGCTGTTAGTCTCTGCTACTTCTGGGTTGTAGCAAATAGCATGAATAATGGAAAATTAAAGATGCTCATCCATTTAAATATACTCCTGTTTAAAATTGCCTGCGAGTTGGCATTTTTACCATTTTTTCAGGCAATTTAGAAACCAGTCCAGCCTTAAATGGCTTCAGCCCACTTAATATGAGAAGAGGGAGTTGAATGATATAGCAATTAGACTAATCAAAGACTTCAGTTGTACATTTTCAGTTAGTGGCTTACCTGCAGTGCAAGGGCAGGCAGTAGCCAAAGGCCGTGCAATGCTAGAAGCACCTGGTATAGCTGATTCATTCTGACATTTAATTATCCTTGGCCAATTTGAGGGCTTTGCCATTATTCATCAACATTGTTCGTCTGAAATTGTTTGAATAGGATTGTCATTTTGAATTATGAAACTTTTTTCCATATTTTGTTATTTTTATTTTATTGATTGATGACTTAAGCGGTTGAATATTCAACTACTTGTGCTGCCTGCTGTATGCGTTCTAAGCTCACGACTCAGCCTCTATCTCCCTGTCTTTCCTTTTTCCTCTTTTCTTTAAACACCTTCCCTTCACCCCCGAATTCGTAAGGAAGGCATACAAATTGGGGTACTTCTTAAAATGTTTATGTATAGTAAGGTTTGAGACCTTTCTTCTGTGTATTTGGGTTAGGTATTATTTTACTTGTTTGTGGAGAATTGCCCTAAGTCACACCTCGGTTTCACTGCCTCAGTCTATTTAGAGAATTTCTTTGATCAGAAGGGGTGGGTAGTTCTTAAAAAATGAATTGCAGTTTTTATGTGTTTATGTGCAAGGCAAAGATGAACCATCAATAAACTGAAAAAAAAATCACAGAAAGGTTGTGTTCAGGGATTTTTTTCAAATGCATTCAGGCACAGATTTTTTTGGGTTACCTATTTACTGTTGCAAAAAACTCTTCACAGATTTCACACTAAAAATTAAAGAGATATATTTCAGAAAAACTCTTCACGAATATTACCAACCAAACAAGTGCTATAAGGTACAGAGTGTGCTACCAATGGCTCTATGTTCTTTAAAGTAGAAAGTTTTTTCATACACAGACTATGCCTCTTACTGTATAATTTTACTTGGGTGCTTTTTTCTTTCTTTTTTTGGCTCTGTTTCCCCTTCCCACTGTCTTCTGCAGATCAGACTGTAGAGTTTGTGGTGTTTGTGCTGTCCTCTAGCCTTTTAGCCTTTCTTTTGTACTGAGTGTTTTTTTCCCTTCTCTAGAGATTCGTCGGGGTTTTTTGGCATCTCAGTCTTTCCCTGGCTTTCTCTCAACATAAGCAGGTAGCCTCAGACGTGCTCTGTCCCAGGGTGCATCACCCCTTTGCCTGTTTGGAGGCCTGGCTGCCTCTGGGACCGTGTTCGTTCTCCCACAGCAGGAGCAGACCCGTACACTGCCTCTGCTGGCTCTTCCAACTCGCCTCTTTCACATCCCCTGGGATGCCTCAAGAGAAGAGACAGCAGCAGGAGGGGTCCAGCTGACCTCCCAATGTAAGATGACACAGTTGTTCTAGGTGGGAGATCTAATATGGAACTTTTTTTTCTTTTTTAATTCAGAAAATATATTGTTTCATTTTTCAAACAAGTGCCCTGAACCCTTGATTTTTTTTTCCCCCCATAGATGTTCACCCTTACAGTCATTAGGCTGAAAAATGTTTTGCCTGCTGACCTGTAGAAAATTGGGCTTACCTAATAAGTGAAAGAGGAGGTTCTTGGAAAAAAATGAATTTACTATGGCCTCCTGGAACAACTTGCTGTGATTCCTTTAAGTTCTCTGAGGTGAGACAGACAACTGTAGTCAATATTGGAGTTTCTGATCCATGTTTTTTTTTTTTTTTTTTCCTTTAAAAAAGGACTAATTAAGAAATGGGGATATTGCTTGATGAGAAGGAATTGTTCAATTTGCCTTCTGGAGGCAGTAAGCATCTGGTTGTGCTGGCCTTTCTATCCCATGCAAGTAACCTAAGGCACAAGATGAAACTGRTTATAGTTTTAATGTCCGAATATGTGTTATTTCTCAAGCTAGATTTTGTTTTTAGGAAAACTGGTGACCTCCGTATCTGAGGAGAAGGCAGAGTCACTAGCATAACACCACATAGGTCAGGTTGGCTCCAGGTTAACAGAACCTTGAGTTCAGTGGTATTAAACTGGGGGCAATCAATTACCTTTAATGAAGAGGATAGTGTAAAAACTTCAGAATTGCTTCCAAGAGCCCTGTGCTGCAAACACTTACGCTCATGAGTGGGTAACTTCTGGCTTCACTATGCCAGAAGGTGGAACAGGTCTTGTCTTGAAGGAAGGAAGGAAGGAAGCATGTCCTGCATGCTTCGGCAAACCTCATCCAAGGCCTATAGTTACACTATCTAGAGGTATTCAAGAAGTTGCCTCTCCTTTGCTGTGGCCAGTGGGTGCACTTTGTGGATTTGCTGTTTTATGCGAGTTTGGGGAGGGTAGTGGTGTATTGGGTTTTTAAACAAGCTTTAAAACTTGGCCTGTTTCCCAGTCCTGCTTCTGGTACATCTCAGGGCTTGAATTGTGATTGCAGCGGCTGAGCAGCTGCCAGAAGGGTATTGTGTGCGCAGACTGACTTTGCACAGGCTGTCTGAAGGGGCAGAGGCGAGGGAGCCTTAGAGGCTGAGGCAGCATGTAAGTAGGGGGAATGGGTTTYGAGGGTAGGGAAGCTTCTGGGGAAGAAGAAAGCAAGCTGTGAAGGGCTAAGAGGAAGGGCAGCTGCTGGGAAGAGGGGATTCTGAGTTAACCTCCTGATACTGTCAGCAATATGTGTATAAGTTAAATTGCTGCTACACTGCTGGATTTTCTTTTTTAACAAATAATGTACAGATTGTGTAAAAATAGAGTAGTGTTTTCCTCCCCCCCCCCCCAAAAAAAAAATAATTTAAGTGTGGTGGCCACTGCCAAACAGTTGAAGCTTTTTCTTCATGGCGAGTCAGTGCCCAACAGTGAGGTATGCAGGCAGCCTGCTGCATATGTGAGCTCATTAACATGGAAACAGGAGAGCTTTAATTTGCCCTTTCTGTTCCATCAGCTTCTCTTTATTGGAAGTTCGTTCCCTCTTAGCTTCCCAGTTCATTGGCATGACTTGGCTTACAAAGGCTAAGCATCCATTTTGCTTCCGGGTGGAACTCTGTCAACATCTGCTCAGAGAGTGCTCCAAAAAAGATAATTTCAGAATTCAAGCCCAGGTGCCATTCGCACTTCTATTTGCTGTTCTGCTGTAGAGGCACATCATCAAACTGTGTATGCATGTGTGGCTTCCGCTTTGTGGTATCTGAGCATCGGTAAAATGGCGTTGTTAACGTAAGAGTAAACATCAGAAACTGCATGGACATCCCTGTTGTTGACTTTTAGAGTAGTTTGTTACAATTGCCTCTCCTGATCTTTTTCGTGATGCGTTAGTGATGAGCAGTATACAAAATCCATTGCTGTTCTGAAGGTAGCATAGAGTCCTGCTGGTTTACGTCAGTGGCAGTTTTGATCRTTTGTACTTCAGTTTGTTTGAACCTCTGCTACATAAATACTGTCTGATGTTATCTTCTGCCCAGTCCTCTCACTACCTCTATGGAATATCTACATACATTGTCATATTTATGCACGTAGCACTGCTTTCATTAGATGCTTTGGAATGATCCTGCATTAAAGAAAGAAAAAAAGCTTGACATACTTATGTAAGCTTTACCAGATACATCATACTGGATCATTTCTTTGTCAACACCCAAGTGCAACATTTGGCCCTGAAACAACTGTGAATGGCTTAATTAACAGCCAGAGTAGAGTTCTGGGAGGCAGGTGTTTGGATTGTGTAGGAGTTTCTTGATAAGAGTCTTTATTATAGAGGAAGTACATGGCTTTGATCTATGGTATTAGCAGATAAAGGTTTTCATATTTACTTTTTTTTTTGGCAACATATTAGGGTGCACACATCTAGGAAATAAAAGTTTATTTGGGTACAGTTTTGGTTTACTTTTCATTTTAAAGAAGGTATTAATTGTTTTCCCTCTCCCTAATCTTTTCATTTTTTTTAATGCATGTATGTGCGCATATGTTTATATTCTGCTAGTAGAATGAGAGCTATTCTTTACAACATACTGGACATGAGAGATGGTTGAACTAGATGATATAGGTATAATGAAAGTGCAATCTTCCATTTTTCCCATCACCACTTTAGTAAAAATTATATCTGGGTTTTGCAGTTTGTGTAATGGACACTGATCAAGTGATAACGCTGTCCTCCTTTAGTCTCAACTCTAAAGCCAGCGTATTTGAATATAGGGAAGCCTAGGAAAGATTATCATAAGATAAAATCCTTGTTATCAGACGCTGCCTTGGACTAGTGTACACAACTAAATATGCTCTTTGGCTCAAGGAAATAAGGAGGGAAGCTGCCCTGGATTGCCCTGTGTGTTAATATGAAATAGTTACCTGATGGCACATAGGAAAGGTTTTGAAGTTGTACGTAGGCACGAAGGTAATGTGCTTATTGGATTTTGAATTAATGTATGTGCATCATGTATGATTATGTCAGTGGTCAGTGGCTTTAATAAATGTTTAAGAGTCTTCCTAACAGTGCATTAAGTCTTACTRTCAAAGGAACCAGTAATACTTGATCTCTTTTCCTTTTCTCGTAGAGATCCTCGGCCAAGCAACCAACGTGTTAACAAGCATGTAAATAATGACATCTATCTTCGGGTTCAAAACTTGACCATCTTAATCAGAAACATTAAGACTTACTATCAGGTGAGATTTCTGCTCTCTGGTAATGGGGCTATGGTGATTGTTACATTGTTTCAGCTAGTGCAGAAGTGGGAGGCTTGTTAAAGAAACCTGTGACAGGAAATGGAAAGGAAATTGTGTCTGTGTAAAAGCACTTTCAGCCATGCTTTCTTTATGAAACAGCACAGCTATCTTCTCTATCCCTCATGGCCAGAGGCTGCTTTTCCTCTTTTAGAAGAGGAGGAAATCGTGCTTGAAAGCAGTGATAGCAGTTGAAGATTTGTGTAGCAAAAAGGCTATGCATCTTCTTTCCCCACCCCCTGCCAAGGGTTACTGAAGTTGGAATAATGGTTTGGGGTATCAAATTTGTTTAAAACAAGAAACCTCTTAAAGGGGTGGCCTGCAGAAAGTACATTATAAAGAAATGTCTTTAGCACTCTAAAACTAACGACAAACTAAAGTAGTATTAAGAAAAATGAATTTGTACATATCAAGGCAGACTTCTGTGTGCACCTCTTCTTGGGTGTTAAAGTAGTTGTTTGTTCTGACCATTTTCCTTTATAGCAGACTTAAGCACAGTAATGGCTTCAAAGTGTCTTGCTGTTAGGTAATGTCCTTGAACCTACCTTTGGTCTTCCTCTGATGTAATAATGTTCCCTTGAAATGGCAGTGGTGACAGCTAGGMACTTTCACAGGCTTAGGTAGATGTTGGGTTCCACTGAAAAGCCGTTAAAATGACTTCAATTGCTTAAAGTTTCTGTATAAACACTCTTGTGTATATTTGTACTCCTTATTGAAAAGGGTAACTGTTCTGCTGTTTCCTTTTACACAACTTTTGCCAAACTTAATTTATGTGCATGTAAATTGGGCTTCAAATATTGCAAAGTGTTGAAGTGATCCTGTTGTGTCCATCGATCATACAACAGTCAAGAAAATTAAGGTGTAAGAGATGAGGTACCCAGGATGAGCAGACCGTTTGTATCAACTCCTACATGCATAGAAGAGATTGTATATTATCTTTGTCTTCAAAATACAGAAGAGATGTAAGAATGTATAAGGGGTAAGGATGTGCAACTGCAGTAGTGCTTCTTGATGCCATTATCTTAGAGCTGCATACTGCTGGCCATACTRCTACTTACTTTTGATTCTGGAGTTGCTCAGGGAAGTCTGAGAGATGGATTTGTGAAGCTGGTATGGAATTGATGACTCTGTGCAAGTTTTAGCTGTCAGCCATAGCTTAGCTTTGAGATAATGTGTGAGAGCTTTACATATATCTGAAGACAGCTGACCTGTGTCTCAATTTTTGAGCACAGGGGTTGCTAACAGGATTGGAGATGCTGATAGAATGCTGGTAGGTTTTCTGAAACTTGTGATTTCTAAGCGGAAACTTGATTTGTTCATAAGTCAGGCTGAAGCTGTCTTTGGTTTTCTGTTACTCAATGAACAGTGTAAATGCATGTGCAGTTTTCAAGAAAAATGGGCTGTGGGAGGGCAGGGGACAGGATGAGCCTTTGTCGTCTCCTACCCCTCCCACAAGACTTGTGTTCCAGGACCCTTGTCCTTCAGTTGTTGAAAGCTTTTGTTCATGCAACTACTTTACCTTGGAGTCATATAATTATGTAACCTCTTAACAACACATGAAGAGAGATAAGATTCAGTAAAAAAGTGATTCAGAATCATGAGTTCTGTTTAGTCTCTTGTTGGCCTAACTGTTGAGTTTTGTAATCAGTCTTAAAACTAGGTACAACTGACATACATTAAGACATTTTTTCATTAGGAAATAGTAGTTGAGGCTTGCAGTAGCGGGCATAAGTCATTTTTGCTGTAGTCCGGAAATTGTACTGTGAGTCTTGCTATATATAGTGTATCTGTGTATATGTGTTTGTACTGAATCTGACATATACTGTACATAAGCATATATTGTACATAAGCAGAACATTTGTGGGAATTGATTATTCTTTCATTTTGGTCCTGAAAATGTGTAATTGTAACAAAGCTTTAAGAAACCATCATCAGTTGTGATGATGATATATGAAGAATTTATTTATCCTTGTCACAGCCATGTCTCCATGGCAAATTCAAGATCTGTGCTAATCTCCTCTTTCATTTGAAACTGCAGTTGTTGACTCTCAGTAGTCTGGGGGTAGTTAAAGGCTGTCTGTGCTGTAACTGAGTTCATATGTGATTGCTTAGTGTAACGTCGTATCTGTATGTGTGTCCTAGATATTTGGAGGATTTTTTTTTTTTTTTTTTTTGTATTTTAGAGTGAGAGATATGTAATTTTAACTATCTTTTTTAATATAAGCCAAGCTCTTTTGTATGAATATTTTGGAATGTATTAAAGATTCTCTGTCCTGAATTTAAAACATTTGGAGACACTTGAAGTTGTGGGTTTGTTTAAGTAATACTAATACTGTAGCTTAAGTTAGAATCAGGGTAGTGTCTTACTGAGTGAAAACACCCAATCAGTTTAAGTTGCAGGCAGGAAGTGGGAGGGAAAGTTCCTGACGAACAATAGGAACATCAATTTGCTGCTTCCTCAAGAGAAACAAAAGCTTAAAAAATAGTGTTGACCTTGATACTTTCTCTTTCACTGAATGTATCCACATCAAACTTGTGGCTTAGTCACTGAATCTGATGGGATAGGTCTCCTAGATTGAGGAAGGTGGATCTTCATGCAAGAAGGATACTGATAGATATYGTGAAGGAATACTTGCCCCTCTCTGAGCTTGGCAGGAACGATTAAGCATGTGACTTGAGTTCACCATACTGTAGTCCCTGTGTCAGAGGAACATGACATCAGTGGCTACTAAAACTAAATCTGATATTCAGAAGCTAGGTGACGTTTCAGAGCATATAATTGTCTAGTATATCTGTATAGCTGATCTCTTTCCTAAAGCAGAATTTTTCTTAATACAGATTATTTTACTTCTTTACAGATCTTCTGTTTTACAGGCCTTTACAGATCTTCTGTTTTACAGGCCTTCAAGGATTAGACCTGATCCAGAGGCATGAATCTAGGTACTTTCCATATCATTGGGAACTTCCTGATCTGTCAGTCTCCAGGGTCTGTGCTGGGTATGACTGTGAACACACCTGCATGTTGGTGGATTTTTGGCTTCATGGAGCAAGCAAGCAGTAAAGATTAGTTCCTATTTGTGCTTCAGCAGGTGTAACTTGGGAAGGGGAAATGTGATGAAGAAGCCTTTTCCCAGATTAAATGATTTTGCATTTTTAGAAGCTTGTTCGCTGTTTTTTTCATTACTCTTCAAATGATTAAGTTCTGACAGATCTTTCAATTGCAAAAACCTACTTGCTGATGGCTGCTAAAAAAAACCCATGATGTCAAGACTGTTAAAGTAAAATGGGGGACAGTACTGCAGGATCTTTCTTTTGTGGAGTATATAAAAATAGTTAGTCATGGTAGCAGGTAACATCTCTGCGTTTCCCTCTCTCTGAGCAGCCTTTGCGGGCCTCAGAGAGGGATGGAGAGAGTGCGTCTGAGGCTTGAGCCTCCTCTTTTGAAACCAGGCAAATGCGTCATGTTGCTGTGGGATTTCTTGAGCATTAGGGAGAATCTGTCATTAATTGCATTTAATAACTGGTCGTAAAAATTTTCTAGACGTCATACCACGTCTTTGTAAAGTACTGCGTGAGGCAGAATGTGTTCATTGCTCATTGTATGAGTTCGTGTTTTTTCTTGCTCCAAGTTTGGAGACTTAGCTTGCTTCGTGCAGTGAGATTTGGCTATGGTTTGTAATTGCTCTGAGGAAGTTGATTAAAAGTATCTGTAGAGAACTGAACCGCTTCTCGCTGGTGTGGGTGTTGTGCATCCTGGTCAAAGGATGAAGTCTTTACCAAGTATTGTAGCCAAGCAGTGTATTTGGAGCTGAGTGACCTCAAGCTATTGCCTGCTGGCCTGTGTTGATAACATAGCTGGGAATGTTAGTCCTTAGGCTGACAAGCCGAGTGGTAGCAGAGAAAATACTACCTTGCTATCCTTGAATTCTGCTTTCACTTTGAAATGATCCTGGTGTGGTCTTTACTAAGGATTTGGCCACTGCCCTWGTTAAATCAGTTTTACTTGCACCTCAACTGTTTTCATTGTCAAGACCAAATGGTGTTTGGTTTCACTGAAAATAAAGATGATTGACTCTAGTTCATAGTGAGCTGGTATGGCCTTTATTACCTTGGAGCCTTCTGCTTGTTTTCGAAATATAGCAGGGATTAATCTCAGCTTTGGCAGCTCTCTCTGTGGTGAGGTCCCAATAGCCATGTTTCTGGCAAGTCTAATGGCAATGTGTAGAATTTTGTTTTTTAAAGCTGAGACAATGTGTGCAAAAGCTGCTATTGTTGGTGGTTCTGTCTCTGCTGGGAATGGAAGGAGAAAACCAGAAAATCTGGAGTATTGGCCTATCTATTTACCAAGTTGTAGAAAATGTTTAAATCCTGTGGCTACTGGCCCTTGAAATGTCCGTATTGGAGCAGCTGCCCCTTTTTTCCCCCAACATGCTCAGCTGTGCAAAGTTTTGGAAGAGGTTTAAGGCAGGCTGGCAGGGGAAGCTTGGAGTGGCTTTGTGCTTCCTCCATTCATGTTGTTCCTTGGTTTGAGCTTTTTTTTTTTTTTTTTTTAAGGAGCTAAAATTCATTTCTGGTTCATAAAAAGCTAAATTAAAATACGGGTCCAGATTGATATCAGCTAGATTCCTAATGTTCAGAAATATCAGTAATTATTCAAACTGTCTATCCTGTACTCTAGCAAAATGCTTACTGTTTGGATAGACTTCAGACTGATGGGGAAGAGGAAAAAATGAATGTTGTTATCACTTGTCTATCTCCTGAATGGGTATTCAGGCCACATCCGGAGAATGTGGATGAGAAATGCTGTTGGAAGGACTAGTGCAATGTGGTCATGGCTGTGTTTTTGTTGCCTGTAATTCCCATAGTTGTGGCCACTAAATACTTAGCTGATAGCTTCATATTCCTAAATAGGCTGGAAATATTTCTTCATTTAAAAAAATGCTACTGAGACAGAATTCTAAAAACCAGTTACAGCTGTGTGTCTTGTGCAGTTTCACTGAGAAACTCATAACCCTTAGCATTTCCATTAAATTGGGAGTGTGAGAGTGTAAATGTGGAAGCATTCACTTAAGGGACAGAAAGGCATCTGAGAGAGATCACTACAAAGCCTACGCCTCCCCCTAAACTCAGTTTGCAGTGCTCAGAAATATAGGCGAACATGACGCCTTACTTCTAAGGTATGTTTCTAGTAGACCCATGTCCTTTATGCTTTTTACTTGGTTACTCTATATTTGTATAGGACAAGTACAGCCAATAGGATTTTTATCAGATCCTTAAATAACTTTGCACAGAGACATGATCACAAGGAGTTGACTGCATATGAGTTCAGTGGAATGAACTGGCTGTTGCTGTGAACTGCTGGGGTTCTAGTATCGCTGTGATTCTACCCAGGAAAGAGGGACAGTTTTGTCTTCAGCTGGTTCTTTCAATTGGTCAGGCAGGGACTGAAATTTTTGCAGTTGAGGCTTTGCAATACCGGTAGCTTCCAGATCAGTAAACAACTCTGCTTCTGTAGCTGAAACGCTGGGTCAGAGTTAGAGTTCTTGAGCGGATTGCAAACAGGACTTCAAACTTAAATCTCCAGATTTGGGCACAAGTTATGAACTGGCAACTGTATTCAAGCTATAAATAAAGTTCTGAAAGTAGCGATGTTCTTTTCTGGGAGTTGAAATCTTTCCCTACTAGGCAGGCTAATTCTAGTGTACTAGTAAGCCAGTCTTAGAATCACAGAATGGTAAGGTTGGAAGGGACCTCTGGAGATCATCTAGTCCAACCCTCAGCATAGCCCGTGTGGGGATTGAACCCACAACCTTGGCATTAGCAGCACCACACACTAACCAACTGAGCTAAACGTGCCCCCATCTTTAGCAAAGAAAACACCAAAGTCCTAGAAATATGTGTAAACACTTTCTCTGAGGTCGAAAGACCTCTCTCTCTCTCTCTCTCTCTCTCTCTCTCTCTCTCTCTCTCTCTCTCTCTCAAGAGAGAGAGAGAGAGAGTTCTTACCTACAGTACTCTATTGAATTAGGTGATAAATATGGTATTTCATTGAATTTCTCACTTTTTCTGCTGGTGCTGCCAGTTTGGTGTGTTAATCTACAGTATACCAGGATTACTGTTTTTCTTTGGATTCCTGTTCCCTAGGTGTCCTAATTTAGGAACTTGAGTAGGGGTGAACCTTTCTTCTTCCTGAGTTTTAAATTCCAAGATTGTTAACCTGGAATGTCTGCTTTCTTGTGAGCAAGATACCAGAACTTTTAACAGATAAACTCCCAATTCAAATACACTGCTGATTTCATGCACTCCTAAGTGTGTAGGTTTTTTTTCCATTTTCTGTACGTTTGAGTGGGCTATCTGCATATAGTTACTTGAATTGTTTCTGCAGTTGCAGTCCTGTTATTGCAGTCCTGTTATCAAAGGTAGCATACAGATTTCTGTTGCCTTATGTTGCAGCTGCATTTTGAAACTATGTTGAGCAGCAGCTGCTGATTTTTGTATCATAGTCTATTTTACAAGTGTACAACAAATAAGTTGGTACCAAGATGTTATTGCAAAGATGCTGTGTGTTTCTGCAAGACAGTGGGCTAGTAATCAGGAGAAARTGCCACTCTGCCACTGACTTGCTGCTTGACCTTATTAGCTCCATAYTTGTTTCCACTCCCGTTCTTCACCTAACTTTTCTATTTAGTGTGAACTTGCTACACATACAGACTGTCTTTTTATGTATTTATTCAGAACCTAGCTCAACAAGGCTTGATGCTGCAATGACAAAAATATTTTTGATTAAATTTTCTGTTCTGCAGTAACGTAACTTCAAAACAGGGAGGTTGCATGTAAGATCAGTATTACAAAGACATGCAGATATTGTAGTGGGCATCAGATAAGTGAATTGTTACCTTGGCACAGACTTTCCATGAGATATTGCTTTAGTCCTTCACCTGAAAATAGTGGTACTGCTGTACTGCAGGTGGGTGTTGTGGGTCATCAGAGCCTCAGAGATCACAATCTCTTTTTATAYAGATTTCATTGTCAAATATTTGATAAAGAAAGAGGTTGAGCCAGGTGACTTATCACTGCCAGAGAGACAGTCTGTTGCTTTTTGGTGAGAAATATCTAGTTCATTTCCAGGGAAAGACAGAATAATYAGTTCTTTACAGGGTCAAAGTAATTTTCTGCAGACGTTAATTTGAAMGTTGCTAATGTGGTGAGAGCCATTTCAGGTGGTTACAAGCATGCCATCAAGCGTATCATTGAGATTACTAGCTGTGATKTGAAGATGTATATTAGCTGATATATTGAATTATGTTTGACGTTTAATGGAGGACTGAGCTTCAAGAGGCATAGTGTTCCCCCTGAGGCTCAGCATATATTTTAATACCGCATGAAACAGTGACCTTAAATAGATGGAAGGGAATAGGCTGGCTTTTAAACTTCTCTGTGGCCTGTAATTTTGTGGAGCTAGAATATGGGAGAAGGTAGAATAGGCTGGCCTGTGTCACAGGCCTGTGGCCTGTGTAGTTCCCGTTTTTTTTTTTTTTTTTTTTTTCTTAATAAAGTGTAAGAGTGTGAATTCATTGTGCAGACAGATGAAGAAACTGAGTAGAAATAGAGGAGCAATGTCCCAAAATGCATTTGTACAGTGATCAGAAGAGTGGGGCAGCATCCATGTGTAGATGTCAGAGCGTTGCTGTAATTAAAAGCTTTTTGTTGAAGATTTGAATTTAAAGCATCCGTTAGGGAAGGCTGGTTGGGGAAAGAAAAGTACAAGTAGTTAGCACTACTGACATACTAAAAACAATTCTTGAGATGTCTGAATTAAAGAATGCTTCCATTGTGTCCTTTATATTACTTAAAAACATGTTTTAAGTCTGTGCATCTCTTCTTAATGAAAGCTAGTGCCTAATGTTAATTTCCCAAATTGTTGCTCTGTGATTTGCGAGGCTAAAGCCACAGGGTATTTGAGTCATCTGCTATATACATATTTTTGTATGCTAGATTTAGGGTATAAGTTGCTGAATTTGGACAGCTTCCCCAAACAGCTATGTTCAGTCCTGCTGCCTGGATATCAGGTAAATGTCCTATTTTGCATCAGAAGGAATTTTGTTAAGTGGGGAGAGAACTGAGTTTCATAGACCTTATCAGTTTCAAGTACATTAGAAAATAGCCTTCGTAACACTTGTAGTTGAACTTGTAGTTCATAATAGCTTTGAGATTCCTTTTTGCTAAAAGATAATAGCAATGCTATTAAAGGATTATTATTAAAGGATTTTTAATGAAAAGGACTAAATTATATGGAATACATTACAGAAACATAAGCAATAAAACAGTCTYTATAGAGAGAAAGATGAATTCCACAGGCATATTAGCAAAACAAATTCTCTAACTGCATAGGTGTTCCCTAAGCAAAGGATCTCTGCTTTTCATAGCAAGTAGCAAATGATGACTTCTRTGTTTCATTTGCATATTCTGTCTGTGGAAAAAAACATTTAATCCAGGATAGCTTTCTTAGAGAATATTGTCATATGCCGTATCATGGCATGCTGGATCCAGTCCAAATTCTTGCTCTTCTGTGAATCTGATTCTGGATTAAGGTTTGGTGTAATAGCTTGTTTCTGCCAGTCCCAGTGACATCTGTGATTGAGCTGTGCAGTGTGTGAGCAAAGGTGTCTTTTAGCTGTGCACTGAACTCAGCAGGCATAGACTTTCTGTTCTAATAGCATTGTGAATAGCCTTTGTTATAAAGGCTTGGAACAGAGCTCTCACTTTATCATAGACTTTTTCTTTAAATGACTTATAAAACCTATAAACATTACARGATTTTCATCTGGATGCAAATACTTGGGCTGTCTTTTAAAGGAGTGATTTTTAATCCTTCTAAAGGAATGGTTATCAGCTTGAGTTGCGTGTGAGATCTCAGATGGAACATCACATCCAAATGCAAAGTTGTATTTACTTCTGAAAACAAAATACAGTTTGCACTGTGACTTGCTGGTGGACATTCACAAGTATGAATACTCTTGGGCAAAGAAATAGGTATGGAGATTGCAGACTTTCCCATCCTGGTAAAGAAAGACTGTATTTACCCTTCAGAGAATGCCTCTAGAAATTATGAGGGCATACAGTTGGCTACATGAGGAGTCTTTAGCATGGTTATTTCTTTGCCAAAGACAAACCACAGGAAAGGGTGTATTTCTTACATTACATAGTGCATGTGCTTTGCACCAGCACAAATTAAGGAAGACTCATAAAAGCACTGAAATTGAAATGCTGTCACTTGCTGACGTACACATACATCTTGCATTTGCAAGTATGTTGGTTTTTRAAAGGGAGAGGTTTTAAAATTAAATCTGTCCTAAAGAGCAAATAAAGCAGTGGTTTATATGTGTGCACTTTAAGGAAGCACAATGAGATTTTTGCAGCTCTTTAGGTGGATTGTTTGAATGTAACTCCTGTTTGAGGTGGGGCCTCTCCTGTTTTTCATAATGATCAAGAGTGCTGAAGGAGTTAAGCTTTTAAATTCTGCTGAGTCCTCATGTGGCCGGTAAAAGTGCCTAAGTAAAAATCTACTCAGCAGACTGAAATGCCCCCTGTGGAGCTGTTGCTGTCTGTTTTCTTTCATAATTGGTATTATTAAAAGTCTCTAGATATTTATTCATTTAGATTTAGAGTGACATCAGTAGAGCCCATTAGGTGATCAGGATAACTGTGATAGACATCTGTTTCTTTGGAGAGCATAGGGAGAAGATTTCTGGTCCTAATACAAGTAAGATGATATCTAGATTCCATTTAAATATCTTGTGAAAGTGATGATACTCATGTATATAATATTTTAAACCTTAACTTACAGTATGCATTGCTCTTCCTCTAGGAGAAAGTTGCCTTTAAGTATCTGACATCGAAGAATTAATTTCAAAGATGTCAAAATTACTTACTGTAAAGTTTAAAAGCAAAAGGAAGTCATTTTCTGTGGCATCTTAAAGATACTTGGAAAAAATGCGTTTCTTACAGTATATATTCGCTTCATAACCTGGTTCAGAATCTTGATCTGAAAAGTGATTTTTTTTTAATCTCCCTTTTTCATTTAACTTTTTCTCTTTATAWTTTGGATCCAAATTTCAAGCATGTATACATAAGATACATGGTGATCCTATGTATAGTACATGCCTTTCACTTGAAAAGTATTTTTAGGGCATCCAGCACCATACTTCTATCGTAGAATGATCTGCTCCTTTGAATCCCTTCATGTGCAGTGTGTTAGAAGAAAAGAGGAGGGTCGTACTGAGGTTAATGCCTAGTTTATTTTGCAACAGCTGTGTTACGGTAAAACTAAGTGGCTGGAGTCCCAGGGGAGGCATAAGCATTTACCATTAGAAATTGGAAGGAGGTAAATTTCTTTTTAAATTTGGCTATTAAATGCAGTATTACACATTTGTAGAGGGCCATTTCTCAAGATACAGGTTGTGAAGGAACACTATCAGTCCTGAGATGTAGCTATATTTGAAAGTGAAAGCATACTTTACTTCCCCCATCCCCATTTGACTAGTTAGCTCTTTTTAAAGTGTTCTGGTCAAGAAAAAATGGAGATGCCACTCATGTGCTGACGTAGCAGGTTCTTCTTGTCATGGGTGCTGGTTGCTTGTGTTTTCTTGTATAAGAACTACAAGGAATGAGCACCAGAGTCAGCACCAGTACAGCTGAAGATGCAGTACAGAGGGGCATGTATATTTTCATCACATTTCTTAATTGAGTTTCAAGCTCAGTATCTTTTCTATAGTGTTGAAATTCAGTGCAGAAAGCAAAGAAATTAACTTCTGGGCACTTTACGGAGTTTGCAGAATGGAGAATGAGAATTGTTGCAGATGCAGTAGGTTTGGTATGGATAAGTACAAAATAAAAATCTTGAAGTCTCTTAAGACTGTCTGGTCACGCTTCAAAGGAGAACTATAATGCAAGTACAAAGAGCTGCCCTTTAATGTAATATGTGTTTTTAGGTCACTTTGAATTTTGACCTTTCAAAAGAAAGAAAGGAAAACACTTTGTTATGGATTTTCCTGAGTGTGAAAAAGCTATGTGTCAGTATTGCGTACTTGCTGTCTTTGCTTTCAAGATTTGTAGCTAGCTTATGAACAGCAGGTGGATATATCTTTATGGTTTTACATACAGAGGATATGAGTTGATAGTGGAAGACCATGAAGGCTGCCACTATTAGAAGCCTTGCTTCCACTTCAGTGCTTTTGGTGTTTAATTTAGTTCCTAGGTTCCAGTCATGCAGAAGAAGCAAAACGAGAGTGCTTTGTTCTGGTTCTCAAACTTTGAGCCGTCCTGCGTTTCTTACAGTATATATTCGCTTCATAACCTGGTTCAGAATCTTGATCTAAAAAAAAAAATCACCTTTCAATCTCCCTTTTTCACTTAACTTTTTCACTTTAAAATTTGGATCCAAATTTCAAGCCGATTCTTACTTATTGAAGACTTGTCTGTACAAGATGCACTAGCAGCACTTGGGCGTCTGTATTCTTAAAGTGTTTCAGTTACCTTGCAATTGCACTTTCAATGGCATAGGGCTAGATTTTAAGTGATACTGACTTTCTCAGACTGATTTGATGGGAGCTTGAGATGCTGAGTGTTTTGCACGGCAGGGCCTTCAAGCAGTTTTGCTTTGATACCCTTGGATATTGTGAAACCAGAGCTGCCTGCCAGGTCATGGTTTGTTTTGGCTCTTCTCCTTGACAGCCTATTGCAGTCTTAACCAGTGTCAAGGTATTTATCACATTTTATCGGTACTTTTTTTTTTTTTTTTTTTTTTTCAGTGTTTATAGCAACCATTTGAATACCTGCAGGTAGAGCCATCTGAACTTGCTTTTACAGTGTTGAGCTCAATGGGGTATCTGGTATTCAAGAGTTTGAGCTCCTTGCCCAGCCTGCAAGCGGGAGAGGTATGCTCAGAGAGACCTGAACTGGCATGGCATACTGCAGTTGTGTTTTGTAACAATCTGAACTGCTTTCTTCCAGCTCACAGACTTTGCAGTCAGGCCTGCACTCTGTCACCTACTTAAAAAGGACAGATCACTTGAACTTTCTTTCCAGCATGCTTATAAGCATGTAGAAAGAAATTTGTAACTAATGATTCAAACTCTCGAGACTCGCAGGGATAATCTTCAGCATCAAATTCACTAAAATAAAAAATCTTGATCTTATTGATAATCACATGCAAACCTGTCTCCTCAGGCTGCATTAATCTAAATTCCTCAAAGTTCTTTGTAATTCCAGAAAGATACAGTGAAGAGTTAATTTTTTAGTTGGCTGAACTCTACTGAATGATTCTCAAAACAAACAAGTTCTTGATTCGCTACGCTTTTTTGTAATGGGCTGTGTACAAATCCGAGTTAACAGTTTTAGTATAAGCTAGAATTTTGACTGCTGCTGCCCACTGTATTTAATACACAATTCTAAAAGAGGCAACAAGCATATTAATTTTAAATAAGCTTTTTATTATAAGGCAGTTTTAATGCACTTCTGCAGTATCACAAAACCAGAGGCTATAGCTTACCAGCTGCATAAATTTTGCATTGTCAAGAATGAGATTCTAAAGCAGTTCTGACCAGGGCGCTGAAGCAAGCTATCAGATTGGCTCAAAACTTAGATTGGTATAGTCTCTTTATAGTACAGAATCCCTTTCCCCAGCATTATACTTCTGGCAGACTGTGTTTTGGTGTGGTGTAACTGGTAAAGAGGCGCTGCATAAAAATTCTTGAAACATACTTGTGCTGAAGCCAAGAAAAGGCTGGGAAACACTTGATCCTTGTGTTTCTCATTCCAAATGTAGCATCTTTCATTTTCCTTCCCTTTAAAAAGTATCAGAGATCATTGTATGATAGCTTTTTTTTTTCCTCTTTAGGTAAAAGTCATATACACTATGTATATATATACGCTGTGACCTTACAGTTGCTTCCTTGTTTTTCTGCTCTATCTACTGGTGCCAGTGATGGGRTGTGATTGATAGCCGTAATATTCTTTCTCTGTGGTGTGTACTACCATTTGGTTTTCGTTCCTTGCATTGATAAGGAATGGTTTAAGGCCTATACAATACAAGCAAATTGTGAAAGGGACAAATGCACAAATCTGGGGATATTTTGAACTTGATTTTTCACTATGGAGGTTTACTGTATTGCTATCAAGTTAGCCTGAGAGTTATTAGGTTGTGTATTTGACTGGAAAGGAGGAGAAAGTTGAAGTTACAGAAGTGAAATACTTCATAAAGGTCAGTTCAGATGTGAGAAGATGCTTGAGGTGTTTAGTGCAGCATTTGTTTCATGAACTGATGTTTGAAACATGTTTCTACAGTAAAACAGAAAGGATGATAAAAGCACTATCTTTCTTTTCACTTTATCACCCTTTCACAGCATATGGAAAAGTTCCATGAGACGTTCAGCGTGGTGATTTTTGCTATTGTAATTCTTGTCTTATTCCACTTTCAGCTGGGATTGTGATTTTCCCTCACCCTACTTCCTGAGACTCCAGATTAAATGTTTAATTTGACCTGAAATGTTTGGGATATTTGTAAGAAAAACAAAAGAAAAACAAAAGAACCGAGCTACCTCTACAAAAAGAAATAAAGAAGAGGAGGAACTCTCCCTTTAAGGATGTAGCTGAGAGCACTTCTCTGTTTTGTGAGAACCTGTGGTTTAATTCCTTGTGTTGCCTGGCAGGGATCTAAGAACTCATTTCTCAGAAATTTCTTCCGTCTGTCAAATATCGCATATGTTGCAGTGGAGTTCTGTCTCTTTTATTGGAACTGGAAGTCTTCAAGTAAAGAATTAAACCCCTATTTTGGATAGGGACAGATGTTCAGATTTTTTTGTTGTCTTGTATGTGTCCCARTCACTGGTCAGTTGTTATGTGACCTCAAAGTCCATGTGTGTATCTGATATGAAGTAGGTGCAGAATATGAAATAAATGAAATGGATCAATTCTCCAAGGGAAAGGCTGAGAATCCTAACCTCATAATACCTATACTCCATTTGCTGAAAGATTCACTTGGAAAAATTGGGAAATTCAAGGTCTGATCTTCCTATTTCCTAGATTCAGGAAAGTGCTTTTTTTTGGGGGGGGGGGAGGGAAGGGGAGGGAGGCAACAATTCTGCCCTACAGTAAAGCAGTAATTTCAGATTTGTTGATAGAAACAGTGACTTTGATTTACTTAAAGCATGAATCTGTGTGAACTGAAATGTGCTGCCTCAAATTTCGGAAGCTTGCGGCACAAACCTTCAGTTAAATGGTGTCATTCTATGTGACTGGTTCTCTCCATCCGTCAGATGTGCAGTAAGCTCTGTAGGTGCATAATGGATATAAAGTGTCTCCAAATAGGATCATCCTGTGCGGAGCAACCTAGGATAATCCAGAGAAGGACATAAGGCAGCAAAGAATTGGCCTCTACCAGAAGTGACCTGCTCATCAGATACAGAAAAYGCTCTTAGAATGCCCAGCAGCATGTGCACTCACGCTCATACCCGCAGGCAAGCAGAGCTTTGAGGGTGGGTGTTTACTATCAGTTCTGGTCTCCTACTGTTTTGCAACACAAAAGGAACCTTCCATTAAATAGTCTTCCCTCTTGTACTTAACAGTTTGAATTTCTACTCTCAGCTGTGCCATTCGGAATGACAGAAGGTATTTTTTTTCTTGAGTATGGTTGTTTGGAACTGCAGTGGTGGTCAGCTGCTTCAGCAAGGCAACCCCTCTATACATGAACTCTGAAACTTACTATACTTTTGTATCTTATACTGTGTGTATCCAGCTAACTAGCAAATAACTTGCCATTTAGTTATTCTGTATACCTGAAGAACTGTTCAAAAGTGCTGCTGAAATTAGTGCAGTTGTTTTTTTACTGGGTGGACTGAAAAGTCTATTAAATGAGTATTCTATGCTCCTATTTGCTAGCCTTAAATTTGGAAAGGATGTAGAATATTTTTGTGCTCAGTGATGCAAACATCAAGGCCTTAGGAAAGGCAGAGTTTGGCTCTTAAATGTTAACTGAGATCTACTCACTAAACTTACTATTGTGAGGATGGGGAGAGAGGGAGGAGCTTTTTTTTTTTTTTTTATGGGAGTTTTGTGTAGTAGTTTTTTTTAACACTTCCGTTTTGTTTAATCACCATGCACCCCATGTGATACAGACTCTTTTGAGTTCCACATCTCTGGCACACACTGCTGCTGTATCAAAGAGAAATGATGAATGGAGTGAACTGGTTTCCTGGCACTTGAAAGCTGTAAAAGTTTGTGCTAATGCACAGACTTCAGAACATCCAGGCTGCCTAACGCAATACAGTGCTAAATACACAGTAGCCTAAAATTATCTCTGCAGGGACAAACATCTTTTGCTTTCGAAGTATTGTCTAAACAGTTATTAAGCAGAGAAAAAAATACATTATCTTTTTAATTACTGTCCTCCTAAAGGACCAGATAGGAGAGGGTAGAGTTTAACTACTACGACTCACCTTTTTAAACAGCAAGTCGTTAATTTTCCTGTGAGATTCAGAGCAAGTCTATTCCAGTTCTCTTCTCAAGACATATGCTGGATGCCCTCAAGGGAGAAAGCAGTTATGAATTATAAGGAGTATTATACATAGCAAAAATAAGCAACCTGCTAAAGTAATAACCTACCGTGTGTTCCTAAGTCTCCCTCTGTGAATCAGAGCTTCAAAGTGGTGACTGAAATATGAAGAATGACRCCTCTGTGATTAACAAGAAAATCTTCCTGCGCTGGGGAGAGGAGAAATACGTTTATTTTCGTGTTCGCTTGCATTGAATCTTTTTGCATGAAGGTCAAACTTGAATAACCATTTAAATTGCTGCCACAGTCTTTTGAGGTAGTATAGTGGAGCTCTTTTATTGAGACAGAACAGGGTACAGGTTTAGCTGAACATATTTTATTATGCTATAACTCTCATACAGGCATGTCTCATTATGCTGCCTGSATTAACTGCCTGAGCTTTCTTTCCTTACAGAGTATTCTTGCTTTCTAAATATCTTAAGATAACTGTTCTCTGTCACTACTATCACCACCCCCAAAAAACTTTCTCTTATCTGGACAAGTAACCTTTAGTAAAATGGTTCTTACTGTGCTTTAATAACCTATGGTATAGGAGTATCTCCTGTTATGGAACAGTATCTGATTCTTGGACACAGGGTTTCATGCAGAGAGTTTCAGGAAGAACTTGAGAACAGCAGTAATTCACTTCGAAGAACCATTGCGAGTCTGTGCTTCCTGCCTGTCTCAACCAGAGAATCCCAACGCTGTCTTCTGCATTAACCACTGAACTGCTGTCTTCCTCAGTTAATTCTATGCATGTGAAGAATAGCGCATTTAATAAAGCAGATGCATTAAAAACACACAAAGTACGTGTTTTAACATTTAATTACAGATTTACCTAACTTCAAAAGTTAGCATTAATTAAAGAATTTTTAAGTGTTAGTTCAGAATTTAAAGTTCATGTTGTTTTACTGCCAAATACATTTTTTCCTCAAAAATATGCCCCTACAATGTCCATGTAGGCAGTAGAGAGCTAAGACATCTAGTTCTGTATAGCTGAGACATTTTTAGCCTATAACAGGGAGTTATATGTTCCAAAGCACTAGAAACAACTTTGCATTGTGAGCATTCATAAAGCAAGAGGCTGTCATAAAAAATGCGTTTTTGGTTGCCACCTGTTATTTGTTTCATATGATGTGTACTGTACTATTGTCTTTTTTGTCATTCATTTCCAAAGCATTTTGTTTGGTGCTTTGAGCCATATGAGCAGAAATATATTTTGAACATACAATTTTGTTCCCTGAGGGAAGGCTCTTAACATGCATATTTATGAACAAGTAGTAAAGCCTTTCATGTCATCTTTTCATGATGATTTCATAGCTTTTATATACCAAAGATGCAATTAGGAAGTTCACATCTGCGATACTGCAAGGAGACCCCAAGGTTTAGGGGCTACAGCTGAATCATTAGCAAAAACCTCTTTGTTTTAAACAATAAATAAAAAAAAAAAAATTAGGAACAGTGGAACTAACAAACCCTAGCTTTCTGCAGCTCAGTGTCCTTTTTCCTCTCTTGCACAAAAGTAACTTTGCTTTCTTCTGTGTCTCCCACCTGAGAGCAAGCACATGCTGGGGTGAGTGTGGAGCGAGGTGTCTGAGCTGGCTGCTGGTTGGTACAGCAGCCCTTGCCTTTCTSTCACTGGGAGAGCTGCCCTGAGTCTCTGTCCTACGCAGAATTGCACGGAAGTTGGTGCAAGTTTGGTTATCTGTGATGCTTTTTACCCTAGGGTTACAATTGACATTAACACCTTGAGAGACATTTTGGAAGAACAAGCTTTAAAAACAGAAACAAAACCCTTCCTTACACGCTAGGGCTTTTGTCTTAATTATGTCCTTAGAGCAGTGTCAGTACCTCATCTAGTTTTCTGTGATAATGGAGCATCAGCTATTAACCTGTTGTGCTGCTTTTCTCAAAAATGAGGGTGCTACACAAGGGTGTTACGTCAGTGCAAAAAAATGCCTCTTGAGTTGCTCTCATTCATCTTTCCTAACTGCTCCATGTGCTCTCTGATACAGAAGTCAAACTGGGATCAACAAGAGATTAAATGTGCCCAAACTATGGATATCAGCACACCTGCTTTTTTGATATGCAGGCTTCCGCTGCGCTAGAGGTGAAGTGTTTGCATTGTGCTGTCAGTTCTGCCTTGTGTTCATAGTGTTTTATGTTACGCTCAGAGCTGTGCAGAAGTAGAACGTGTGTGTAGTATATTACCAGGTATCTTCTGTTTATGAGGGTCGARGAAGAGAACGAATAGGTGGCAAAGTGGCCTTTTTCTTTCAGCGTGATGTCAAATCTTATGTAACTTGACCAGTGGGCAGGTTTCTGTCTCATTCTTCTGCTCTATGCGCGTATCAAACCTGYGGTACACCAGCCTGATGTAATCCACAGGCTGCTCGCTGGAGGCCCGCAGTTTGAAACGACAGGAGTTTTGCAGCTTGGGGCTGAATGGTGTTGGCAGAACCATTTGAAGAAGTTTATTTAGTTCCTGCCTGCATTATGCTGGGCTAATTGCAAGGGTGCTCTTCCATCTACCTCATGAGAATGACTTTCTATCAAAATTCATAAAGAATCAGGTATCTACTCTCTGAACTCAGGAAATGAAACTTTGTTTTCAGCTTCGTTTATGCCTCTTTCTGTGTGAGTGCTTAGAAATGGGCATCAGTGACCATGGATCAGTTAGGGGAAATTCTGTTTTTTAGTATTGTATATTAACATTCAGTAGTGAATTTTGGAGGCCTTGCAGATCTCCCACATATATATGTACAACATCAATAAAAATTACTTAACTCTGAGATTAAAAATGTGAACTTAAATGGCTCATTTTAGGACTCTGTACTTACAACTGGATTAGAAGCCCTAATGTTGTGGAGATACCAAAAATCTACAGCCTCATTTGAAGTTTAGAGGCATAGTGAGATTCAACTAGTGCTCCTGAAGTGACAGAGCATCCAGATTCACATTCAGGTACCACACTGTAGCTCCTCCCCTCYTCCCCCCGCTTTATTTCCTCCAGATATTAGACACCTGCTTATCCTTTTTAAAAATAGTGGGAGCTGCATGTTTCCTGAACATTGAAAAGTAAGGCTGTTAGTTTAGATGCCTGACTTTAAGCGTGTGTTCTTGAAAATGTCACCTCTTACTGTGGGCTTGAAGAACACAAATATTTTGTTTTACTGTGGGATTTCTGGTGAGTGACTGAGCTAATTCCCATAGAGCTCCAGTTTCTGATCAGCCATTCATCAGTCAAACAGTTTATGATGCTTTCAGCAAAAAACAGGTTTGACAAAGTAACTCGACACCTCCACCAAAGTATATTTAAACAATGATGCAGAGTAGTTTTAATGAGTTATGTGAAAAGCTGTTTGTAAATCAGAACAAAGCAATCCTTACTCCCCCACTTAACGTTGTCAGTGTGTTGGAGTTCATAATGGGCTCAGCATTGCTCTTGTTACCCTCTTGGACAGTTGGATCTTTGTGCCAGCATTTTGGGATTCACTGAGGCAAAGGGTGTAAACCCTCCTTTGTTGATAATGTTGCTCATGCCACGTTTCTCTGATTTTAGTGCCCCTGAAAATCTTGTCTGAGACTGCCTCTGGGAGTCAGACTTCCTCCAGAATGCTAAGGAGGGAAGGAGGTTGTGCATGTTTTGAATGCTGTTAGCATTAGATATGCTACTTGGTAGTTAGGGCAACAGTACAAACTTCGGCATAATGTGTAATTTTTTTTATTATTCTAGGGATCTTTATTTTTACAGGGAACTGCAATCTAAATGTGCTTACTAGCCTATGTGTAAAGTTAGACCCTTATATTCATGATGAGGTACCCAAGGAAGTATTTGCATATTCTTGAGAATAAAGGACCCATGTTCCTGATAAAGGTGCAAGTGTTGCACATCTCGGAAAGCACTACGTAAATTTTCTAGTTTAACACAAGGATCTGTGTGAAAACATCTTGACTCTACTTAGTCTCACAGCATTGCTGTTTGTAAATTTAAAATCCTCCWACACTGAGCACCTAGAAGGCTGTTCTGTCCTCTGCAGTCTGAGGCTTGAACCACTCTTGCCTGAAGCATTTTCTGTGGGGATTTACCCTCCCTTTTCACTGAACTAGCTAAGAGGTCATCCCGTCACATTGTACTGTTGTTCTGTGATCTGGATGATAGAGAGTGCAGGTCACTTGATATGTCATATTATGTTTCCGTTGATCATGTTGCTTAAATAGTAAACCTGAGCTCTGGTAATGTAGGTAAGGGATAAGATCCACATGTGAGGCAGTTCGGAAATTGCCTGGAGACTGTATTCCTGCCGCCTCCGAGCACCATCAAAGGACCCTGAGGATTAAGAAGTATAATTGAAAAATGACCCTTGTAATGCAAAAGGTTTTCAGTAGTGTGCATAAAACTGCATATCTTACTCTTTTCTGCTTTTTCTGCTTGTAGCTAGGGTAGCTCCTCTTGTTTAGTGCTGTGTTYGGGGGTTCCTGTTTTTGAAACTTTGTGGCCTTTTTAAGGGTTTCCTCTATAACCATGAGGTCTTCAAAATTCTTTTTCCTTTCAATTACAGGTGAGGTTGTCACACGTGCCTAATATGAGCTTCACTTTCAGGAAAACACTTAAACATCACAACAAGATGAAACTCTGGTTTATTGACACAGGAAATCAATACTCAGAAGCCTTAAAACTGGAATAGCAGGAGTATTAGTTAATCTTYCATCAATGCTGATAATTACATAGTGACACAGCTTACCTCTGTCTCTGTGGCAGATGGTACAAAGAAAGGATCTTCTAGGATGCAGCTGCACTCTTCACATTTTTTCTTATAGTATCATGGTTAATCACAAAATATTGTATGTATTCAGGGTGTTGTGACTACTGGCACGTAGTGATGAAGAGAAGTCAAAAGTGGGGAGAGATTTGCTTTAAAAATGCACATAAATTACTTAAGCACCAGTGTGCTTCTGGGGTACCAAATCCTTAAGTGTACCTAAGCTGTCTGCTAGTGCTCTTATAAAAGAGGAGGGTTAAGTTGAGGACTAGAGTATGATGCTGATTGGGGAGCAAAAAGGGTAAAGCTCTGTGAAGTTAGTTAATGTTAACAGTTACGAGTTATTTGCAAGATTTGGAGTAGATTACACAGATTGTATTAAGCAGCACTAATCAGTTGTTTCAGATATTTAAAAGAACCCTGTTAGGGATTGTCAAGACTGAAAATTGAGAAAGAGTATGTATACATATGAATTCATAGGTTGGGTTCCACTGAAATTTTTACCTAGCAGCTGTCACACAGGGACATTTTAAATAGTGGGTATTTTCTTCTCTGTGTATAGTCATGAATTGTGGCAGCTATG
>NW_028186645.1:7233014-7275254 GCF_003343005.1 Rhea americana
TGTAACTTCTTTTGTCTTGAATATGTAATATTTCCTTTGCTGTTACATTAACTACTAATTACATAATCGTTATGGCTTAAGTGGGTTAATTTTTTCTCTTGCACATACATGGAATACAGTGTGGAAGGAGACTTAGTTTTGTGAATGCATGGAAAATGGATGAATGAATCCCTCACAGAAAAGGATTTTGTCATTGCTGGTATTAATTACAATTTAACGTACCACAGCACCTCATACTGTGTATTCCCCTATGTGTTCAAAATGTCTGAGTTTGTTTTCTCGAAGTCTCTCTCACACCCACATGTTGTAGCAATTCTTTTCTTTTTCTTTTTTTTTTCCCCGCAGCTTCTCAGCCTTTGAATAATTGAGGTTGTCTGACCCTTGAAGATTAATTGTTATTGAGAACATGAAGTGTCACATTTCTTTCTTTAGTTGGGGACTTTTGTGGACTTCTGACTTCGTGTTTCAGAAACCAAGTTGTTGCTATGTGGTGTGAGGGTAAAACTCCTAATTCTCTCACTGCRGAATTGCACAATTCTTTCTAAGCGCTTAAATCTAGGACAATCCTATGTATAGAAATCTAATGATGTTTCTAGAAGAATTTTACTTGTCTCAGGCTCAAGCAGATGCGATAATTCCAGAGTAGCAGGTGAGAGAAGAGGCAGGTATACTTTTTAGTGGGTTAATCYACAAGAAATGCAGTTCATTTCTGTTAAGGCCAGGCAACAGGCTAACAAAAAAGACAAACTGATGATTGCAGTTATCTCATAGCATGCCTCATAGAATATTAACATTTTGTCCTTACAAATTAACACTTCTACAAATTCTTATTGTCTGTTTTCCCTTAATTTCCTTTGAGGGATAGCAGAAATGAAGAAGAGTGTTTTAGATGGATGGGTTTTTTGTAAGTTGTTGGAGCATCAGTGGTGCTGGCTGCATTAAAGATGGGCCTGTAGAAAGAGATTCCTGAGTACGCAGCATGTCAGAGCTGATTGTTAATTTTAGACAAGTCGTCATCTTTGCTCACCAACACATTTTCAAAYATGACATTTTGCTGCAGACGTGTTTGAGATGTCAGGAAGTGGCTGCTAATACCTGGATCTAAATCCAAACATTGTGTGATGTCAATGCAGTATTGCCTGTTTACACCAAGTTTTAGTTTGAGCAGTCAGAAAACAGCAGTCCAAAGCTCAGCATTTACAAAGATCTTTTWTCCCACAATTTTAGTACCAGCTTGTAGCTGCTAGTTGCCAAACTAACTCAGATAAGAAACCAAAATGCTAAACTGCTAATGATTTTTTTTTTTTTATGGTTTGACTGCAGGCTGTCTGAAGTGTAGCTATTTTTATATTACATGATTCCCCCAAAAAGGAGAAGGTAACCAGTGAAAGAGGACAAGGCAGCACTCAGCACAGGCCTGTGCTGCCCCAGGTATCCTGTTGGACCCTGCCTGCATTTAGTGGCTGCTAAAGGCTCTTCCTGGTGAAGCACCAGTGCTTTTTGTCGTGGTAACTTGAGGCTGGCAGTGAGCAAAGTGAACAGATGCCAGTGAAAGGTCTCCTTGGAGTGGGACCAGGAGAGAGGCTTRTCTTTCAACTTCCTTGATGGCAACAAGTTGGGAGAAGGAGGAATCTSTTCTCTTGGCAGTCTGACCTGGTCATTGCCTGTGGGTTACACTTGGTTCTGCTTTGCCAAAATGCAAACTATTGGCTGTAAACTGAATAGCCAAGTGTCAATTGTAAGTGACTRTATATGTAGGTAAGTATTCCCTCCTCCGAGGGTACGCAGTGGCTGCAGACAGAGGTTTTTTGCTGTTGACAGCAGATGAGCGTAGAAAATACAGATGGGGAGTGATGAGAGACCCAGAGACTTTTTCCAAGAGCATTGCATCCATACCCTCTTACTTCTCTTTTCTTTTTTAGTCAGTATTAGTTTTTACTGCCATTATTTTGTGGTCTTGTCTTTTATTTTTCTTTTCTTTTACAGTAATACAATTGCAGCACAGTCTGAAGGGTAAAACTCAATTAATACAGTGAGTGCTAGGAGTATTTTCTTTTTCACAGAGTTCTTGGGTAAGCCACATATGAAACTTGCTTTCTTTTCCATCTATACAATAAAAAAAACATTACAGGCCTCTGAAATTYCTTGCCCGTTACCTGCCTATGGCAATCTACTTGCTATTAAGAGAAACACCTTTGTACACTGTGCACAGAAGTGCCATGTGGTCTCTGACCTGGAACTCCTGCTTATGTCCACCTTAAGAAAAAAACTGCAGACTTGCTGCAGTGGCAAATCTCCTGGCTTAKGGACTGTCTGAATGTTTGTAGGAGTTTCCAGTATCCAGTAAATTAGATGATACTGGAAATGCAATAATAAATTATGGTGCTCATACTAAATATAAATTTTCCTACTTTGAAGTAGTTGGAAAGCTTGTAACATTAACCTGCAGCAATATCCCTTACAGTTCTCCCGGGGCGTTTGACAAGAGCGTACCTGAACTGTGAGAGGGAAGACTCTCCCTCCTTACGTTATTGGTATTTGATGTTTTAGTGCTCTTGGTAACTGCTTSGTAACTGGAGTACGCCTGCAACTGAGAGCTCATGGTAATGAGAATGCCGGGTTGTAGAAAGAGATAAATAAGGAAATAAACACATTTGATTGGAAGAGTAGTGTGTATGAGCTTCTTGGTGGTGGTGGTTGTTTTTATTCTGCAGATGTTATCAATAGAAAGGCCTTTTTTTCCCTCTCTGCCCTTTTCTGAACCACTAAGTTGTCTCATGCCATCTTTACATCTGGTTAGGTTGGGATAACTTGTCCCCATACCCTCTCGTTCTTCCTTTCAGGCGTCTTCTGTAAACCTGGCATGGACCTTTGCACTGCTGTCAGCAAATCCTGCAATGGCCTCTCTCTTGCCRGTGCTGCTGTCCTGTGTTGGAGTGGGACAGTAAGCTGTTCGGCACAGTGACTGTTCGCGTGCTTTCTGAAACATTGTAAAGTGAATTAATGTTGGGTTACTAGCATAAGCTGCCCCAAACCAATGAGTTTTTGTGCATGTTGGGAACTGATGCTAAAGTCTTTAAATATACTTTTGGAAAAGAAACATAATTAAACATTTTTTTCTTTACATTTATTTTTGTTTTGAGGGGAGTGGGGAAGAGCAGAGTAGAAAGTATTAACAGACCGGTTGCTCAGTTATCTCTGTGGTAACCCTCAGCTACTGTCACAACTCTTTTCTTCACCAGAGGAAAACAATTGTTGTGATTGCCATTTTATCTGAATTAGACTGAGTGGCTATGTATTTCAACATGAACAACATTAACCTATTTTGTTAACCTACAACCTACATATTTTATCCCATGAAATCCCTCTAGATCAGTACTGACCGGATATGGTCCGTACACTTACTGTTCCTCAGTTTCTGTGCATCATTTCTGCATTTCTTCAGTATCATCCATTCAAGTTTCTCAAAACAGTTTACCAGTGTGACAGGAATGACCTTTCATTTATTCAAGGAGTATTATCCTGGAAAGACCAAGCACTTCTACGCTTGTTGGTAAGTGTTTAACCACCTTACGTTTGAGCAGCTATGAGGATGTTTGGATGACCAGACCTGGCATCTTTTCCTAATGATGAAAAATACTTCCCTCTATGAATTGACCCCACTGTAATAAAGAYGGCTGCTGAGAAAGTAGGGTGTTATTCAGCATGAAAAGGAGTGGGAGAGTAAAGCAGYGTGGTTTGAGGGGACTAATGGGTAGGCTGTTTTGAAAATGACTGGTGAGTTTCTGCCGCAAATAGGACAGAGGATCAGATTTGTAACAACAAATCTGGATGTTTGTTTGGCTTCTCTTACACTTGGTCACTGAAATTTGGCTCGTATGTCCACACTAAACTTGATTGCATCTGCTGCAGGCCTTTCCTACTAAGCTATTATTCATAACATGTAATTCATTAGAAATCCGAAACAAACCTTTACCTGTTCCATTCTTGTCCCCAGCTTTTGGTTAGAAACCCTTTCTACTTTAATCTTTTTGGTTGATTGGGCTGGTTGTTTTTTGTTTCACAGACTTAYTTTGTTATTCAAACCTCATAGATAGTGGGAACTGACTTTCCAGTGCTGATACTAGAAAATCTGGAAATGGTTCTTGTTACAAATGCCTGTGTGTTCCTTTTGGGATTAAAAAACTTGTTTTGCAGAATTTTCTGCCAAATATATCATTGTCTTTCAAACAGCATTAGACTAGTAATTAAATGAGACTAACACAAGTGCGAAGTGGATATACTTTTGGTTCGTTTTTTTTACTACACAGCTGCTTCTTATTCATCTTCGGGGAAAGTAATATTGCTGTGATGTATAATCTCTATTCCTGTTTCTTCCTGTCTCTAACTCCTTTCTATTCTTGTACTTTAGGCTGCTAGTTTTTTCAGGTGTTGCATTACGATTGTGATTTCAGCATGGGCTGCTCCTTTAGAGCTGCCCTTGGTGCTTTTTCTGGGCCTGGRGCTCAAATTACAGTGTTGAAGTTGCTATGTAGATCTTTAACTCCAAACCTCTAAGTCAATTCCACAACTCACTGGGATGCTTGCCTCAAGCTTCTTTTTTCTTTCTGACTGTATAAAAATTTTGTTACCAGATTCAATGCATTTTTATATGAGCTAGTATCCTGTGCCCAATTAGGCATYTATTGTGTTCCCTATAAACACCTTAAAAATCAAGTTTTTAAAACAATTGCATTAAGAGAAATGGTAGCAAATACATTTTAGATGTCATCCTCATAGAAATCCATTTATTGGGTTGATGTTTGTTTCTTGATGAGCAAGTTCTATTTTAATACTGAGTTTTCATTACTCTGGAAACTTTGTATATTGGCTGACATAATTTGTTATCAGGCTTCAGTGTTAAAAGCTGAAATGTGTTTGCTCAGTTTACAGACTTGATGTAACAGCTTTTGGCTTTGTTATCTCAGCAAAATATACTCAAATTGTGTATGGGAAAACTTTTTGGTTTTATTATAAGTGACTGCTTGGTGCTGAGTTTCAGAGATTTTAGAAGCACTTTGGGTTTGTTCTGATGATCTGTGGTGTTTCCTTTTCATCTGTGTTAGGCTAAATTATTACGGTCCTTTGAGACCACCATAGATTAGCTGGAAGCATGTTGAACAGATGGATTTCATTTTAGCTGGTTGTGTGTGTAATTTTAAGTGACAGGCYTTTAACACAACGTACTACTTATTCTCTGTTACTGCATAAACCACCCTAGGACAGCTCTAAGGTAGAAATAAATACAAGTCAAGAGTAATTTGTCTGGATGCTATTACATACGTGTGAAGCCACTTGCACGTGATTTGGAGAGGGAAGTTGAGGATAAATCAATAGGCTTTTTATTTTCAGTGAGTAAGTAAAATTAGTAAAAGGTGCTGCTGGCAATACAAGCTGGAGGACCTAGTGTTCCACAATTGGATTTTCTTCTTTCTGGGTCAAATCAGTGTTGCCGCTAGACACAACTGCAGAAATGTGTTACGTTAAAATAAATGATTCACCTTGGAGTCAGTGGGACTAAGCAAGGAAATCTGCTGCTATGTAGCTATTAAATGTTTTGTGTCGTATTTTAGAAGTGAATGTACATTTTTGTTTTTAATCAAGTGAAATACATTATTTCCTACACAGTTGTGTGCTTGGGGGGGGGTACTTGTACATAGTATATTCTACTAGGCTTAAAGTAAAAGAAATTGTCCTAAAATACATACATACCCGTGTGTGTAYGTGTATATATACATATATATGTGTGTATATGTACATGCATACATATATATATGCACACACACACCCCTTTATTTAAACAGAGAGCTTTTGTTGTGAGATGAAAACAATGTGTGCTATAAAGAGCTTGAATTCATCTTAAAGCTAATGCCCTTATCAGGACTTGCCTTGCACTCTACTGTCTGAAGTGATTTTTGTCCTATGCCAGTCTGAATCAGTTGATTAACCAGTTTATAAAGCCATGAAAGAGTGCATAGTGGATCACGCTATAACCATGGAGTCTTACTTTCATTTCCTGCCTCCATTGCCTATTATATTCTCGTTTGCCCATTGATGACTTGTGTATTTATGACGAGCACACTCTTCTAGGGCTGTCTTACTGTGTGTTTGTGCAGCTTGTAGCAGATGAGGTTTTGCTCCTGACTGGGATGTAAATAGCAAAACCTGAGCTGTGATAATACTTGATCTAAGGATTAGTGGATGATCGTGTCTGTACTTTTTTTTTGTATGATATCCTATTGTGTGCTGTCTGACTTGCACAATTTTTTGAATAAAACCTGATCCTTCCTTTGTTTGATGTGTCTTCCCATCATTTGGTTAACTATGTGGACTCTACGCATGCTGAGAATGGTAAAAGACTAGACACGGTTCCTTCACGTCCCCTCCTRTCAAGATTCCAGCCTATGATTGTCAGGACTGATTATTTTCAGCAGATAAGGCAACAGTTATTTTAGTGACCTTTGGATTTCCACTTGAAGGGTCTTTAGAAGTGTGCTTTGTAATTTGCTTTTTTTTTTTTTTTTAAAAAAAAAAAAGCCTTTAACAGTGGATAATCCTCTAGTTTATCACATAACAAATACTATTGGTGTGGAGATGAGCAGAATTCTTAAATTTTGTTGTGTATATAATGTTTTGGCTGGGAAACAAGTACTGAGTCATACATAAATAGTGTCATCAGGTGTGCTCACATGGTAAGATGTACGTGGAAAACATGTCAGTGAAAGATCTGTTTGTTTTATTTCCTTGTCATTAGCCTGCAACAACTTGTCTGATCTTTTTTGARACCCTGTCATATAGTCTGTAGAATCTTATTTCCCTGATACCTTTAATAAGTGAGATAATTATAGTGAAATAAATCTTTTAAAAAGATGTATATATACCTTGAAAGGCTATATGTATRTATATATATACATACATACATATATATATTTATATATATTTAAACATAACCACCTCATTGAAGGCTGTAGAATGACCATCTGTGTTGATATGTAAAAGAAAAATGGAAACTTTAAAAATTATATTTGCATTTTTTCCTCCAATTTGCTCTTCTCAATATGGTTTATTGTTTAAAAACTGCTTATCAAACTTTCCCTCTTATTTAGAGGGAAATAACTTTAACTTTCTGAATTTTAATTCCAGAAAACCTTGAATCCAGTTCTTTCTCTCTGACTTGGAGAGAATCTTGCCTAGTAAATGCAGTTCCCATACTATGGTGATTTTAGTGTTTTTGGGGGACACTTTGGGAACAAAGCTGCCATCTCCTGCTGCAGCTGGGAGGATCTGAACTGGTGCAGATGGCCAGGACTACAGCCACCTCAATAGAGCTCTTAAGTACCAACTCCCACTGAGAATTTGTCTACACATATAGTGTCTCCTTTYGCAAATACATCCCACTCCAAGAAATGTTTGTGGGTGCAGTTATTTATCAAGATTATTGGAGAAATATGTTGACTGTGGTGCACAGGTATGACTGCTGAACTTTTGCCCTCCTTTGGTCTGAACTGCTGTTGAAATTTAAGCCAGATTCTCCGGGTAGGTAGTGTTTGCTCTTTATTGTTTAAATAAAGCTAGTGATGGTTTTTCCTCCTGGCCATTGTAATTGGGAAAGCACCATTTGGCTTCCAGTCAGCTGGGCAATTAGCATTTTATAGCCAAGCCRTACGCTTAAATGGAATTACTTGGCTCGAGTGTTGAATTACAATGGCCAGTAGGCTGCCATTCTTCTTGCATAATTTATTCAGTACTTACTTTCGTGTTTAGGATTCAGGAAGAGGTTAATTTAATTCCATAGGAGAAGCTAGTAGTTACTTTACCTTAACACTGTCCTTTACTGTGATGCAGGGGAAGGTTTTTGTGTAAAGCATGTATTTACCTAGTCCGTCAGCTATAGATAAGGCAGCCTTACCTACTTCTTTCCTAGGAATGCAGTCTTTGCTGGAGCCATTGACACACTTACTGTTAAAAGTGCTGCCAAGACTAATTACCTGAGACCATTTTCTTCCATGCTGTTGCACAGGTATTTTTAAGAAGCGGTTGTATAAAAGGGTAATATAGTCCTAGGAGACTTTCCTACAAACTTGCAAGGGGTCTGTTTACTCTGTTAGAATATAAAATACTAATATATGACAGTGGTGACTTAACACTGAGAAGTGCCATTGCATCTGTTATGATTATCCAGGGTAGACACTGAATATCCTCTGTGTGTCATCTTGGAAGGATTTAAAAAAAATATATATGTAAAACACATTCTGCTCCCAGAAATTCTTAGACTGAGTAAGGTAGCTACAATACATTTATTTCAGCTCTTAGTAAGCCTAAGCACTTAACTCAGTGCTCATAATTATATCCTGAATMTCCTATGTGTCTCGATTTTCCTAAAGCCCTTAGCCGCTAGAATCAATGTGGGAGGGTTGTGGGGGGTGTGGTGGTGGTGTGGGGTTTTTTTGTTTTGTTTTTTAAGCTCCTTTCTTAGCAGAGTGATTGCAGAGAGCTTGCAAATGTAGAGCAAATGCACACCAAGGGCTTAGACGCCAGAAGGCTACTAAGAACACAGCACTTATTTATTTAGATATATCTAACTTCATGATTTCTAGGTAACTTGATTATATTTTTGAGTCCTTGGGGTGCTAGTCTTGGAATGCCTGGCTGTTTTGAGCAAACTTTACCTCTAGCTTAAGCAATTTGCYCTTTTACTGCTCCCATCTGCCAGTTGTCTTAGCATGCTTCATATCCTGTGCACAGCATAGAGAGAAAGCAAGCACTGAACACTTAATTTGACCTTCACTTAGAAAGTGCTCCCTCTAGAAATGGGGCACGTATCTGCATGCAGAAGCCTTTGTGGCTGGCCTTTATGCACAGAGTTCCGGTCTGGCTTGAGTAGTATAAGGTTTGGTCACTAATATTTGCATTGAATGATGTCTGCTACCTAGAAGCTTGTATTCTCGCCCCCTTCCCCCCTACTGCTAACGGAAGAGCTGAGACTTTTGTCAAAGTGTGCATCCCTAAAATATTCTGATCTTGGGAAGGGGAGAATTTCAGGCGCCTATAGAAACTGCACTTAAGCCTCATAGTAAGCAATTTTGAACTGGATCCATAAAAGAAGACTACTGGTGTCAAAATTATTTTCTTGTGGAAAGCTCATTAGCAGCAGTAAAAACACTGTAAGCAGTAGTCTGTGTGAGATGATTCCTGGCTTGCAGTTTCTGGTTGCTTAGTTGGTTATTGGCCTAGGTGTAAAGCTAACTGCTCAAAACCTAATTGTTTTGATAATTAAGGAAATTGTTACCGTATGTTGTTGCTTTAATCTTTACTATTTTAGTTTTTACAAAATGATTTAAAGGTGTCTCGTAGGAGAAATGAGAATTTTTGCTTGTATAGCTGCTCTCYGGAGTTCTTTGGGGTTTTGTGGGCTGTTGAAGGCATTTGCAAACCTTGCTTTACTCTGCCTGCCTGTGCTGCCCCGAGCCATGCTGTTCTTCTGCGGGAGAAGAACAAACGTGCACCGTTTCTTACTCACTGTTATGTTTCAAAGCTATGTTTGATTCCAAGCATAACAGCATCTTTTTATATAATACAATAGCTTGCTTCTATTGTGGGAAAATGCTTCATTTTATTTACGATTTGCTGACTGGGCCCCAATTGCAGGTCCAGATTGAACTAATGCCTAATGTAGCTGTAATTTGAAAGCCAGTTTGGTCTGTGGAATTGTTTAATCCTTGGTGAGGATTCCASCCTCTAAAGAGCCCAGCTGTAGTGGGCTAAAGCGCAAGTAGACTTTGCAGGATTTTCCAAGTGAGATGGTAAGTGTGAAGGGAGCAGAGAAGCCAGACTGAAGCACAGCATCATAGTTGCATATCTGTGAGTTAGTGTTGCWGTTAACCTGACATCCTATACTGTCATTTGGAGAGTTGTTTAAGATCTGAGSTTAAATCAGAACTGTTCTAGATCCTAGATTTCTGAATGTCTTTACTCTTCTCATGACTTGGGTCCAATAGAATTACTCTGTATGTTTAACATACCAGTACTGACCCTGCAGCAGTTTGGCAGTAGGGTTAAGTAAACCATGCATCTGACTGGATGAATTACTGATGTTTTAGCTGAGGAAAACAAGGAAATATTGACAAGTGGATAGAAGCTGAAGAATTGCTTATTTGCTGTTAGGGGGAAGGGACTTTGGTTATATGCCCAGATGTAGGGAGCTTAAGCAGTGGTTCAGAGATGCAGTCACATTATCCTAGCTGACATGACCACATGTCAGCTCAGCCCTATTAACTTGACTGTTTTTAGTCTGTACAAAAGCTGAGGTAAAATTAATCAGCTCAAATATCAATGTATGAGCTTTCAGCTAATACATTTCCCCACATGCTTATAGCTGAGTGATTGAATGGTTTACTGGTATGTCTCAGTTGATAAAGGTTAGTTTAATAAACTGAAGTAACTATTTCTGTGACACACTTTCTTAATCTTGAAAAATAACGATAAAATGATATTGACCTTCTTTTATAAAGCACTTGTAGATCTAGTGATGAGCTATGCTACATAGTGGCTAGATATTATCATAATAACAACCTGAGGTTAAGGCATTTAGCACTGTAAAGCATCTGTTTAAGTAATTTACTTAAAAAGTAAACAGATCAGAGTATTACCTCTTAAAACAGTTTGGGTCTTTTCATCTGAATTCAGAGATCAGTCCTCACTGATCAGGTCTGTTTCTGCTTGTAATTGGTGACTATCAGATTCTTGCCAGACTAAGAACAAACATAAACAACTGCAAGGGCATTCAGTCATGGATGCGTTGGAAAGTATACTCAGTTTTACGGAGAGAATGCACAGGAATGTTAGCAACGTAAAGGTTAGCTGTAATGTCTTTTGTGTCTGCCAGTTAGATAACTAGAGGTCTGATGATTACACAAAAACAACAAGAATTCCTTATGCGTTCCTGCCTCAGTGCCACTGCGTGCATTGGGAGGCTAAAAATAGGGTGTGTGTTGGTGAGGTTTTTTTTTGTTTTGTTTTATTTTGTTTTTACACGATGGCCATCACTAATCAAAGCTTGATAGTTTGTAATATGAAGATTGTGAAAAGTTTTTGTTTATAGCTGCAGTGCCCCAATGCATTGTCATAGTGGCTACTGCAGCCTAGTCATGTCCTGTGAAATTCAATACGTGTTGCACCTGTTGGGGAGCAGATGCAAACAAACTTGTTTAACATGGCTTGAATGTCCAAACTATAAAATGCATTTGGCTGATGACTCTGCAAATGGTTAGTCCTCACTAGCCAAACTTTGCATTGCATAGATATTTTTAGAGCCTCTGTTCTTAATGGCACCCCCAAAAAAACCCATCAGCTCTGACATTGAGCTATTTCTACTTTATCCAGAAACATACCGCTGATTAGTGTGTTCCAAATATGAATCAGAAAAAAAGTATGAAATGTGTTACATCCGTAATAGTTCTTCAAACATCCATGCTGATTACTTATCAAATATTGCACWCTCACTGAAATATTTCCTCTTTCTATCAGGTTTAACTTTTCTGTGGTGACTTTGAAAGTAGAGAAATAACAATCTGGTAACTCAGAGAGGAAGTGTTTCAGTGAATAGGTGATTGTTTCAGGAATTGTGTTGCTTTATTTAGTGCTTGGTTACAGTATTTTTTTCCTCTGGCTCTGAATACCCTATGAGTATTAATGCCTGTGCCCTCCTGATGGCCTAGAGGTGGTCTGGGAAATGGAGACAAGCAGGGAAAAGGCACCTGCCAAACATTTGGTAGTTTTATGTGGGACTTGCACAGGGCTTTAATCACATAACCATTTTCCTCTTAAACTTTTGTTGGTGAAATAAAATACCTGCCTACATAATGTTTTATTCAGATCATCATACGTGAGTGCTAGTAACTGCTGGTTGAAGCTAGYAGTCGTACTCCTGTGCTCTAAATGTTACAGAAAATGACTTGGGTGCATGGCAAAACACATTACTGTACACAGGCTCCTTTACAGTCTGTTTGTCCACCTTTGAGCATTTGCCTGCCCCAGGGCTTCCAGCATTCCCTGTCTTGTAAGCTCATTCAGACATTTCAGTGCAGCTTCAGGCAGCTGACATTTAAGTGTTAAACCTGACTGAGCAATGTACCTCCCTTCCTTTGTCTCCCCCAAAGTAAAACAAACAAACAAACAAAAAAACCACATTTGAATGAGGTTCATGACATAACTTAAACATACCTGCTTTCTTCTCCATTAAAACCAAAAGTAAATCTGGAACTTCAAACCCAGTTTCTCAGAGTAGTGTAGATGTAGATGTCTTTTCAGTGCTCCCCCCTTTCCTCTCCCCTCCCTTCCCCTGCCCATCATTAAAATTTCAGACCCATGAAATAATTGGACCAATTATTTGAATTACTCAAACTTCACAGACTGGCTTAGGTACCTTTGATGAACCCGCTACCTTTGTAAGCCCTGAAACATGACAACAGCTGTATGTTGAACATCAAATGAATATAGGTCATGTCTGCGGAAAAGGCATGACTGATGGGAGTACCCTGGCATGGCTGTGCATTTATTTTGATTAGTACCGTGGGACCCTATARGTTCTATACCAGCTATTGTTAAAGGAGGCGATCGGTGTATGTTAGCTCTGCAACTTGATGCCATCTTCAAATAGTGATTTCTCTCTGAAGTGGGGTTTCCTCTTGTGACCTCTGAACTGCCAGTATGTTAAAGGCTTGGTAATCGATGGAGCTCTGTATTCTTTGTGATGTGATTGATTGGGATTCCTTCACACTGAACTCTGCTTAATGTTCTCTTTTGTTTAGGAGGTCCTCCAGCAGCTGATTGTAATGAATTTACCAAATGTTTTAATGATTGGCAAAGATCCTCTTTCTGGTGAGTAGTTTGAGTTCTTCCCCCTGCTGTTAAATGCTAAGCAAAATTTGTATTTATTTTATTTTCTTAAATAACAAATGTGCTTTTAACCAAACTATACATACTTGTACTTGACCAAACTACAAATATTTTAGAGTATCACAGAGTCTGTCTGTTAAATACAAGTAATGTATACTGCTTATTTGCTTATGTAGGTATGTATATATAATATCTGATATGTGTGTGGATGCATGTGTTATGTTTATATATACAGACGTGCAATAGTAAATTAGCTCTGAGAGAGTCTGTTTAAGTGACTTACTCAGTGTTAGAGAGGAACAATTCCAGCCCAGCTGGGAGTTGTTTGTGCCTCAGTTTCTCTCTTTGTACATACTTCAATCTTTGTCATAGAAAGGTGGCCCTGTACGTATGCGCTCCTCTTGGCAGAGCCAGAGCAGCAACTGCTGGTGTGAAAGTTTTCTTCCTTCCCTGCTTCAAGATGACCCAGGGTATGTCTGCCATAGGAGAATAGTTTGTCCTTCAGTTTTTTTGTTCTGTGTACCCATCTAATTAGTTCAGTTATGGCAATATGTGCACAGCAGCAAAGGCTGTTTGTAGAGTTACCTGCTACAAGGGGTGTTGTCCTGCAGCATGAGGAAACTATTGCAAATGAAGCACGAGAAGGAAAAAATACAAAGCTAGAGAGAAAAATACCTCTGTAATGTCTTAGAGAAAAGGTGGCAGAGAATRGATGGAGGAGAAAAGCAGCTGTCTAGTTGTTTTTTCTGGGCAAGAACATATGTGTCACAGAGGGTACCCTATCAACAATTACTTGGGGATGGATGAGCTTATGTCAAGTTTTTCATGTCTTTGGTGGGAGGGTTAAAATGAAGTGTTTGGGATTGAGATATTTACTACTTTGCAAGCGCATTCCATCTCTATCATATCCCCATGCCTAGGGCAGTAAATTTGTTTTTACYGGTGAAGAAAAACCAGGTGAACTGGATCAGCAGTGATAGAGGATGATGTGGTAACAAATGGCAGAGACCTTGGCAGAAGAYTTGCCTTTGCTGTTCTTAGCAGCAGTAGTGTAGTATCTGTATGTCACAAAGGGTTTATATAAGACAAGGATGTAAACCTAAAGATGTTGGATCACTGAGATTCCGACTTAATACCTTTTGTAGTAAAATCCAGCTGAGGGCAAGATGTTCACTTATTCAGCTAGCAGAATGAAGTCTGTACTGCCAGCACGAATTCTCCATTACAGGCTACTGGAATGGCTAAGAGGAGGGGAAAGAAATTCAAGAGCTGTCACTCTCAGGCATATGGGCAATGGGCAGAGCCTGGACTGCTAGCATTACAAATGCCAGTGAATAGTGGTATCTGGGGCAACCAGGCAATTTTTCTGCTGGCTTGCATCAGTGTAAAAGGCTGTCTGGCTTTTTGTCCTGGCCATTCCTGAATGACAGCTGACAGAAGGCTCATACTGCAGGAGCCACAGCATTGGTTCCTGAGGAGCTTGCACACTTAAAAGCTGTCCTGTGGTTGTGTATAGTTTCTCACTAAAACACTAACCATTGCTCTGAGAATCCTGTGACTTGTTGCTTTCTGACAGCATGTCAAATCGATCTCGTTCTTTCTTTCAAGAAAGCACCTGACATGTTTCTTGTAGGGAGGATATTGTCACCCATGTGTTCTTATCTACTAGCTCCTCTGATTAAAACCAGACTTCTGCATCATTTTACTGACATCTTTTGAAATGCAACATTTTCATTGTGTATATTTTAAGTTGTTGACATATTGCCAACATTCATCAGAACATGTGGGAAAAGATGTTAAATAGCACAAAAGTGGAATAGGTGGATGATGGAAAATGATGGGGTATGTGTGTATAAGAAAAGTGTGAAGTTCTTGTTTAGGCATATTATGGAATGCTTTTGAGAATCGGTCACAGCGTAGACGCTGCAGAGGTAGGTGGTGCACAGAGACAGAGTTAAGATTGTACTTGCTCCAGAGAGCATACTCAAGGAGGAGAGCGTCTGAGCACAAGACTTCAAGAAGAGCTCTTCTTGATCTTACTTTAGGTAAACGATCACTGCTAAGAAGCGCTGAAGAAATTGTTGAAGAAGTAGAGAACTAGCAGTTTCAGGAAGAAGAATCTGGCTGATGTCTGACAAAGCCTGGAAAGAGCAGGCAGGAGAGGGCTAAGATGTTAGTCAAATGGATAGAAAGGAATTCTTAAAAGTGGGATGAAGGGAGAACCCATGTGGCAGGTGAGTGATGACCAGATAATTGTCAGATTGATGTGGTTTTTTTGCTGAGTGCCTTACAGAGAAGTGTGGGAGGAAGGCAGCAGCACTCAGGGAAGAGGGGAAAGTGAAATGAGAGATTCTCTCTAACTGTGAGAGAGCTAAAGGAGCTAAAGGAGGACTGCAGGCCAAATAGAGGTATGAGGACAAAGCAGTCATCAGCATGGAAAGTGGTGCTTTTGGCATGAATACAGAGGAGCCCCATGGAAAACTCATGGAAAATGAGAGGGCTGGGGGTACAGCAATGTGGGGAGAAGATATGAGACATTAATTAAGGGGTAAGTGTTTAAAAGTGGCAAGAGCAGTAGAGAAGCCTCCTCCTTTCTGTCATTGGTCCAGTACAGGACAGAGATTGAGAAGGGAGAAGGTCTTGGAGGAAGTAGCTGCAAAGACAGTGCTGGACAAAGGAACATAAACAGTAATAGATGCTGGAGAAGGTGAGGGAGGTGCAGATGGTCTAAGTGGCTGGGATGGAAGTAGATGGGAAGGCTTTTGCCTTCCCTATATTTTAGGTAATTTCTCTGAATGAAAGACCCTTCTTTACCAGAGGGGGGAGGAGAAATCATCCCATGGTCATATTCCTAGAACAAATGGAGTATTGCTTTGTACTCTTTGAACTCAGAAGGCTCCTAACTTCTGTATTAACTCCACAGATCCCAGATCAGAGAGTTATTAGATCACTCAATTAAATTGTTATACAGTGCATCTGGGTGACTTATTCCTAGTAATGGCTTTGCATGATATTTGAGTGGTCTGTTTGCCAGTTCAGTCTGCAAATTTTACTTTGTCCTCTGAAACACTGCCAAAAATCATTGTGTATTAAATTATAACTGAATAGCTCTAAAGCTGAGAATACTGCTCTTGCTATTTAGCTTACACTTGTCACTTGATATTTTGGACTACTGAGGGCTTCTAGGGCTGTACTTTGGATATGAGACTATTGCAAAAACAGAGCTGCCACTATTAAAAATGCCACGACAATAGGGCTTTTGCATAGGAGATGGCACATGTCTGCTGGATTTAGGAGCTTTACCTGCTTTCATGACCTCTAAATCATTTTATTTTAGGCTGTGGCAACTTTACTTACAGTTCATTTGGCCATGAGCATAAAAGTTGTAAAAATAATCTGTGAATAATCTGGAGTGTAGGGAGCAGAAAAGAAACCTGAAAGTTTAATTAAAGAACTTAGGATACTGCTGCAAGAAGCAGACTTGCAGAGCAATGCTGCTAATATTATAGGATTTATTCTCTTCACTGCACTGTACAGTAGACGTCTACTACTGTTAAATTCCCTTTCTGTTGTTGTCTTCCATAGCAAGTCTTACTGAACAATCCTTCCAATCCAGGACTGCACCACAAATCTTGCTCTGCTCAATTTGAGAATCATCAGCATATTAATCATGTGTACGTTTCCTTGGTATCATCTTTTATACCTTCCTTTGTTTTTAGCATGCCTTAAAAATGGTTAGATTAATTCATGTGCCTATGCAAGGAATATCAATAAACAGCAACAGTCCTGAACCTCTATTTAGARACATTATTTAATTTCTCAGTTTCCAGGCACCCTAGTTTAACTCAGCTACTGAGTGTACTTGGAAAGCAATGGCAGTTAATCTTTTGAAACAGTCATAGTTCCTACCCCACTCGCCGTACCCTGGGACTTTAACTTTTTTTATTACCTCTTTCAAATTACAAGTTAAGTTTGTGTATGGCTGAGCCCCAAATCCCTGCTAATAAAAGCCTATAGAAACTGTTTTTATTAAAATCATAAAAGATGTAGACTCCCACTGCGATATCTTTTCATGCCTGGTTTCCTTCCTTATTTTGTTTCATAAGCCTCCAGAGACACAAAGGTTCATTAAAATATAAAGTTAATGACAAAGCACTGCCTCAATAATGCAAATATGGAATTCAAGCTTTTTTCAGGGTGTTGTTACAGTTGGAGAAAAACAGTGCTTGTGTGCTTCACCACTTCCCACCTGCTCCACAGGTCCACTGGTTGCGGCRTGCAAGCACCACACACAGTGATGTTCTCTCTGATCTGTTGGAGGAAAATCAAGCAGAAACATACATAAAAAAAAAACTGCACAACCCCTGAATTTCACATGCTTGGATGCTCTCTCTGTCTTTCCCCCTTTCTCTCATATCTTTCCTTCTTTTCCTACCTCCCCCTTGCTCCCCTCCCCCCCAAGTTGTCTCTGTACCTTGATCCTCTCTTGTTGTTGTTGTGGTGCTGGTGTCTCCTAATCTCTTTGCCTGCCTCCTCCCAGAATACTGCCATCTGTTTCTCACTGTCTCCTGTAAGAGCAGGGGAGTCTCATGGCTCTGCAACGCAGAGACGCTCCCAAAGTGCCCAGGTAGTGACTGGGTTCCCACCCCTCAAGAAAACCCACTGGCCCTCTCACTTTTGGGAGCAGATGCTCCCTCTGCAAGTCTCACAGGTGGCTGGCTCCCTCGCAGGTGCAAATATGAAGCCTGGGAGCAGCTGCCTTGGAATTTTTGAAAAGGTGTGTATATATATATATATATATTTTTTTTTTTCAAAAAGGCCACTTTTTGAATTAGTACCTTTCTGTTGAAGTGCTAGTTTGAATCCAATATGTCCACTTCAACTTGTGAATATCTGTCTACTGAGAACTGCCCCAGACCTAAGCATGTGCATCCTGCCATGAAAGGACGCTCTCCTGGTAAGGTCAGTTAACACACAGGGCTGGGTGGASCTGGAATGCTCCCTTCCTGGCCATGTAGRAAGGCCTTGTGTTGTCCTGATGAGCTAGCATAAGGAAATATRTGTTTCTGCTTATGCTGTGTCCAGGCAACTTTACCACCTCCTTACATCAACACATATCAAGCCTTTTGAAAAACATCACAGAAAGAATTGCTGTTCAAGAGACATAATCAAATTAGGGATAAAGATCACTTGCTTTTGTTCAGTGTACATTGCAGTATAAATGCACTGTCCTGAGCATAAATCTTGCTTGCTACACTGTGTAATAATTTTAGATGTGCTTCTGATTCACTTGGTAACCTTGGGCACTGTACTTAAGGTTGTGGTGCCACAGCTCTTTTGTGTGTGTGAAATGAAAGGGAAGAGTGTAATTAATTCCTTCCTGCTTTGTTCTGGAATTTAATTGAGAAATTTCTGTAAGGCACTTTAAATTGGTGAAGAGTTGTTTTATACTTGCAATCTATTTCCTTTAAATATCTCCTGTAAATAATGTTACTCTGAGGCTTGAAAATTTTACACGAACCTAGCTTGAGTGTGAATGATCCCTGAGTGCTTTAGTGCTAACACACCATTTCCACCTAATGGGAAAAAGCTACTGAATGAAAGCTCAAAGAACCGAGGGAAGTGTAGCTCTCAAAGCATTAACACAGCGTCTTTTAAAACACATCTACAGAGTTAGATGTGTTAACTAGACCTGGTAACCTTGGAAGTCTCTCTAGTGGGTAGTATAGTCTCATTTTCATTGCATGTGCATAGTGTGTCTGCAAGCATAAAAATGTTATAAAAATATACTTTGGAAAAAATCTGACAGTGAAGTCTTCTATGAAAGCTACTGTTGTGGACAACACTGTCAAATATTAGTTTTAAAACAGTAGCAAACTAACTATCTCGGGATTATTTCAAGTCTCTAAATTTCTCGTTGCTTTCCATAAACTCTGCATCGGCTTTCCTTGCCAAAGGGGCTTGCCATTTGTCTCTCATCAGTGTTCCCTGTCCGTGTGGCAGGCCCTGGTGGAGACAAGGCCTCCGAGTGCTGTTTCTAGGAGAGGTCAGTCCGTGGCAGGGGGAGAACAAGGTTGACTTTGTTAAGTTAAGCTAAGTAATGACTAAAGGTACTTCACCTCGCAGGGTCATGCAGTGTCACTGATGCGCATCTGTGATCTCTTGGAAAGAAAAACACTGTTTATGAAGTAACAGTCTTTTTTTTTTTTTTTTTTTTTTAATCACACTGCCTACATTTAAGGTTATGTCTTTCAGAATCATAAAGAACAATCAGATGTTCAGACTAAAATGTTATTTTTATGTTGTACTTGTGCAGAGCAGGCTATGAGTGCTACTAAATAGAGGGAGAAGAGCAAGAAAGATTGCATCTTTCAAAAAAATTTTTACATATCCTGCAGAGAAAGAGACAGTACTATATTTACAGGGTAAAGTGGAAACTAGCAGGTTTGAAGAATATCCATCTCTGAAGAAGAGAATTTCACCTGCAGTCTTAATGATAAATAATGTGGGACTTGAATATTCGAGTTTGAGTGTAGATTCATGCAGTACACTGGTAGTTTCTGTAGAACGCTCAAAGATGCATTTTAAAAATCAACTTTTATGAAAGCTGTTGAAAAATCTGCTTAACAGGTAAGATGTATTAAAGGCTATTTAGGGCATGTGTGTTTTAAAAGGAAATCAGAAAACATTAATTCCTAAGCGCTCTCCACACATGGTTGTGCTGCATGTGAGGTTCGTGGCCTGCAAGCAAGCCCTTGGTGGCAATTGGGGTCTGTGTGCCTTCGTTCGTCCGTGGGGCTGGGACGCAGAACTGATGGATCAGTGTGACTCTACTTCCCCACTGTGAGGTCCTGCCTGTGCTTCTCATTTTGTCTTCACTACAGCCTTGCAAGGGCATGGTGTTGGTGGAGTAACACAGTTGAATTCAGAAATTATTAAAAAAAAAAAAAAAAAAACCTTTCCTATTTATAGATGGGAGTAACTAAACGCTCAAGTAAAGCAGGATATAAAAAGAGAATGTGTTTATCCCACAGTTACACACTGTGTGTCAGGAAACATGCAGATGCATGGGGTGAGAGGAAACTACATAGCCCATTCTCTCGTCCTCTTCACTCAGTGTACATGGGGTCAGGATTTTCCTGAATGTCTCATTTTGAATCTTTGTTCTTTTTATTAGCTGTACAGTGAATTTCCATCTTTTGTGAAGGTCTTTGCCTTCAATCTCTCTTTGTCTATCTTTGATACATATAATTTTCTTTGCTCCCCACCAATCCATGCTTTAATTTTGTTGAAACAAGATCTGAAGTTGGCTCAAAGCCACACCAATTCGCCTTGTGCGGCTTTCTCCTCTTAACCCTAGAAGGAATCATGCAGGGCTGTTGGTCGCAGCAAGATTCCCTGCAGTAACAACCTGCCTATGTCTCTTTCCCCCCCTGTGGTTCCAAGAACATATGGTTAGCTGCATATTCTCCCTTCTACATCACTCATCTTTTATGCTTCTTAGCACGTGGGGTTTTTACTTCAAAGTGTGAAAGTGTGCACGCTTTGCTGCAGAACAGAGGCAGAATTAGCTGCTAAAACATACCTACTCAAGAGAGAATTTATGTGCACAGAATGACACACTTCAGTTTAGGGAAGATTTGTGGCTATAAAATAGTTACCATTCAATTTTAGGACAAATTGTTTGAGAGTAATGTTCCTCTGCTCTTGCCCATTTTTTTTTCCTAACAAGCATTAGGCATGCACTTAAGCCATGTAAGGAAAAAAGCTCTTTCATCAACAAGAAAAGGCTCAGAAAATGTAGGTGGTGATAGCATGTTGTGGTAAAAAGTCTTACTGAACTTGAAGCTTTAAACTAATCCATAAGAACTGTGTAGTTACATGGAAAATACAGTAACATTATAACAGGCATGTATATATTGTTTGGGCACTTCTTCAAATAAGGTATTATCTCCCTATCAGGAGGGTGTTACTTTTGGAGATAATAACTTGCAAGTACTTGATTTATGTTGCACATATGTGCTGATTTCTTCTTCTGTTTGTTTTTTCTTTTGTTTTGTTCTTCCTCTCTAGGTAAAAGTATGGATGAAATTAAGAAGCTGCTGCTGTTGGTTCTGGGTTGTGCTGTGCAGGTGAATGTTCATTACAGACTTGAAAAACAATATTTTTTGAATCTTAGTATTTTGGGGCAGAGCAAATCCAGCCGAAGATCAGTGTTGTATGAACAAAACTCCAACAGGATAGCTTATGAACTAAAACTGTGAAAAGATGCACAGATGAAAGAAAGAAATTACAGAGGGAAAGGAAGCACGCTTTGTGATAGCAGTAGTCTGTTGCAAATACTTGAATCAATCAAAGGATATGTTGTTTTGCATCTAAGTAGTCCACTTTATCTTTTTATTAAAGATAATTTAAACTTTTTGTTATTATTAAACTTTGAATAGTGTTGATCTAAAGTTTTTTGCGTATTTTCCTATTATTTTACAATATGAGTATTACAGTGCATGTTAATGCAAAGCAAATTGAAAAGCTAACTGTCTCAGCATGTTTGTTTAATGAATCCTGACTATTTGCATATGTTTTTTCATTTCAGATTTTCTACCAATGTAGTATTCAATAGATAGTCTGTATATTCATTTAGAGATTTTTATGCAGTGTTTATTAAAATAAATGGACAGGCAACACAAATTCTCTAGAGATATACCCAGTTATTAGGTAAAGAAATTTGTGTTCTGCTCACCAAACCTCTGTGGTGGTAAACAATAGAGGCCTTGCTGGCCAGCCTTTGCTTATAATTGATCTTGTTTGTAGGTCTGTCTGGTGTTTTTGTCATGCCTTAGGACACTTACCCTGCTCAGCTTTGTCAAGTCAATTATGTCAGGGTAATGCCGTCTTCGTATGGCTGCTCTGAACTTTATCTCGCTGTTACATTGCAACACAAAGAATAAAGGTCTGATTTGGCAAGCTGTTTTATATCCTCAGCCCACATTTACAGTTCTGAGCCTCTTCCCAGTGAAGTGAATGATCAGATTCAGAATCAGACCCCAAATGGCCCCTGTAAATGGTAGAAAAAGTAGTTTGAAAAAAAATCATATGTTAAACTTCTCTTTTGCCTTCTAGTAGCAACCCTTCACTGTAATATTATTAATGTACAATTACAGACGTAGATAGTGGAAGATGTTTGATTCTTTTAAAACCTTCAGTAGAAGGTTTACTAGCATCTGTTTGTCTGAAATATCACTGACTTTTATCTAGAAAGCTCCTCAATCTTATTTTCTTTCTAAAGCACATATTGATTTAATTCCCAAGAAGCAAACTGCAAGCTTGATGTGAAGACAATCTAAAGTGATGCACTTTTCATTGCTAAAACCAAGCAAAATTCAAACAGCTAAGCAGACAGGATAAGTGATGTTTTTAAAGAACAAAACCAACCATTTTAACTTAGCCTTAATTGTCCTGACTGTAAAAAGTTTTGGTATTTTAATGCATAATTCAGTTTGTCCCATTTGTGAAACAAAGCGTTACACCTTCTAGTGTGCCAAAGTGTAGATCTTGAATATGCCATTAGCAATACAGGGATTTTTTTTATTATTATTATTATTTTAATGAGAAGATATTACAGTTGGTCTTTAGGTCATCATTTCAGAGAGTGCTTTCTTTTAACAGTGTGAGAGAAAAGAAGAGTTTATTGAAAGAATAAAACAACTAGATATTGAAACACAAGCTGCTATTGTGGCACACATTCAGGAGGTAGGACTCAGCATTGTCTATTTCACTTTCCATCTTCTCTTTTCCTTGACTCAACATACTGGTGTTTTGTTATCAAAAAGTTAATGCTTGAAGTTTCATAATGGGTTTTATTAACTCCACAAAGAAAAATGATTATTCTATGAATGTAGTATTGTAACAAAATAAGGTGAAAATGGCAGGTATTTAGAACTTCACCTGGCTTAGTATTCTTCTAAGAAGATGAAGTGATAAATGTCTTGCTTGCCAGTTACAGGTTCATGTAGGGGATGCATTTATAATGTAAAAGGTACATTTATAATAATTTCAAAAAGAATATATGGTTTAGGACTCAAAGTCCCATTTGTAGCAACAGTCCAGGCATTTAGTCCCTAAGTCACCTTAAGGTAGGTGARATATAGGCTTCCCAATGGCTTGGTTGCTTCAGACAATAGTTTCCTTACTCGATCTTGAAAATTGTGCTCTATGGCTGAAGCTGGACACATGCGTTGTTTTTAAACAGAAAGTCCGATCCAGTGGCAAGTATTCTTGGACTTCTATGATTTTTGTAAAAGGAAGAAATATATTTAGGTGTAGGGAGCCAGCTTAGCTTGCCTTGGAGATCCAAAGCCATTTGAAAATGCCCTCTGCTGGGTGGGCCTCACTGCAAAATGAGCATTTTGTGAAGTCTTTTAAGTGCAGGTATAAAAACCCTAATAAACTACAATTTAAGGAACAAATAATGGAAATGTAGACAAAGATATYAACACTTTTTTAAAAAAAAGTGTACTTTCAAACAAAAGGCTTTTCAGAAGGGAGTAAAAAAAATTCTGTGAAGTAGGCTGTAATAAAGAAGACTGTTACACTCAGTTAAAGAACATTTCTGCTTTTGTTATAAGAAAAGAGAGCCTTGAATGAAATGAGCCTTTCCATTTGACTGACAGTTCTGCTAAATGATTCAGAGGAAATCAGCTGTGTAACATGGCAATTAAAACAAACGCTGCTAGCAACAGAGAGACACGTTTCCATAGAAGTGAGATCCTCCTGTCTAGCACCTGCAAACTGCAAAGCCATTGGAAATGGGGCTTCTTCACAACGAGGCATTGACCTCACTGTTCAGTGTGAGATCTGTTCCCTTCTCATTCATGTAGTGACCACCCCAGTGCCTGAAGACAGACAGCTGGCTACTCTTTGCTATACAAATACATGTCCTATTGACAATAATACGTAGTTGATCACTTTTAAAATTCAGTCGTAACTATTATCAAAACCCTGAGTATTAGGAATTACTGGCCAGTGTTACAATTGAGGTAGTCACGGCTATATAGTTTTCAGCCTGTTTTTGGTGACATGTAGTATCTTTAGTGACCAATAGATGGGTCTGGGGATGCAGCATTTATAGCAAACAAATTTAAAAATCAACTAATGAGAAGATAYTTTGTTCCTGTTCTCAGGTGACTCACAACCAGGAGAATGTCTTYGATTTGCAGTGGCTGGAGCTCCCAGACATGGCTCCAGAAGAGCTGGAGAGTCTCTCCAGGAGCATGGTTTTCCACCTGAAGAGACTCATTGATGAGAGAGATGAGTGCACAGAAGTATGATGAAGTGATCGTGTGGAACAGTTGATGCAGGCTCTGTTCCTCTTGTTGTGTCTTGTTTGTACCTTTGATCTCTTCATTTTCTGAGCTTTTCTGAAAGTCTCTAGAAAGATTTTGACTTTTCCATTGGTTCCGAAATAAACACTTAGTGTGGTGCAGTGATTGGTAAGAGGAGTTCATGCAGTGGAAAGACCAAAGCATTTAAAGTTGTGAATATACCTTGAGATTTTTGTCTCTGCCTGTCTGTTCAGCCATATGTATTACAGTGATTGCTTGTTTGTCTCTCCAGTGATACCTACCATTACTGGTTCCAGTGTCATCTTTAGTTTTTTTTTGTGTATGAAATCAACCCTATCTGTAGCTGACTTATCAACTCCTTTCCCTTCAGATCTTTGGAGGAGGCTTCTTCCCTTCTTTAGCCTGACTTTTGTCATACATGTGACTTTGTGTTATTTTAAAATGTTAATTTTTACAGTTTGTATGGACTCATCAAGCAAAATAATTTTTCTAATTTTGATCTGGTCATCTGAGCATGGTGGAGATTTCTGTGTAACCTTCCTACCTGACTATCTACTTGAATTCTGTATAATGACCGGATAATAATTTTTTATCTTCATAAATCATTTTAGATGCTTGAAAAACACAATGTATAAGTATTATTATTTATCTTTTAATACTACATGCTTTTCTCTATTTTCAGGTGATTGTAGAGCTCACTCAAGAGAGAGATTATCTGCAGTCTCAGCAACCACCAAGTCCTCGGAAAGCACCAAGTCCAGATTCATCACCAAACCCAGCCAACCCTCGTTCTAATGAAGACAAACAGCACCTTGCAGTTGAGCTGGCAGACACAAAGGCTAAGTTGCGAAGAGTCCGACAGGAACTGTGAGTTGCCAGAAACCTGTGCTTCTGGAGATGCTTGTGTGTTAAGACTTGTGCATACTGAAAATACAATTGCCTATCAGCTTCCCTACAGTGATCTCCATGGGAGCTCTCAGAATCATGTCTTTCAAATTTCTGTATTCATAGCACTAGGAAGCTAGCATGGGTGCGCTTTTTTTTTTTTTTTTTTTTTTTCTCTCCTCTCCCTTACCAGATCTTTAAACATAGAGTGGTAGCTATTCGCTTATTTCTTCTTGTCTCTCACCTCTTCTTTTTCCTTTTCAAAACACCAGCTGCTAGCAGCACTGTTTAATAATTAGTGGAAGTTCAGAGGACAGTGAAGTTAGCTATGACAGCAATAGCTGTCCAATGAAATCCAATGAAATTTAAACAGAAATACTTAATATAAAACTAGAGTTGCAGTGTCAAATCCATGATACATGGTATCTCACAAAAACAGCTCTTGCTCTTACAAAGCTGGCATGCCATCAAAAATTTCATATTCAGAATGCATTTGGTGACTTCTGTSTTCCCTTCTAGTTTCCTAGCAGGGTCCACATGATCAGTAATGTTCCAGGGAAAAAAAAATATGTATATATATATGTATATATGCACACACACACACATATATATATTTCTTACTGAGTTTTTTCTAATCCTTTCCAGGGAAGAGAAGTCTGAGCAGCTTGTGGACTCTAAACATGAAGTTGAACAGCTTGTCCTTGACCTGCAAAAAATAAAACAAGAGGTAAGGTGACCTTGTTTGTTTGACCTTGTTTGACTGTGACAGACTTCCTAATCTAAAAATATCTTTTTCAGTGTGAGGATAAAAATACTGCTCTGCATTTCTTTAATGAAGAATCAAGTTACTCCAGCAAGCTGACCAGTATGACTGTGGTATAGAAGTGCTGTGCTTCCTACTTAACTGGTCATCTGTTTAGCTTGCAAATWGTCCAGTAATACCTGGAGTCTATATAGCATCAGGCATTGAATATGTCTGAGTCCCAGCAGGCTGAGGAACCTCTCAGTTTTGTGAAGAACTGACTAGCTAATAGGAGAATTCTCTCACTCCTCAACCAAAGGAAGATTATTTGTTGTTTCCATTCATACCTGCTTTTAAAGTTGGACAGTTTAAAGAATGCTCTTTCAAGTATTAATTTAGTGTTTTGCCTATCTCTCACTTCTCTCAGAATATCCAATTGGCCTCAGATGCTCGCTCTGCCCGAGCATACAGAGATGAGCTGGACTCCCTGAGAGAGAGGGCAAACCGTGTGGAGAGACTTGAGATGGAACTTGTCCGGTGCAAAGAGAAACTTCATGATGTGGATTTTTACAAAGCTCGTATGGAGGCAAGTGGAGATCAAGAGGAGAATTTACTGAGTTAATCCTTAATGATTGGCTTTTGTTTTGTTACAGTTCTTGTGTCATTTGTCCCTGAGCTGACTGTAGCAAAAGAACAGAGCAAGTGAAAACTTCATAACATTCATTATAGGTATTGCTTTAGCAGCATTAAAAATTCTTTTGCTGGCGAGTAAGGCGTGGTACACACAAAAAGTACTCATTAGTTTTAGTAAAGTCTGCTTAATTCAGCATTATGCTGCTAAGCAGGACAGACCTTTTCTGGAAGCTTCTTCTAGAGGATCTAAGTCTAGCCTTAAAAATTTACAGTAAGTGAAATGTTTGTTGTCCTCAGTTGATCCTTTGACCAGCATTTTAATTGTCATGTGTAAGTTAACTAAATGAATAGCTGGTTGTTTTTCCCTAGGAGTGTGTAGCAGCTGCAGCTGTTGTCCAAGTGGCTGGACATTTTTAAGCATGACCTTGGATGACAAATTTTAGGCCCCTCTTTTTGCAACAGTTGCTTATAGTAAAAAGGAGAGAATGTTTGGATCTTCCCTGGTGCCCTGAGCAGAGGACATCAGTGAGAAACCTATGCCTTTGTTCCAGTAGTAATGCTAATTATCAGCTTAGTCATCTGCAGCTGTGCCCATCCTGGAATCATAGAATAATTTAGGTTGGAAGAAACTTTGGAGGCATCTAATCAAATCCCCTGATCAAAGCATGGCTAATTTTAAAGTTAGATCAGGTTGCTCTTATTTTTCCATCCTTTCAGTCCTTTGAGCCCCTCTCACCTAAACTGTCAATAACCCCACTTATGTGATACTTCAGCCAAAGTCAGATGGATATCCAGGCTTGCAAAACACAKTGAGGTTCTGCAGTTTAGCCCCTCGTTATAATTAGGTAAAATCCCAGGTCTGAGAGAGAAGAGTGACCATGAAACTCATGTTCACAAGGCCTCTGGCTAAGAATATATGCCTTATTTCTGCTCTATAAACATTGCTTTGTAGGCGTCGTCTTTTTTTTTTCCTCTCTAACCTAGGGCACCAGCTAGATGCTACTGCTTATGAATAGATTCACTAAGATGACTGATTATTAAATGTAGTAATATCCTACAAAAGGCTGTCTCTTCTCTCGGTAATTCCCAGTTTACCTTAGGGAGTTTGAAGCTCTGTCTATCTTCTTCCCTAAAGCTGGCAAATCAGTCATGCATTAACCTGGCATACTAGCTAGCAGTGTGACATCCTGGTAATTCTCTTTTGACTGTGTACTAGAGTTACTTAGCTCTTATCTGCTATTCAGAGAATGTAGCTGGAGCCTAGAGGAGAACAGTGTTTAGTCTTATCTTCGTCTGAAAGCAAGAGAATAGCTATTGCTGCTCCTGAATTTCAGACTTTTTGCTTGCCCTAGAACCAGCAGTCTCCTGTTCTGTCTGCATGCTAATCTTGCTTAACGTGCTATTCAGTAAGGAGACTTCCACTTCTATTTTGTTCAATCTTCTCTCAATCCCTCTTCTGACAGCTTTTGGTAAAATTATCRAGCACTAGAGGTGAGTGTTGGCCCTCCAAAAATAGCTCCCTGAGATACAGCAGTGATTCGGACAAAGTACTAGCAGATCAGGGACAAASAATGCTCCCATCAATATGACATTTTACTAATTTTGGGTGACAGRGTAGCCTCTAGCATAAGCTGTTGTGCCTGAAGGGCTGAGTTTTTCTAAAATGTAACAGGATTGCACAGCTGTCTGCAGGCTGGTCTTTGGTCTAAAATAGCCAGTGTTTCACATGCTCACTGCTCCTCCTCCCATCACTGGTCTACCCTTGGCACAATCATGGACTGGCAGCTATGTACAGTGACATCATCAGGAAAATTCCATTGGTTTCATGCTGGTACATTCAGAGGATTCCATGGGATGCTGTTCTCACTTCTTTATGGTGCTGGAGCAGCACAAAGACTCTGCCTAGTAGCCAGGATTCAACTCTCCATGTTCCTCAATTTTCTTTCTCTTCTACTGACTCAAGTCCTCTGCCCTTCCAAAAAAAAATGACCATGGCCTGGAGTTCAGTTCAGTGCTTGCTCACATTTTCCCACTCCTTCAAAAATTGCTAGGCTTACAATTTCAAGTTGTGAGATTTGTACAAGGATGTAGTATGGCAGAGATTTATGACACTAGACTTTTTTGTGCCAGTTTATCTCATGGTATTAATTGGTACAGTTTGCATACTAAGCTGAGGGTGCTTAATACTTGAACAAATCTCTTAGGGCTATAGCAATGAAAATACAGGCGCATAAAGCACAGCTTTGGCCACTTTTCTGTGGCAATGTGATACCTTAAGACTCATAGGGTCTTGACCATATCATTAATAAACCTTGCAGAATCAGTAAGTGAGGGAAAAAAAGTGATTTTTAGCTTTGTGTGTCAATAAAGAAAGCTATTAAATGATTATACCCTGATTGTATAATCACTTAACCTCCAAAGTTCATTGTAACCATACGTGTATACAGTGCATGTTCTTAAAGTTTAACTCAAGGCATAAGTGATACTGGATCAGAAAAAAGTGTATAATTTATTTCAGAAATATAATTATGACAGCAAGGTTACGTATGTTGGATATTAAGCCATCACAGTTTAAGGTAAAAGTAATGTAAAGCAAAATTTTTTGAATCTCTTACCTAGTAAGTTTAGTGTGTTTTCAGAAAGAAATGCACAGTCAGCAATTCTTGCTGTTGGTTTGAAAAGAAACTCATAGCTACAGAATCGTGTTGGTGGGTTTATTTAAAAAAAGAAAACAAACCAAAAACCCCTCCTACCCTTAATTCCAGTGAAAATGCCTCTGCTCCACTACCAYCCACTGCTTGTCTAATTCCAGTGTAGCCAGACACATTTTCAGGTCAAATGTGTTAGCACAGAGTTCTGTGAGATGTTAGTGCTAACATGTTGTAGTTAGAACAGTTTTACCTTCCAGGCTTTGTGATTTAACTTTACAAAACTCTCATGGAATAATTACTTAAATTAAATGACCTTTTCAGTATTAAGACAACCTTAGATCATGGGTGTGCCAGTGAGCTATGTCGACCTAGCTGTAGGAGGCATTTCCATCAGGTTATTAATTTAAGATTTCATCAGAACTGTTTTGAAGTGACGTGTCCACCCTTCCTGGGTGCCTGATGGAAACGTACCTTCAGTCTTCCATATACTGCAGCTCCCAGTGATGTGTAGTTTGTACCAGAGCCTTGATATGTACATGTACTAGGCATATAGTTTAGCTATTAGTGACACACCAAAATAACTAGTTTCTGCTTGATGGACAGTTTTGGGAATAGTTCTGAGGCTACGTTTTTGAGGTCAGACACCATCTTACTTCTTAGGGCTGTGGTCCAGATTGAGTGTGATGAGCCAGCAAAGTAAACTCTGATCATGTTGCTGTTTCATTATGGGTTTTCTGGCAGCTTACATGATGCTCTGAACATTTCCTGTTGTATGCTTCCTCTGGTCTGTTATCCGTTCGGTGTCAGCAATTCTAGCTTGCTCACTCTGAAGTGACACTGTTAGATCAGACTTGGCCCAGAATGTTAGTTCTATAGAATTTGTTGGAGGCGGGAGGGAGTGTGAGGGGTATGGGTGTTTTTTTTCTTACTTGTGTACTTAGACATTTGAATTGCAGTAATTGAACCACTTCACAAGCTCTGATATGTTTGTCCTTTTAATGCTTTTGTAGTAGGGAAATTCTTCCTGTTCCATTTTGCAAGTTGGTAGGTGACCCATGGAGAGATCAAGGACCATACCACACTGCATAAGGCAGACTTCCATACTATGCCACCTACATTCAAGATACAGYAAAAAACCAAGACTGTATAAGGATATTGAATTATGGCCTTCTGTAGTGTCAAAAGGCAAGGGTAATGGGTGTCATCGGACAATCTAACTTGTGCTTTGCAGCTGTCTTTTGAGTGTGGTTATTGGTTTTTGATTTTGTTTTGTTTTAATAACTGGATTGCATGAGGCTCTTTATGGCTGGTTCCATCCTCCCAAAAATGAGAAGGTAGTTGCTGGCTAAGCAGTGAAAGTGATTTACTCCTGCCTGGTAAACTTTCAGGAATCTACTTGGTTTGGATGTTTGTGGTCTGAGAGAGCAGACATGGACACTGATGTCAACAGAGACTTCACATTTTGAAGGCTGTTGTCCAGGAATAAAGTTGTAAAGCCGTAAGCATTTCATCTAGCCTGTGTGCACATATTCTGTACTTGTGTATTTCATGGAGCAGGGGAAAGGGAGGGARAGATGACAAAAGAACATTTCTTTAGAGAAACGAATGAACTACTTTCTGCACTGTAACTTTTCAGGGCAAAAATCCTTCCTGTACCAATTTAATCTTTTGAGATCTGATGTTTTTCTACCATGGAAAAGTGGATCTATGACTCAGACTTATCTGAGGATCACAGAGAGTAAAAGTTATCAGTCAGGTATTTTAACTTGAAATAAGATATAATTTAATAAATTTAAAACATGACCAGAACCACACAGGCCCACACAGGCAGATTTATGCTCTAGGCATTTCATATTCCTGGAGGTCAGTTACTTGAATGCATCAAGCTTCATTTGTTGCTCTGCAGGAAGTATTAGTATTTTTCTAAGGCTGTGGCTGCAGCAGAGTAAGTTAAACTCAATAAAAAACAGCTCTAAGAAGACATCAATGTTCATATGAAGATTTTTATTTTCTTATTTTGTTTTTATTTCTGTAGTGATYGGTGTTTTGCTTTAAGTGGATTGAAATTTTGTCCCTGAGAGGGGAAAAGCTTTGAAGCAGGCATTTATACCTAAATGTACTGGAGCAGTGGTATGGACATTCCATATATTGATGGATAGTGCTCCCTAACATACTTTGAACATACTATAATATCCCTTTAAAGTCAATAAATATAATCCTAATTTTTAGTTGGAGACACAGAGGACTGCAGTGAATTAATTAAGCAATTGGCATTATGAAAATAGATTTAGAGTTGAAGAGTTGTTCTGGGTCTTGAGTCACAATGGTACACCTCTCAATCAAGCCTTATTTATAGCTTTATGGACTTATTTAAAGTCCATTAAAATTCATTAAATTTTTTTTTCTTTTCTTGRATTTTAGAAAAATAGCTATATTTTCATTAATGACTCAGATAATCAAACATAATACTGTCTCCCAATAAACTATCTGGTAACTTTTTATAAAGTAGAGATGTCAAATTTATTTTTTACATTTTGTAATATCATTTTATCGAAGTCACCTGGTCTTTAAAAAGTCAATGTATGTAAAGAGATTAACAGTATATACTATTTCTTTTTCTCCCTAGGAGTTAAGAGAAGACAACATCATATTGATTGAAACAAAGGCCATGCTAGAAGAGCAGTTAACAGTGGCAAGAGCTCGTGGTGATAAATTGCATGAATTAGAGAAGGAAAATCTGCAGTTGAAATCCAAACTTCATGATGTAGAGCTTGTATGCACCTTTTATTTCTTTAATGTTAATTTTTTTCAGTTCTGTTTTTATGCTAGGTCACATGAATTTGTCATGGAAATCAGTGGAGAAAGGGAAATAAACGAACAGTGCTTTTTAAGATGTTCTTTAGTTTGAATTTTATCTAGATATATTCTTAAAATGTTGCTGCATTCAATATCTAAATATTACTAGTGCTACTCTATGGGGCAGTGTTTGACAAACAGCATTTTATGCAAGAACATAGATACAATTTTAAAATACAGAATGGTTTAATACATATTTATAAAGGAGGCTTTAAAATCTGTCAGTTAATTAGAAATCTGTTAGATATAGAATATGGAAACTAGTACTCAACTTCTTTTGTTGGAAACAAAAACCACAGTGGTTATCATATCATAACTGCAGGAGCCCATCACTGCTATAAAGAACACAAAAATCCAAAGCTGATTACTACATAAATCAGAGTCATGGCTTATTGCTTCACAGACAAGAGATGCACGAAGTGGCAATTAATTGTCTACAAACAAAAAGCTGACATGGCGTTTTATCATCCCACCATCCCAAAAGATTGCCTTTCATTGCCTGTATTTAACTTAACATTCCTCCTGTTACCCTACTTGGCTTTGCATTCTTAGAGGTTTAAACTTTTAAAAATGGGATACGTTAGAAACAAAGATGTGACGATACTGTATGGAGTTAATTTAATGATTGATTCAGGGCAACATGATGCTCCCACTTTTCAGAAGTGGCTAGTGATTTTAAATACTGCATTTCTGGGTGACTWGGTGAATTTCTGGATGCTTGCTGGAAATTGGGACTTTGTGAAATGCCATGTCAGCTCCCACAAATGCAAATGGCCCAAGTCATTGCCATAAGCAATGGTAGCCTWATTATCTAGATCCATTCTCTAGATAATTGAAAACCCCAAATTATAATACAGTACAACATAATACGGTATGTTCTTGATTATGATTTGATCTAAATCAGAAAATCTTTTTCAACTTTTAATAAGTTGAAAAAGCCCCACAGACTTCAAAGTTGTATCTGCTGAGTCTCTAGAGTTTCTGTGCACTGTGGTACATTTTTATGAAGAGCTTTGCTTGGGGCACAGCTTGAATTCAGCCAGTGTTATTGGCCTGGCACCAGCATCACTCCACATGTCTTCATCCTCACCCCCTTTTCTCCAGGTATATCATAGATTTGAGCTGACTCTAGGTAGGGTCAGTTGGGCACCTGCATGGCATTTTATGGCCTATATTGATACACCTAAAAACGATTACTACTACATCTATCTATCTATTTATAATCTTAATATTAAGACATAYATTGCTTGAAGACTTTTCTACCCTCAAAGTGTTTGTTGCTCTAACAGTTAAACTTGAGAGAACCTTCTTACAGTTAATCTGCTTGTGTTTTCATTCCCATGCTTCTTGCACAGGATCGGGACACTGACAAGAAGCGAATTGAAGAACTCTTGGAGGAAAATATGGTGTTGGAGATTGCACAGAAGCAGAGCATGAATGAGTCTGCACACCTAGGCTGGGAACTAGAACAACTGTCAAAAAGCACAGATCTTGCAGATAGTAAGTAGCAGCTGTTGTGGCTTTTGTGGTGCTTACTGGGAACAGTTTAAATGAAGTCAGTGGGATAGATTAGATGGCTATTCAGTTTCTGATAAAGCGATCTAGAAGAATGGCTTTATTTTGTATAATAACCAAATATGAGCATACCACTACATTAAACTACTTGCTGTCTAGAATCTTTTTCTTTATGAAGATTAATGGCTGTTTGTTACCTTTAATTCACAGTCTTGCAAAGGAGGCTTATCTTAGCCTACAAAGTTAGTGGCACCCTATTCTTCCTTATTCATTAACAGTGATTTTGCTTATAGAATTAATCAGTGRTGAAAAACACTGTTCTCTCAAAACTAACAAATGTTGATTACCAGTACTTCAGGAAAATGTAAAACTATCTGATTTTTCTGACTTCTTTCAAAATTACAGTTTTTGTCCCCTCCTTGATTTGGTTTCACTGCTGATGTAATAGAATGAAAGATGTCTAGTTTTGTTATCTCCTATTTATTTGTTTCCAAGAACTATGACTTTAAAAACTTGTAACATTTTTTTTTCTTTTTTTCCCCTTCATTGTAGTTTTAGCTTTTCTAGCACTGGAGCTTCAGAACTGATTCCAAATAAACAAACAAACAAAAAAAAAAGTGAGAGGAGTGAGAACATCAGTTATCTTTTGTATTCAGTGTGTGTGTGTGTAGGGGGGGAATATTCAGATTGAGTCTGAAAGGTTGGCAGTATAAAAAGGTTTTACCTGTTAGTTGGGAATATTTTATCCAAAATCATTAAAAAAACAAAACTTGGAAGCAACATAATGTAGATAGGCTTTGCTTTAGAGCAGAACTGAATTGGAACATTATGTTAATGTTTACTATTTGACTCTTAATTTGATCAAAACTCTCTGGGTGATGGTCTTAGAAAGGACGCAAATAGTTTTATTGTTTTCAGAAATTTGCCAGTTCTGAAGTGTTCTCTTTGGTGTACGTAATAGCGATGAGTATTTTAGCAGGAGTGAATAATTTTCTGAGACTTAATGTGAAAGTGACTTTAACATTGTTTTTAAATGTGATTTTTGAGCTGAAGGGTAGCAGTTATTCTGTGTGAAACAAAATTGCTTTTATTTTGATGCTGAATAGAGAAAGGAACAGAACAGCAGAGGCTTTGGAACTGGAAATTAATATTTGGTGTTAGTGAGACTTTAGATCTCTATACTTTTAGAGCAATATCTCTGTTGTAAAACTTGAATAAATATTGTTAGTTTTAAGATTTTAACTTCAGAGAATTCTCTGTGATCAGTATTCTGATGGATGTCCTGTGCTTATGCAGCTGGTAATAAAATATCTTCCTGGATTCAGTGTATCAGGGAAGTAGCTGTGAGGTTAAGCACCTGAACTCACTTTTGCAAAAGTGTGCCATGACTAAATGGGGTCAGATCCCTCAGTTTTCATTGGCTTTTGGAAGTGCATCATCTTGGTGTGTTACAATTCTCARTGTTTTACCCTCTGCCTATTTCCTTTGATAGAAGTGGGAAGGGGTGTCAGAGTATGTTTTCCTACTGAAAATTACTGGTTAAAGTAACTTTGAAAATAAGTTAGGACAGTATGTAGCTTTTAAGATAGTTTTATCCTTAGATACTTCTTTGTTTATTAGAGATCTCACTGTTTTCTGTGGAAATATATTCTATTTTTATGGAAGTGTTAACTTAGTGGTTAAGCTGAAATGATAAGAATCTGGCTGCAATGGTTTTTGTAAAAAAAAAAAAAAAAACACCTAGTCTTATGGACCTAGAAAGGGATGTATTTCTCAAATTAGTTATGCCACCTTTTGATTCTTGTGTTTCAACAGCTAGAAAGTCCTTTGTCTTTGAGCTGAATGAGTGTGCATCTAGTCGCATACTGAAGCTAGAGAAGGACAATCAGAGCTTGCAGAACACAATCCAGGAACTAAGAGATGCCTCCTTGATCTCCAGAGAGAGCAGCCTAAAGTTTGTGGAACTGGAAAAAGAAAATCAGCAGCTTAGCAAAAAGGTAATTCTTGCTCRCAACAATAGACAGAGCTGTTTGTTTTCTGAGCACAGTGTGTGCGGAGCTTTACAACATTCCTGAACAATGAGGGATCGCAGGGAGTTCGCTAATGTTCTCCAGGAGAATGGGCACATTTTCAGGCCCTTCTGTGTAATGTGAGAAGGTCTTTTCTCACATTGATGTATTCCATTACCTTCTGCCCCACTGTCTACACAGGTGCATCGCTGTAAGCAAAAGTGACTGTTCCTGATCCATAAATACTGTCCTGTGGTGCTCATTTGCCGTGGCATACGGTGCTGTTGTTTCTCTTACTYTGTCTTCTTGTGGCAGTCACTACTGCTTGCTCTGTCAGGTGAACAAGCTGTGGCCACRTTTAAGGTTTGGGTCTTTGGTGGGGTGTGTGTGTGTGTGATTTTGTTTGTGTTGTTTTTTTAACTTGTTTGAAAGTATTTAGTATTGATTCCATGCAAGTCAAGTAAATCACAGAGGTGAACTCCCTGTATTTTTAAATAACTGTCCAGATACTGTGTAGATTAATTGAYTGTAATTAGTACTGAGTGGTGACTTCTTTGCCAAGGTGAACAAGGATCCATCACTGCCTTCTGGAGAGATTCTCCTGCCAAAACTTAAACAGTTTTGCTTTTTGAATTTTTTTTCTGTGCAGAAGGAAAATGGTTTGCAAAAATTCAGTTCAATGAATTCCTTCATCACTCCAATTTATGAGCTATTATGTATAAATAATTCCCTCCAGCTGTAGTTTACATGTTTAAAAATTAAGATCAAGAGATACAAAGCACTCAGCAGATACCTGTGGCATACAGCAATTTAAGTCATTTAAACAGCTGTGGTCAACCTTTGGCTTTGCCCTAGGCACATTTCTGTGGGCACCTCCAGTTATGGCACTATATTAGTGCCAACAGTTGTGATTCCAGAATTAGTCAGATGTTATCAGTGACAAGAATGTGTTGATGTGGTCGGGTCACCTACAGGTCTGATAATCAAAGACAACCAGTAGAGGGGAATGCTTGTGTGGAGCAAAGAGGCTACTCACCGCCTCAGACAGTGAGGAAAAAGTGGTGGTGAGTTTAAAAATGAAGAGCAATTGAAATGTGTCAAAAGGGATAAATCAGATCCTTTAGTAAGGGAACACTGAATATGGTGGCAGTTAACATAGTCTGTAAGTATTGACTGAATGCCACAGCCCAGTCAAGTTGCTGACTGTCTTCATCACCTAATCGGTKAAAGATGGAAATTAAGGTAGTAGACACCATTGTATAGTGTGTGGGAGATGTACACTTTATACAGAGATGTGATATAGCATGTATAAAGTAATCTTGATTTGATGTGTGGCTTTTTTAATCTTATTTCCTCTCACATACTTTATTTTTCACACACATGTAGTTAGTAATTAATGAGAACTTAGTTAGCTGTCTTAATATGTGTGAATGTATGCAGTGTGGGATGTCCAGAGCAAAAGAATAGTAGGGGAGAAAGAGTTGGGGCTGAAATACCATGTATTCTGTGATTAACTGCAGAATGGCAACCGTAGTAGGCAGAAGAGAGTGGCAGTCCTTAAGGACTGTTAAGGAGAGTAGCGTATAAAGACATAGGACAAGAGACATAAACAGTTTTCTCTCTCTCTCTCTCTCTCTCTTTTTTTTTTTTTTTTTTTTTTTTTTTTTTTTTTTTTTTTTTTTTTAAGGTTACTTACCTATGATATCTGGAGTAAAATCGTGCCCTCCTCAAACTGTTTAAAAAAAATCTGATTTCACCCAGTGTCCAAGACTTTTAAAGCTTGTTATTTGGGTATGCTTGGCTGCCCGCTGAACTAGTTGTGCTTGGAAGGTTCATGTAGCAGGAGCGGAAGGGGATTATTCAGGGGTAGTACAAGTGAAGACGATACTAAGGAAAAGTCTTATATTCCCACCCACCCCCTTTTCCCTCTTTCTTGCAAGGTTTCAAGAGGAGCAAATAGTAGAAAGTTTTCCTCTCGAGCACAGTTCAGGAGCAGCAGTCCAAGTAATTAACGTTTTGTTTTGGTTTTTTTTTCCTGCATCCTTGGACTGAAACAAGTTGTAAACAGTAGTTTCTTACTTGCCTCTAATTCTCTGGGAGGTACTAATGAAGATCAGCTATTGCAGAATTACTGAGTTTATGTTCTAGGCTTCTTTAAACAGCTCCTTTGGGACCAGTGAACCATATCATGGTTACATTTCTAAATGTTAAGCCCTTCTTATCTCCAATCTGGACAGCCTCAGCTTTTTTAAACACTTCCTGTAATGAGGCCTTTATTGACATAGGCAGAGCCCAGCCTCCAGCTATTTCCCCACTTGTAACAATTATTGTTAATACCTTTATCACTGGCATTTTTCACTATTGGCAGAGTTAATAATATCAACACAAAAAAAATGAACAGATACTTCTGCAGAGCTGTTGCTGTTCACAGTATTTTTCAAGCATAAAGAGAATACTTCCTGCCTTATGCAGGTCTGCAATTCTCTTGCTTCTGAATAGTGAAGAGCTGCTTCTTTATAAAGCTCAGTACATAGTAAGACCAGCTTTCACTAGTAGGTAATAAAAAGAAGCTGTTTATTTTATGAGTGGGCCCTTATTCACAAATCATTCAGATCCAGTATTGTGAGCCCCCCAACAGAGGGCTGACAAAACACAGAGAGAGGGACTGTAAAACTGGAAATTCCAGTGCTTTTCCTTYGTTCTGGATTTTTATTTGTGTTGTTCGCTGAGTTGTCTTAACCTTCTCATCAGCTGGTGAAGTAAGGCCATCAGTGATGGAGAGGCTAGSAGGAGAGAGTGTGTTAGGATGGTGAGCACCAGAAACTTCAGTTGTTGACAGGAGCGAGAAGGGGTCTTTAGGCAGATAGATGAAGCATTTCTCACTGATGTACCTTTATGACCTTATCTTAATAGGCAATAAGGAAAATCTTGGCAGTGTGAGAAAACRAAACAGTCTTGCTCCTCTCCTGCACCTGGCAAACTGCAGAAGGGGAGAATTGCATCCCTCAGCCATAATCCCTGTCTCCTTCCTCTGTTTTCTTCAAAATACCTTTAAATGCGATCAATCATTGTGTAAGGCTGTATGTGATGTGTTCTGGGATCTTCTTTCTACACAGATTGAAAAGTTGCAAAATCAGATTGAAAAAGAGAAGCAAAGCAATCAGGATCTGGAGACCTTAAGTGAGGAGCTGCTAAAAGAGAAAGAACAGTTACAAGTCATCATGGAGACTTTGAAAGCCGACAAAGACAGACAGGTGCAAACTTCACAGATGTAATCCAAAAGCGTATGCTCAGTAGTGGTAACTTGCTGATGCCATTTAGATGCCATCTATTTTTGTCAGGGAGATGGGGCAATTTGAGAGCTATTCCCTGCAGGATGAACTTGTTCAAATGCAGGTAAAAGGTCTTGGGGYGGGGGGAGGAGACACCACCCCAAAACTGCATTTGGTCAGGTTTGGAGTGGCAAATAAAACACACTTACACTTTAAGTACCCTTCAGCTTTTACTACTGTGCTGCAGTTCATGTACAATGCCTTGAAACTTCTGTATTGTGGATTTGCGCAAGGTGTCGTTTTATCAATTTGACTAATGAAGAGAATGTATACACAAGTCRTTGGAGGGTGGGCTGCCTACTTTTAATGTGTATTAAAATTTACACCATGACTTGTTGGGCAAAGATTAGATAACAAAATATCTTATTTAGGTATTGTTTTTCATCTTGAAAGATTCTTACATAAACCTCTACCTGGGAATTTGCGTTTTACTACCAAAGTCATACAGTTCACTTAGAAAACATGGATTCTCTGTGATAAGAATTAGTGAATGCTTCACGTTTAGGGTAGTAAGTAAAAGCACAAGCATCTTCAGTCACTGGAAAAAGCCAGATTCTGATTTTTGCAGATATTATGCAAGTTAAGAATCAAATGCAAATCCCACTCTAAACTATAATTGCTTCAGCTGGAATTTGGCCAGTAGGGTATATGGTCTGCTTTTGTGGAAAGTATGTCTTTAATGAGATCTGTAACTGCTACCAATATGCAGTACTTTGGGGGTTTCTGGAGTCTTATCAGAAAGAATTTGTGTCCTCAGTTCTCAAAGGTGTTTACATTTGTAAACTTAAGCAGAAAGATATTTGTAAYAAAGCAGTTAGTCCAAGATGTTCTGTGAAGGTGTCTGTCTGCTTTCTCTCTCTGCCTAGACCTTCTTAGCTGTTAGGAGGAACACAGCATCATTTTTAATTCATTAAGAGTCCCAGGTTACCAGAGATATCTTCCCCATGAGTTCAGCTTATTGGTTTTAGTTAAGAATAACTGTTGAAGAGTTTGTATTGGATTAAATGGAGGAGGTTTTGTTAACCTCACTCATCTGGCTGGTTTAGGTCTGAATTGTATTGCATGTAGATGAATAGCATTTGCATGACTTTTTTTTTTTTTTGATGTTCATTTATGTAGATAACGGACCTTAAACAAGAAAATGATCACCTTAATCAAGTGGTCTTATCCTTGAGACAAAGAGCTCAAGTAAGCAGTGAGGCTAGAGTAAAAGATATTGAAAAAGAGAACAAGATCCTTCATGAAACAATTACAGAAACTAGTAGCAAACTGAGCAAGTTGGAATTTGAGAAGAAACAATTACAAAAGGATTTTGACCAGGTTAAAGAGAAAGTGGGAAGAGTGGAAGAAATGGAGAARGAACTCCATCAGCTGGAGAGTGAAAATGAACAGCTCACAAAGAAAGCAGCAGCCATGAAAATAGTGACAGAAAAAGTAGAAGTTCTTGAGCAGGAAAATGGAGATTTAGAAGTAGAAAACAGGAAATTAAGAAAATCCCTGGACACATTGCAAAATATTTCTATCCGGCTTGGGGATTTGGAAAGGGACAACAAGCAGTTAGATGAAGAAAATCTGGAGCTCAGGAGAGTGGTAGAGACCATGAGATTTACCAGCACAAAAATGGCACAAATAGAAGCAGAAAATAAAGATTTGGAGAGGGAGAAAGAGGACCTAAGGAAGAATGTAGAAATGTTAAAAGTGCTGAGCAAGAAATCAGAAAGGCTGGAGCTAAGCTATCAAAGTGTCAGCTCTGAAAACCAGAGACTTCAGCAAATGCTGGAGAACAGCAGCAAAAAGATCCAGGAACTAGAGAAAGAAGTCCAGGGAATGGAAAGTGAAAATAGGGTCCTTCAAAGAAACCTGGAGGAGCTAAAGATTTCCACCAAACGGCTAGAGAGGTTAGAGAAGGAGAACAAAGACCTGGAGCAAGAAGTGTCTCAACTGGAGAAAGACAGAAAAATGCTAGAGAAAGAAACAAAACGGCTTTGGCAGCAAGTGGAACTGAAAGATGCTATTTTGGATGATAGCGCAGTAAAGCTGGCAGCGGCCGAGAAAGAAAACAAGACACTAGAAAAGGAAATTGCACGATTCAGAGATTCATCTAATAAACTGAAAGAATTTGAAAAAGACAATAAAGATCTCATAAAGCAAGTTACAATTGATAAAAGAACACTAGCTACATTGAGAGAGGTAAGCAAAACAATATTACTGTTTTCATCACAGTGCTATTTTTTATTTCTGCTCTGCCAAGTAGTAAAGGGAGCCATCTATCCCATGATTAGTTGATCTATGAGTTAGGAGATCTTCACAGTCTTAACAGGCATCACAGGATAGTGTTGCCTTTTGGATGTGGAACTTCCAAAAATTGAAACATACCACACACTGTCCAGTTACACTGCAGCAGTGTAATTACTTCTGTTCAGTTATGCCAGTAATTTTCCATGTGTCAAAAACTCAGAGTCAATAGTGAAAACGTTCAAGTCTCTCAGCAATGAATCTTAACCATATTATCTCAGGAAACTTTTATATTGAAGCCCTGTCAGCGGTGCGTGTGTGTTGTGTGTGCACACACACTCAAGTGCAGGCTAAGCTTTTCTTACTGGTACTGGGGGTGGGGGGGGGAACTCCCTCTGCTGGTGCTGCAGTCCCCTGGCCTGCTCATCCCGTTGTCTGGCAGATGAACAGAATGACAGTGTAGGCAGAAGAAATTCACTACAGTGAGTGAGATAGAGGCCAAAAGGAGCATTCTTCAGTTTCATGTTGAGTAAACTATAAATAAAGACAATCAGTTTAATTTGGCACTGAGCTGACACTGATGAAGAGTTTTCACTGACCTTGGGACTCAGATTTTGTCCAATGTCTTTTTTTGTACTCTTTGGTTTAAAAATCTCCAATGTCAAATAATTATCACTGTCCTTTTTACAGCAACTAATCATGTCAGTGCTGTTACAGGATTTGGTCCTGGAGAAGCTGAAGAGTCAACAGCTGTCTAATGAGCTGGACAAACTGAGCCAGGAACTGGAGAAGATAGGACTGAACAAAGAACTGCTGCTACAGGATGACAATGACAATGATGACACGTGAGGAAACTGAGCTCCCTTACTCGTGCCCGTGGCTCTGCAGGCTTCTCCCTCAGACATCATAATTCAAGCCCCTAGCTTGAAGAAGCCCTTTATTTTCTGTTCTCATGTGTCTCACTCCAGTTACCCTTACCAATTTTGAACACAGCCTATTTTTCTGTAGCAAGCCTGGCAGTATCCTGCAAGATATGCAAAATCTTTTCTTGGGAAGAATGAAGGAAGAAGAAATGCGAGTCTCTCTGTCTGTCTCTCTCTCTCT
>NW_028186645.1:7275369-7291746 GCF_003343005.1 Rhea americana
TCTGTGTGCATGTTTGCGCGCACGTGTCTCTGTCACACGCTCGTTCGCTCTGTGTGTCTCAGCTCCCTTGTAGAGCAGTAAGGTAACCACTTAAGTGATCCACTCTGTATATTCCTCCTGGTATTGTCTTTATAAGCAAGAACAACAATGCTTAACTGTTGTCCTTAAGATGGTGTGTGACAAGACTTTGTGGTGCAGCCAACTATTAATATAAAAGTAGATGTTGCCTAAGAAATTCCTGCTGGCAAATCCTAGGGTCATTAACAAAGAAAGCCCAACAACCCACATGGGTATAGGCTTCTTGATAAGACCCAGTTAGAGAAACATATGCTTTTTGGAAAAATTTTAGGGCTTGTTGCAGCTTTTTCTTCCCATTAGGAACGTACAGAAGAGACATGAAAAGAAATATCTGTAGTATAATTAGAGGCAGAATAGAAAATCTTTTTACTATAGCTTTAAATACTTCTATAGAACCATATAGATGTTACCCCTTTCAAAATTGATTGGATTTTCCCATAAGCAGGTTCCTCAGCAATAATCTGTCAGCAGAAAGCTGTGTACTAGAGGAAATTCTCTTCCTGAAGAAGCAAACACATGTTATGTAACRTGATGAGATTTAGAATAAGTGAAAGTAAAGTCTGCTATATGGATGGTGGCTCATAACCTAGTGGCAGATGTTAAAAAGTTGTGGGGGGTGGTTTCTCCTCATGTTTTTCAGAAAATACAAGATTCTGGAAAATAAAACTGAGTCAGCGCTAAAAACAGTGGTAGCTGTGAAAGAGGAAAAGATTGCAATRCTGGAAGCTCAAGTGGAAGACACACTGAACTTTAACCAGCAGTTACAGAATGAGCTAAATATGGTAAGAGGTGAACTGCATTTTAAATATTCTCTATATAGTTCTGCACATTCGCATGCTTTTTGCTCAGCAGGAACAAATTGTATACATTTCTTCACCATTTACAAGTTCCCTCAAAGGCTATTTGATTTATTTTCTCCTGCCCCATTGTATAAAATAGCACTGATCTTGGCAAAATTCTTGGGCTGTGGTCCAGGGCAGGAGTATTTTTAAGTAACTGCTGTTTGCAATCTCTGTTTCCCCATGTTTTTTCATGGCCATGGGTTCTTGGCATTTTCTTCAATGAAAGTATAGACTGAAGCGAGGCAGACTGCAGTTGAAACTTATCACCAAGGATAACCTCTTTGCTAAGTGACAGTGAGCTTGAGTCAAGGAGTGCCTGACTGCCAGCCTGGAGACCCAGGTTCCTTCACCTGTCTGCCGCAGTTTCCCAATCTGAGAAGCAGGGGTGACGATTCTTGAATCCCTTTAAATGCTTACAGTGCAAAAGAGGAGCTGCAAATTACATCATTATTTATATAAAATCCCAGTGTTGAATCAGTTGTAAAGTTTGTTCCTTGTTGGCTTTACAGGTAAAGAAGGACTTTGATGCACTCAAGCAGACCCAACAGGATGGGCAGTGTGCTCAGAATTCACTGAAGTGTTCTGCAGAGAAACTTACTCCTGATCACCAAATGAAGGAGAAATTAGAAACAGGACACCGAGAAGCTACCATGGAGCTTCTGAAASTGAAAGACAGGGCAATTGAATTGGAAAGGAATGTAAGCCTTCTTCCATTTCCTGTTATCTCTCAGACTTCCCTTGTGACCAGCTCCTTGTGACTAGKGGATTGCTAGGACCTGTTTTTCAGGATGTTGGAATCTGGTGGGCTTTTTGAGCACTCAAGTCTTCCAAATTCCTCAGACATCTCTTAGGACCACGTGAAGCTTTAATGGTATATCTGTGTTGTATAGCATCTCTGTGAGAATGAACCCTGTGTTTGAACTTTGTGTTTAATATCTGTCTTACCTTCATTTAATGCTAGGAAGAATTTCCTCTTGCACATTTTTTGCAAGGATCGTTGCTAATTGGTTCTCACCTTTGATAAGACTCTGAATGATCAGAACAGCTGTTTCATTTCATATTACCTCCTTTCAATCCCATCTCTTTTAGAATGCTGCCCTGCATACTGAGAAGCAGCTGCTTAAAGAGCAGCTGAAGCACTTGGAAATGCAGAATGTCTCCTTCAACAATCAGATCCTGACACTACAGAARCAAAATGTCTTCCTTCAGGAGCATAACACTGCTCTGCAGACACAGACAGCCAAACTYCAGGTCAGAATAACCCTGCATTTTTTTGCCAGTAGACTGGATTTCATTATTGTAGTATGGAGAATGACAACTGACAAGAAGATGTTGGTTGATACACTTACATAAAGATGAGGCCCTTAAAGTAGAGCTTAGGTTGAGATCTGAATTTCTCCAAGCTAGGAGAGAAACTGGCTTCTTTCTAGGTTTATCTTTATGAAAAAGGTAATTATTTGAGACCATTTTTTAAAATGAACTAATGATGCAACAGAATCTAGATCTGTTGTTCTAGAAGCTGCAGTAAAACTCTTTGCTCTTTTTTTCTGTTAGTGCTATGTCTGTGAAAGAGCTTGGAAGAAATGGGAATAGGACGCAAGTCAAATCCCAAGAAACATTGTAGCAATGGGTTCAGATCAGTTTCAAACAAAATGTCCAGGTTGCATGTGAGAAGCAATTACCCTTAAACGTCATTTTAATTCCGAAAAAACTAATTTAGCTCAAGAAAGAAAATTTTTAAAAGACAAATTYGGATTAGCGCTAGTTTTCATATTGTCCAGATTTCACTTTCTTCTGGCTTTGCAACCCTGCAGTTCACATAGCTTTTGGTTCTTTTAACTTAATTCTCACCTGCAAGTGAAACAGAATAATAACACATAAAACTGGAGCACTGTGCATCTACTCAAACCAAACTTGTTAGGACTGCTGCCCCCACAGACAGTGGTGTGAACTGTAGTAGTTTTCATTCAATTATACACAAGCATGGAACAACTTTGGCTTCTCTACGTGATGTTTGAGATATAGTTGGGTTGCAAGTGTTCCAGTTCCCCTGAACCTTCAGATTGAAGAGTATCTGCTGGTATAACAGTGTCATTACAGTTTGGACGTTATCCTGATGCRTTGAAACTCTTGCTAGCGTGACTCTGGTGCATATTTCTATGCTGAGATGATGCCTAAGTGTTCATAAATGTCTTAAGTCTATAAAGCGGTGTATCTTTGATTAATTGTATGCAGATATAAACTTATTGCATGCTCCTTATATGTACTGGTAAGTGTAAATAAATATGCTTGCTTTTTATTTGAGAAACTTTAGGTAGAAAATTCAACCCTCAGCTCTCAGAGTGCTTCACTRATGGCCCAGAATGCTTTACTCCAAAATCAGCAGACAGCCAAGGAAAATGAAAATGAAAATCTGCTGAAACAGAAGGAGCAGTTAAAAGCTGAATATGAATCATTGCTTCAGGATCATGAACACCTTGCTTCGCTGCATGAACGGCAGTCTACGGAATATGAAATGCTAATAAACCAGCACAGCTGCCTGAAAACATTACACAAAAACCTGGATCTGGAACATAAAGGTCTGGGAGAAAGGTATGCTCACTGTTCAATGCCCAGGGAAGTTATGTAGCCAAAATGTTAGTCTTAAATTTTCCTCTCCAATTATAAACAAAAATTACTGTTTTATTATAGTAAGATGTTATCTTGACAAAATGTCTTTAATTTTTGTTGGCATTAGGAGATTAAATATTTCAGACCTGCGAAGGTGGCAGACCGTGGATGACTTCTGATGATATTTAGCAAAGAGGGTCTTTAGGGAATACATTGTTAGAAGTAGCTTAAAGACCTTTATTACATTTAAGGATCTAGGCTGTAATAACACATATGCTTAAAAAGAATTTCTCAGTCCTATCATGTGATACTTTTCTCGTCATACAATAAGATCTCTTAGTCAGCTAACTAATTACCTAAGTGTGAGTGATACGAGAAACAATATAAATCATTGATGATCATATCTGGCATCACTCATGGCCAAAGAGGCTGGCCGAAGGAAGCCATATTGAGCCGGATATGAAACAGTGATGTATTATTTATTTCCTTCTAGTTCTCACAATCTAAGGCTTTTGTTTCAGGATTTTTCACATTTTTTGAACTGTGAAATCAGATTAATCAGTTTATTGTTCAGTTTCTAGTAAGTGTCATTTTCTGATGGTTGTGCTTGAATGTAATGGTATAAATAATACACTACAACATAAAGACTATTCTGCATACTCATCAGAACTATTTTTTTTTTTAACCATTTCAATTATTTTTCCCAAAATATCTGTTTTTTAGGTTGAGTGTTTTTATGCAAGACCCCAAGTTGGGTCAGTGTTCAAGAGTAACTCAGTGGTGATCTTTGAGGGTGGATTAAAAACTAGTGCTGAACTTTCCCAAACCGAAAGGAACTGGCAATACAGTGTTCTGCAGATTTTGATGAAGTACAGAAATAAACCTGTTGTGATGAAAATATCCACTGAGGCTGTTTGACAGGACAGCTGCTTGGCTGTCAACTAAATAATGAGATGTAAGTGATTACACAGACACTGTTCATGCTTACCAAGTAGACTCAGACTGATTAATGGTTGTCATTGATGCAGGCTTTGCTCAAGAACATCACACTGTGGTGTGTAGGTGTAGTTTGCTGGGTTCCTTCTTCTCCTGAGTACTACTTATTAAACAGTTGTAGCATGAGAAGACAATGGTTTTCTGAAAAATAGGTTCTCTTTAGTGATAAGTCTTCAGACCACTATCATGAACATTAACGATTTGGATTCCATCTTACTGAGGTGTGACTGCCAGTGAGAAATACTGCAGGGGAACAGATGGTGATTTTCTGTATACTCTGAGCAGGCTGATCTTTTGGTAGTTTTAAGAGTGCAGTGTTCTCCTCAACAGGTCAGTCTGGAAGATGCTTGTCAAGGACAGCCTGTGTCTTCATTTGACTGTCGGGGTRGGTGGAGGGAGGAAGAGACAAATTACTCTTTCCCTGCTCCCCTCCCACCCCCACCCTCCAATGTACTGTGTTCAAATGGCTGAGAAGGGCAGAGGGGAGAAGGTTGAAAAGCAGCTGGAAGAGAACTGTTTGTTTTCTTCTGCCATTCAGTGGCATTTTGGTGCTAGGATGAAATCTCTCACTTTTACCTTCAGCTAGAATATACCACCCACTAAATGTTTCCAGAACAGCTGAGTACAGCTAAGCAGCTGGCCTGTGCAGTGTCTGAGCAAGATGGGCTTTGCTTGTCCCAGACACCAAAGCAGTCTGTTTTTCTCAGTTGGTGACAGCATGTTCTGTTGCTTATGGCAGGACTGCACTCCTGCAGAAACCTGTGATTGCAGCTCATATAGAAAAATCCACAGCAGCTATAGTTATAAGTTAGCTTGTGGCCTGCTAATGCTGTGTACAGCCAGGATCCGTAAGGTTTGTGCAACTCACATTGATGCTTTTGATACCACAGAGTGTTTTCTGCACCTGACTAAACTTCATTAAACCTCCTTCAACTATATCTACACGGTCTTAGTACTGCRTTGTGGATTTAATAATAGGTTGTGCGTCACAGTACTGAAATGGCCTGTCACAGTCAAGCAAACCACAAACATGTGGGTTTGACTTAACAAGAAAAGGAAAGTTAGTATGTTAGAGCCATTTACCATTAATAGCGGTTTCTTTACTTTGCAATGTTYGGTTGGCTGCCTAAGTTAATAGAGGAAAGCTGGATACTTTTACCTTCATTTTTAAATTGCTTTAAATATTGCATGTTACCAAGGGGAGATAACAGCTTACTAGCTATGGTTGATTGGCAGACCCTTGAGCAGTTTTTGACTTCACAGAGTCACAGAATGGTTGAGGTTGGAAGGGACCTCTGGAGATCATCTAGTCCAACCCCCCTGCTCAAGCAGGGTCACCTAGAGCATGTTAGACAGGGTTGCATCCRGGCAGGTTTTGAATATCTCCACRGAAGGAGACTCCACAGCCTCTCTGGGCAACCTGTTCCAGTGCTCTGTCACTCTCACAGTGAAGAAATTCTTCCTCATATACAGGTGGAACTTCTTGTCATTTAGTTTTTGCCCATTGCCTCTTGTCCTGTCACATGGGACAACTGAAAAGAGTTTGTCCCCATTCCCTTGACACCCTCCCTTCAGGTACTTACACACATTGATAAGATCCCCCCTCAGTCTTCTCCAGGCTAAACAGGCCCAGCTCTCACAGCTGTTCCTCGTAGGGGAGATGCTCCAGTCCTCTGATCATCTCTGTAGCCCTAGGCTGGACTCTCTCCAGTAGCTCCATGTCTCACGCACGGGGGAGACCAGAACCGGATGCAGTGCTTAATGTGGCCTCGTCAGGGCTGAACTTGCGCTGAACAGGTCTATAATCCTGGACRAACACCAGAAAAACTCATCCCAGTAGAAAAAGAGAATCCCTGCTGTGCAGGTTATATATTGCAGGGACTTGCATTATTATGTTAGCAGTGCTGTCTGCAGATCATATTTATGGATTCCTTTTGCTACATGCTTCCTATCATAGTTGAACATTTTTTAAATTTTCTCAGTCACAAATATCCACCTGTAACATCTCTCCAAACAGAGCAGTAGAAGGGATGAAAGTCAAAAACGGCAGTTGAAACAGGAGTAAGGAGGAATATGRCTGTTCAAGTCTGGGAATGGATTGTGTCAGAGCCAAAATGTATTTTATTTACATCTATAAGGAAATATTTATAAAAACCCTCTTCCCATTTGCCTGAGGCTGATGCTAAAGAAATGGAGTGAGCATGAATGTTGACTAGCCTATAGGTTTGGTAACCTTGCCTATTGACAAAKCCTCTCATTGCAGTGGTATTTTCATACTTACCAAGTTGTGTAATCCTGCTCAAATAGTAAGCCTCTTGTGAATCCAGTCTACAATAAATTTTGCTTAGGGATTTCACTAGGGCTCTGGCGATAGAGGATCATCTGCGTTCTTGCAGATGATTTCTAATTTCATATTTATCCCCTAATGTCTAAGGGAGCAGCTGTGGTCCACAGCAGGAGTTCCCATGCTCAAAGGCAGTATGAGGAGCTGGGCCAAGCTGTAGAACTGGACCAGTATGCTGCTTCCTTCTAAGTAGTCCTCATTACCCAACTCAAGCCTTCTGATTATTTTTAAAAATGAACAGAGGAGCCGTATCAAAGGGAAATGATGAAAGCATTTCCAGCAGAGTTCCTACAGAGAACGCCAAGGTAAGTTCTGCCAAGGTATTGACTGTGGAGTTTGTCTTCTCAGACTCTGGATTGGCACAATGTCTTGTTTGAAAAATCCTTTTGGGAGCTGGATGTGAAACCTTCATCTGCTTTCAGGTTCTTCCATTTGTTGTATGGACATTGAATTTGAAATGTCCTGGAGCTGAATGAAGGAAAAAAAMCAAATAAATAAAGTTAATTAAACTCCACTGCTACCACTGGGRATGAATAGTAAAAAGCAGCTTTTGTTTGGGAGACAGGTACTTTTCTGTGTGGCTGTTCAATGGACTGGAATTTGGGACAGGCTATAATATGACTCTGGGATGAAGGGAATGGTAGCCTGAAAGAAAAACAAGTTGGCAGGAGCCAGTGTACTTGGTGATCTCTGCTACTTTTCTTTTCTGTTTTGAAGTCTCAGTGGCTAGAGTGACTGTGCTCTGCATTCATCTCTGCTAAGACAAGTCAACCAGTGGCTGGYTGGACAAGTGCAGACAATGTTTGTTAAACTTTTTCAAGTATTGCTGTCTCTTCTATTGGGTTGCTGTTTCAAAATTGCTTAAAATGAGTCTTCTGAGAGTGGCATAGGTAGCTCTGCCCAGGCATATTTTAGGGCAGTATCCTTTTATCACTGTCACAGGCAAATGTACTGGTGAGTTTGACCTTCTCTGCACCAGTGTTGCCAGTGGTTTCTGCTGTTTGTGTGGATGAGTGCATTCTCTGACAGAGGCCACTAGAGGACAAAATCTTCTGAGAACAGCTTGYTATTTTAGAAAGTGACCTCAACCCACTTGACACTGTGCAGTAATTTCTGAACACAGGCACGGTAGCTCCTCAGGGAGGCTGAGCCCACCTAACCTATGCCTGTGCCAAGTATCGGCAAAGTTGTGCCACCATTTCTGCAGTTAGGAAATTTAAAATACAGTTGAAAGCATCTGCGTGCTCTCTCTGCGCCAGTCCCTGCTGTCAATGACTTGTACACAAACTGAATAAGCCAGGTAACTGATAGAGCCCTGTCCTGTTGAGGCCCAGGCACAAACACCCGTGCTGCCCTTGGATCTCTCAGTGGTGAAAAGTAGAGCCACTCAAGCAGCTAGGTCAGCCYCTGCTTGTGGGTGTTTCACTGTCACCCCTTACTGATATTGTCCTTGTTGTCTGTGTAGAGTATACTTTTAAGTCATCTTGAAACCTGCCACTGATAATTGTTTATGAACAAGGACTCAGTTAAATGATGCAGTTTCTCTCCACGCCAGGGAGTCGTATGCTTTCAATCGAATGATCAGGATCTGAAGATGAAACAAAGTTCTGACAATTGCATTCTTTTTTGTACATAAAAACCTCCATCTGGGCTTATAGATTAAGATGACTTCTATCCACACAGTGGAATTCTTCAGCCTTGGTGGATTTTTAACCACATGAATCTGTACAAAACCGAACAGACAGAAAATAAAATTTCTGATGGTTGTAGTATCATCTATTAAAATTATCTTCAACTAGAAGAAGAAAAATACATGAATGAAAGCTAAGAATGCGCTTACTCTTTTGTAGATACAGCAGTTTAGTGAAACATAAGGCAGAACTGGAAGAGCTGGAAATGGTTTTGAAAACTGAGAGAGAGATTCTGCAACAAGAAAGGAGAACAAATGCAATAACCACTGGGGAAAATCAGAAGCTGAGGGAGGAACTTGACAGGTATGACATCCTTGCCAAATTCTTGTGTATATTATTAAAAAGTCAGTTATGCAAAATACACAGTTGCTTTGTTCTGTGTTACTACAGCTTCAGGATATCTGTTCATTTCTCTTAACATCTGTTTTATTTAGTTTGTTTCATTTAACTCATTGTAGATGATCAGCTTCATGGACACTGTCAACAAATGTTACTATTCAGTGCTTCAGGCATGGTCTGTTTCTGAGACTTTTGCTCATTCAAGAAAAACTGCCACTTGTAGTTCAGTTCACAAGCTGTATGATTCTGCAATCATTTGTTTTCAAGAGTTTGTCTTTAAGTAGAACTACAAATGCCCAAGACTCACCAAAATCTCGAGTTGTGTGAAATGATTCCTACCCAATTTTCCTCTTGTAAGGAAAACTGTATTATGTTTTTTTACACAGTATTCTTTAATTCTTGAAATTAATGTTGCTGTTTGTTCATGTTAAAACACTTTGGTAAGCTAGCCTCAAAGTTTACATTACACAACAGTAAAATATAACACCCTCACACATACCCTTGCTGGGGCACTGGTCGTTACAGTGCCACAGCTCATACTAAGAAAATGCTTTAAGAAAAAGTTTGGAACAAATAAGGTGCCATAGTCATGACAAGTACAAACAATGTCAGATTGAATAATGTTTAAAAATCACCTGTTAAGTTTGGTCATACTTTAAAGCACCGCAGCTTTGCGAACAAGGTTCCCTCAGGCTTGCGTTTCTCAACTAGAGTCTTTTTTGTAGTGGCAACAAGGGAAGGTGTTGCAAAATGTTAATTGCAGTGTTGGAAGAGAAGAAGATTAAGCCAATCTGTCAGTAGATATAGGATTTAGTCTTTTCTATTTATATGTCTGTTTAACTTTATGCCTTCAGGAATAGTAGTTATTTTTAGATTTATCAAAAACTTTAGAAGAATCTTACAGCATAATTTTATAACATTACAATATCTTACAGTGCAGGACACAGTAATGCTCATATTTCATACATCAGAAAAATAATGTTCTGAGTATTCTTTTTTTGTGCCAGATGGAGCTGGCTTTATATCAAAATGCTCTTAAATGCRTTGTGCCTTGGAAACTTGTAATGTCTTATGCATTGAGGAAGTATCAAACATGTTTCATTTGTTTTTCTTTTAATTCTGTTGTAGATCTGCTATATTTTACAATGCTGTTATTGCTTCTCTATAATATTTTATTGTCTACTCAATAATAAATTTTAAAGTGTTGAGAAATTAGTCTTTGGAACTTAATTTTAGATTTAGTGACAGCTGCACACTGATGGTATGACCTTTTGAATGTGAGGTACTTTCTATGAAGTATTATTTGTAAGCCTGCTTCCTTCTTCATGTTTAGGGTGAATTTCTTGCACAGCCAGCTAAAGGCAGAGTATGAAGGACTGCATTCTCACACTAAAGAGCTGAAAACTTCCTTGAACAACTCTCAGCTAGAGCTGAATCGTTGGCAGGCTCGCTACGATGAGCTGAAAGAACAGCACCAGTCCATGGATATCTCTCTGACTAAGCTGGATAACCACTGTGAGGTGAGTTGCTATTAAGTAGGTATACTGTTAGATTCCTGTTAGAGTGGTAATGTTCTCAATGTGAAGTTTTTGGCTGATTGTAAATAGCAGGTCAGACTATATAGTCATTTACCCCATTTAATCCAAAATTTAGTGTTTTGTCTCCCAGGTTGTTCTGTTACTGTGTTAGCTTAATTATGGTATGCTTCCAGAGAAGTCAGTTGCAGAGAAGAGGCTCATCGGTCTTTCTGTTTAACAGCTGCTATCACGTCTAAAGGGAAATCTGGAAGAAGAGAATCATCATCTCCTGAGTCAGATTCAGATGCTGAGCCAGCAGAATCAGATGTTGCTGGAGCAGAACATGGAGAACAAGGAGCAGTATCATGAGGAGCAGAAACAGTACATGTAAGAAACTGGAGATTTAGYTTGCGAAACCTAAAGAAACCTTAAAATTGAATATACAAAATGACTCCCCTATGAGGCGAAAGGAGGACAGACTGAAGACTGATAGGTCTACTTCATGCCTGACTGGAAGGGGGGAATGTTCAGAAGGAGATGTATGTATTGGGCAGAACCTAGGTAATTTCTTTGCATTGCCTACCACAAAGGATGTTCAGGAGACACCTGAACAGCATGTCTTATTCACAGCTCTTTTCAAGCAATGCAGATGATCCAGTCTGGAAAACTTAATTACAAAAAATGAAATGCTAAAACCACTTATAGAGTCATTCTATATTCTAGATTACTGGAGAAGAGCAAATAATTATACTCCTTTAGTTTTGGTCATTTAGATTGTAGGAAATGCTTCCTTTCATGTTCTTCTAAAGGATTCAGGTTTCAACATACATCAGGCTGTCTCTGACGCTCAAGGTGACACACKTAATACATGCTTTTTAAACCTACCATATATTTACAAAGAGTCCTGTTTTCACTACAGTGAATTTCTTCTATCACTACAAAGGAAGAAAAGCATTCCTAAGAATTTTAGTCCAAGCACCTTAGAATGGTACACAAATTACTGATGAAGTTTTATTTCAGTATTGGATAACACAGTTGAAGTGTTAGAAATTCTTTGCTGAAAGCAACTGAATATGGTTCAAATGTACTCCCACATATATTTATGCAGATGTTTGATAGTTTTTTGCTGGAGATGCATTAGCTCTGCTCCTTAGATGAAAGAAGATTCTTACTTATGTGATTGCTGTCATCCTCTCTGGGTGTTAATAAAATAGTGAAGAAAAATCAGTAAGCCTACATGGCACTTTGGAAAGTGCTTTGACACTGTTCGCAGGTGATCAAAGTAGTTTTGAAAAGGTAAAATGTTATTAATTTCCCTAGTTACAATAGAGTAAGCAGAACAGGTATAAAATAACTAGTTATATCAGAGAGAAAAAGTTTAAACTGAGCAAGTACAAATCTTGACCCCCCAAGAAATTCCTCAGTGATCTGCAAATGAGGATGAAGAATCAGCAACAAACGAAAAAACAAATTTTCAAAAAACAAAACAGAATTAACCTTGACATTCATTACTGGGRAAAAAAAGGAGATATTCATGACTAATCTAACATAAATCTACTATTTTTATTTCACCTTTTATGCCTGCTGATCAAAAAAAATTACTCATCAGCAAGTTTGAGGGGTTTTACGTTTGCCCTCTCTAAGCAGTCAGTGAATGGTCTCAGTAGGATTGTGAGGCTTACATATGGCCTTGTAATAGGAAGGTATTTCAGTTTATTTCTTCTTGTGGCTTTTGGTTTTCAGGTTTTTGATCATGCTTAACTTTATACAGGCAGTTCAGAATACTCTTTTCCCTTTCACAGAGATAAATTAAATGCCTTAAGGAGACACAAGGAAAAACTTGAGGAGAAGATAATGGATCAGTATAAGTTTTATGATCCTACTCCAAAAAAGTAAGTCCCATTTGGATCCCTTTCTGTTATTGATGTATAAATTTGTGAGGGTGAGAAAGGCCTCTTTGTAATTAGAGATAATTGAAACTATCTGAAATAAGGACAAATGGTGGTATCTCCACTTCTGTCTTCATTCTCACTCTGGGAATCTATCCCTAAATTAGTTGCAACTGCTTTAGGTTATGCTAATGCAGAGCAGTGTACCTCACAGGTGGTCCTACATTTTCATATTAGAATCTGAAACAATGTTAATTAGAATAGAGCCAATTTGTCCTGACAACTGTCATCTCATCCCTTGCAGGTTGATCACAGTGAATAGACTGGCATGGCAGGTGCCTTAAGAGATGCACATTCATCCTTTCTCTTCATAGAAAATTAAATTTCTTTCTTTGTTTGTTTGGGTTTTTTTTTTTTTTGCTGGGAGGGGTGGTTTAAATCTAAATCTACATTGCTACACAGTTAAATTATGTCACTCAAGTTCAGTAATAGGTCTGTTCATAACTAAGGAAAGCTTAAGAATGTCAGAAGGTACAGTTTCTGGGGCCTCAAGTCAGAAAATGGTTCCAGAAATACATGAGTTCATGTTTCTGTGAATTGGGGCACATGAAACAGTTAACTGCTAAAATAACGCTGACCTTATGGGTCAACTAGCAATTACTAAACATTCTTGCCAGAGCCTCAGAATGTATGTTTTCAGTTGCTGCCTGTTAGCTCTGTTTGAATTAATGGAGGCTATTAAATGTGAAAATTTGCAGAGCAGTAAATGGTCATGCTTCTGCCTACTCACAGTGGGGAGTAGTTTGACCATCCTGTACAAAACAATCTATTTTGTTTGATAAGCAAGCAGAAAAGCAAACCAAACAACCCCCCCCTGCATTTTGGAACTGCTTCATCACCAACACTAGGTCAGCATCCCTAAGAAATGATGGACTGCCATATAGTGACTAAGCAGCAGTAGAGCTTCCAGAGCTGCTATTTCAGGTAGAATGAGTCCATCAGAGAGAAAAGACTTTAATATTATTAAATTAAGAACAATAAAAAATAGCCATGCTAATTCCATCGTACATGGATCTGATTGATACCCTTACAAAGGGAAGAAATCATCTCTAAAGCAGCTTTCACTTCTTCCCTTCTCAGCCTGTTCAGGTAGTAGAGCTTTTCACGTTGTTAAAATGTCTTGTGTGGGTCCATATGTGTAATTTTGATTTCTAACGGGGGAGAACAGTTGTCCTTCTCATGTTTTGCATGGCTGAAGACATATTTCTGTAAAATAATTTTGACTTTGGGAGAGAATCCAATCTCAAGCTCTGAAATTCGTGTTGAGTCTTCAGAATGTAGGATGGTTTTAGCAGAGCAGTAAACTTTAGGAAGGTATGTTTTTTTTTTTTGTTTTTGTTTTTTTTTGTTTTTTATTTTTTGCTTTGGTTTTTTTGGGGAGGGGAGAAGCATTTTATGATCCCATTCACAAAACCTACTTTATCAGGAAAAACCACTGGATTGGAGCGAGAGCCTTAGTCAAATTAATCAAGCCAAAGAAGGAGGCTACAAGGGAGCGGTTGAAGCCTACAGTAGAGTGTTCTGCATGGCATTCTGAATCCCCAGAAACAGTTGTGTCTCCATCAGTCTCCCAAAAACTGAAACAACAACAAGATAGTCAGGATAACACCTCTCAAGGGTCAAACTCCATGGAAGAAACAGAGAAACCTATGGGTTCTTCAAACAAAGGTAAGAGATACCCAGCTTAAATTCACAGGCTAAACAAGTTTTGGGTTTTTTCTTTTTTTTTTTTTTTTGAAAGGTTTAGTATATAGAATATATTGGTACTCCATCCCTTTTTATATCTCTTCTTTTAGTAAACTGATACTGTGTTTTTTCTTCTTACCTTTTTTTATGACCCTTGTGCTTTGGGTACAGAGTTTCATGGTTTGTCTGAACGCATTGCATGTTATTAAATAAATTTGTGAGAGTGTTTCATTTACAGTGGCTTTGCAAGAAAGCAGTTTAAAGCTGGTCCAGGTAATATTACTGTTCATTAACATCTATTCTTCAAATGGGTAATAGCTGATCTTACAGCCACTGCCAGGAGATGGCGCACATAGAAAAGAAACAACTTTGAAAATGCTGATGTATAATAATCTCTAATTATTTTGGTGATTGATAAAATGTTTTGACCTGAAATTAAACTAAGAATTTTTTATTCTAAAATGGAGGGAGTTTTTTKGGGGKTTTTTTTGGAACACTAAGGGGAACATAAAGAAGATGAAATGATTCTTCTTTCTGTTTTGGCAGAGTTAATTTAACAGTAAATCAGGTGTTCCTCGTTATAGGATTTTTTTTTTAGGTTATTCAAAATAAACAATGATCTTCATTCAAAACAAAATCTACCCCAAACTTCACGTTCTGTTGAGATCACTCTTGTCATTTCCCTATAAAACTTTTTGTCCTCTAGGAATATTTTTCAAGAAGCAGTTTTGAATTTAGTTCTTAAGAAATTCTGCTTTTCACTGGGAAGTGGCAGGGGACAGGAGAGGAGTGAGCAGTTGAGGAGACTAGAATATTGTTATCTCCAAGTGTCTGTTTGGTTTAATTTTTTTTGTTTGTTTGTTTGTTCATTGAGTTTTTTTATTCCCCGTTCTTCATTCTATTTCTTAAAAATCTTTGAATCACTTAAAATGCATGTCTTGAATCATCCATATGATTCCAGGAGATGTTAAATGTGTTCAACATGCATCCAGAGTTCCCACCTGGGAATTTGGGATTGCATTTCCCCAGAACCAAGCCCTCACTAAGTGCTAGATAGTGGAAATTTCTCTGGAGGCTTCATTGTTTTTGATTTTTATGTGAAACATGCTTATGTTGAGGTGATAATTCTGTGATTTTATGAGTATCAGTATTAAAGACTGGAGGACATCAAGGAAACTCAAATATATACTAAGTAGCATAGGCTTTTTTTTTAATAAAGATGTGTTTGGGAAGATCTTAGAGTTAGTTCTCAAAGGAGTTATTTATATTTATTGTACCAAGTGTTAATCTGAGTCTTCTAAGTATGCATGTTAGTCTTTGTTTAGCCTTTTTCATTTTTCACCAAATGTGTTCTCTTTATCTGTTTTAAAGCATTTAAGTTTTATTTACAATTTTCCCCTCCTTTTTTTTCTTCTTTTTGTGATACCTGGGTGATAACAATTTAGCTGCACAACGCAAAAAGATTGCCTTTTTGAGAAGCAAAATCAAGGATAAAGAAAAGACTCCTAAGTCTCCATCGAATCATCAGTCTCTCTCTAATCGACTCCGGTTCTGGTCATCTTCCGACATCCCATCCTCTCCTAATGAACCTCTCTCTTTCTCGGAATTGGGAGATATCTAACACCTTTTCTTTAGCATTTATCTTCATTTATTTCTGACAAATATTTTAAAAAATTTCATGTACCTTAAAAGAACACACACTTTATAGGAAACACTCAGCATGTCTTTACAATACTCTAAATAAAAGCACAGATTAGTGAACATGGACTTAAGTTTTCCTGTAGAAGATGAATCATTGTTGCACACTGTGGATCATTTCTTCAATGCAGCACACTTAGGGGACCTCATGGCATACAGTTTGCGTATGTATATTGGCTGTGGTGCATKTTATAAGTAAGTGAAGTTATTACGCGCTTCAGTATTTTCTTGCAATCATACTTGCATCATGTCCAGTTGTTGAACTGGTCTGCTGTTGCTATGCTTTCTACAATGTTCTAATCCTACTAAAATACAAACCTAACATATAAGCACTTTCAAATACTGGAGGAGTTTCCAATATTCTGTGTAGCTAAATGTAAAAATGCCTTTTTTTTTTTTTTTTAACATCATTGTCTGCTTTCAAATAGTCTAGCTGTGAATATAGAGCAGAAGCTGCTGGTAAAATTATTCTCCATGAGGTGTTTTGATATTTGAATTCTAACCTCCTGTTTAGAGAGGTTTCAGTTCCAGCTATGAAAATTCATCTTGGATTGAGCATAAGGCTTAAGTTTTTGCTGTTCTGATTTTGAGAGTTTTTTTTTGTTTGGTTGGGTTTTTTGTTTTTTT
>NW_028186645.1:7291818-7306216 GCF_003343005.1 Rhea americana
TGTTCTTCTAAAACTGGGAATAACCTGCATCATGGATCTATTGCTCAGAACAGTTAATGCCTGGTAGCCGCACTCTGGTGGTTTCTGAAACAAATGTGAGGCTTCAGACCCCTTTCAGTGTTGGAGAAGTGCCAGGCAGTACGCTTACAGGGGAGCTCAGCAGAGACCCCAGAGATCCTCACCTCCCTTCTGACTCTGAGAAGTGGTCCCTCCGTGGCATGACCAAGGATGCTGGCACAGCAGCCTGTTGCTGCGCATTTTTGGTTTTGTAGAGACTCTTTCTCAGGGACAGTTAGCATGTTCCATAGATGCCAGGTTAATTGCATCTTCAAAGTCCGTTAGAAATACAGACTGTTGAAGCCAAACTTTGGCCTGTGCTTGCCACTACAAGAGCGCTCTAAATCTCAATGCTGTGAGAGAGCGCAGGCCCTGTGCTATATAGGTCTTGCACAGACTGTAGCAAAAGTTGTTTCTGAAGCACATTTGCAAGAGCCGTGTAAGTCAACAGTAACTTGGTCCATTTTCTCTAATACAGCTTTGCTGCTGCTCTGTGCTTCAAACTAACTGTTTGTCTTTTGTTTCTGCAAGTTGTTTTTGACCACTGTGCGCTGCTTGTTTTCAGCATTTAATTACTATTAATTACACATGTTCTTTGAAGAAATACATAGGAAACTAGTATCTTGCATCTCATTAAAGCTGTTTGCTATACTAAATCCTTTAAATTTTCTATTTTGTATGTATCTTCAACTGTTGTATACAAACTGAAGAAATTAATTAATCTGCCTCATCACTAGGAAAGATATCTTCAGCTTTATAAATTTAAATAATCTAGCAGGTAATTTTTGTTGCTCTCCTGCTAAGGGCCCAGGAATTACACCTAAAAATTACTGCAGCAAAGCCATCATAAGAGCAGCAGAGTTTTAACCCTGTAGAGAGTAGATTCATATCACAGCAAAGATGAAAAGTGCTGTATTAGTATGTCAATCATGTTAGATGATTTCCAAATCAGGAATATTTCTCTTTGAGTAAGAGTGTGACTTTTGTTACTKTTTCCTTGTTCTATTTAATTCCTGAAATAAGTGCTTATAAAATGTGCCTGCAAGGAACAATGTGAAAGAAATTTCACACCTCGATTATTTTTTCTGCATTCACATCTTTGTTCCTTTTCTTCCTTCTTTCACAGTAGCTGTTGCATGTATAATATCAACCTTCCCACTGGCACTAAGCAGCCCTTGTCACTCCCACACCTTACAGAGAGCACACAATTGAAAAACTGGTGGCAGAAAWTTCCTACCCAATACTGAACTGTTAATGGAAAAGCTTGCAAAAGTAGCTCCTCTGTTGTGCAGTTTTTTGTGCCTGCTTGTCATGTTTACATGGGTGGATAAAGACAAGTCTCCTTATGCTATTTGTCATTGACTCGTTTACCTCTCCCTTCCTCAGCACTAATGGACCTAAAGCAAAAGAGGAATTCCCACCATGGAGGCAGCAGTGATGTTGAAATCTCAGCAGACTCTGCAGCAAAGCAGTGCTGTGTGGAGCTGGGTTCCAGGACTTACTCTACCTCAGCTGTTCACTTGCACACTTCCACCCCTGTCTCCAGGCTCCAGAGCAGACCGAAAGGTGTGCACTGCATTTGATCTACCAGTTTGTACAAATCAGACTACTTTGTAGTTCCTGCCTGGGTGAAATGTGGCTTTGAGTGGAAGTCAATTACAAAAGACAGAGCACGGGAGTATTTTCATTCCTACTTTATCTGCTCAGTGGTTTAATTGATCAGATACAGGGTTTCCTTACTCAGGTAATGTTGTCAACTTGAGAGACCACATTAAGGGTGTATTAATCAGTTCTCCCCTGATCCATTGCCCAGTGATTCATAGCGATAGTTGGAGGGTGGCTGTTCTTCCAATACTGGCTCTGTAAACCCACTCAGTCATCTCAGTCACTTATACTGCAATGATTTGTGGAGACTTGCCTGAAGGATTGACCTGATTGTGTTTAATACTGCCTGTTTAAGTTTTGTGTTCTTTCTAGGCTGTAATTCGGAAGATAATCTATGTGAGCAGTCCCCTGAGGTACAGTTTGCAAGCACCAGGCAACATGGTAAGTTTGAAGTATTAAGAATGCTCCAACTTCCTACCTTAAGACGTGTTTTATTGTATCCATGTGAACTGTCCTAGAGCATTTTAGTTAAATAAACGTGATGGAATGAGGTGTAGTAACACAAAAGCATTTTGGGAATGTGAACCTAAATAGTTTGTTTTTCTCTTGAAGCTTTTAATGCCTGTTTTCCCAAAATAAATTTTGGCAGGGAGGGCGGGACAGGATACGCGAACAGCAGCACAGCAGTACCGTTCTGTGTATAATTGATTTAAAATCATAATGCAGAAAAAATTTTGTGCAAAGAATACGAGTTAAGAAATAAGATGTTCCTGAACAACTGACTTAAAAAAGAGAATGATTTCTGTTATGTCCCACTTTCACTATCCTGTGTATTTTACATTTGCCATCCTSTGTATTGTGTTTTTAAATGTTTCTAAAGTGACTTAGGTCCTATTTTCAGATGGCTGGCCATAGCCAAGTCTTTCAGAAAATAATGAAACTCAAGCTTTCCATGTTAAATTGTTAAATGCTGGTTTTTGTTTTTTAGTGTCCAGGCCAAACAGTTCAGAGAGCAGTAGAAATGCATCCAGCAGTAGCTCACCCCTCAACTTGAAAGGTAAAGCTTTTAAGGCTGTGTGCTGACACACAGAAAGTGAAATTACAGGAAATTGTATGCAAAATACTGTTTTCCTTCCAAAGAAATTTGAAGACTGTTGTTTTGAAATTGTTATGATTATGTAATCTGGACACAGCTGTCTGGGGAATCAAAGCACTGCTGGTAAGAAGTTTTTTTCTAAAATTGATTCTTGCAAGGAGTGAATTTAGAGACAAAGTCTAGTTTTGCATCAGTCTAGCATCATATTGTGTGAAGTAGCAGGCCATTCAAAATCCTTTTATAAAAACACTTCTCTGCCATTCTTTTTACGCAGCTTTGTGTAGGGAATCAACATGTTCTATAGATGTGCTAAAATCCTGAATCTTTGAAGGGTAAACCAGATTTTATTTTGTGACAGAATATACTTTCTGCTTTACCACTGGCAGATTCAGGTGCTCTGATCACACACAATGAAGACTAGGGGAACTTGTAGTGGCACAGAGGTGGTAAAGGGGTCCTATTTGAGCACTTCTTATTCTGTATCAATTCCTTCCTGCTGTTTCACTTACCGAAGGCCAACAATAGCCACACAACCTGGCGGAACAGATGTTCACACCTCAGGACTGACCTTCCCCATAAGGCAGAAAGAAAGCAAAGAGTATTTCTTTCTACTCCTCAGTAGAGGACTTGGCATGCAGATAGGATTCCTTATCTGAGTTACTGCTGTAACTTATGCTGTAAGACATTCACTAGTCCTGATTTTTTTCAGAGTTATGACTTCCTTGAATTTTGTGGGAGAAGAGAGTAATGAGAAAAATTTCATGGAAATGGCCCTGTATCATAAAGCTCATATCTCAGTGGAAAGCTTGCTAAATTGAGGGAAAAGCAGTGTTCTTAATAGCATTTATGCTTCTCCTCAGGTTCCTCAGACCATATCCATGGTAGAGCTGAGACCCTCAGCAGTGAAGATCTGTTGTCAGGCAGAGAGACACCAGCCTTGCTCCGAGACAAGTATTCCTTTCACTCTGCTTCGGCCATCTTAGGCCCTAACAGCAGGCACGAGTCCTCCTTCCACAGGAATGGCTCAACCTCTTACGATATACCTCAGAAGAGTGTTCCTGCCCAGCCTTACACAGGCAGGCAACGGTCTGCCTCACCTGGCAGTGAGATGGTGACTTTGGAAGAGTTTCTGGAAGAGAGCAACAGGCTGTCCCCACCTAGTGTAAGTAAATAGAAGTAGATAACCCGTCTCAAGTGCCACAGAACTGTTCAAAGCTGGTCTAGGGGGATGAGGGCATAAGCAAACTAAGAAATACCTGTGGAGCTTGCACCAAGCAATCAAATTTTGCAAATCAATAATTCAATGAATGAAGCAATTGCAAGAACTAAGATTAAGTTTTACAGAGCAAACTTAATTTATTTTGCTATATTGCCTGTAGCAGGTCAGGTAATTCATTGCAATTAATATATATTGAACTGCTGGGGGTTTTTGAAATCAAAGACTTTATGATTAAACTTTCCTATTATGTAACCAGTTCAGTGCTCTAGGTATTTTAATTTGTGAACTGGCAAGCTTTCCACATGTCTTTCCATAGAATTCATCTGAAGTCACAGAGCTCTCAGCTGCAGTTTTCAGCTGCTGTATCTGTTATTAGAAATGGAAACTAGCAGTAATTTTCAACTGAAATAAAAAATGTGTTTTTTTAAAACACATGTCCTGATCAGAAAATACTGTTGCCACGTTTGGGATAGTATTTTCCTTATTAAGGACATTCCCAATGCTTTCCCATTGCTGTGTGTTTATGTGCTGATCAGCACTGTTCTATTGGCTCAATGACTGCAAGACTATGCCACGCTGAAGTGCTTTGTCAGAAATGAAATGTTTGTTTTCTAGACAGCATTTGTCACTTACTGCTCAGATGTGCTGTTTAGTAGTGAAGTGGTGCAGTATCAMTCATATTAATGTCTTGAGGCCAATTCACTGACAGTGTAAGGGAACAGACATTCCAGTTTCATGAATGCCTCAGTAGCAGTATTGAAATCAACAGAGATGTACCATGTTATGACATTAGTGAATTCTGGTCCTTGAAGTTTCAGATCAATATTTAAATGTCTTTTATTACCATGTTATCCTAAGAACATTTTTTTAGCTTTTGGACATGTTTAATTTTTTCTTTTTTTCATCTGTAACTACCTGACCACATCTTCATTTTCATTCTGTCATCCTTGTTCCTTTTCAGCATCGGCGCAGTTTAAATGAGAGTGAAATGATTTCATTGCACCAATTTCTGTTAGAAGCTGATGCACTGTATCCCTCTTGCCACTCCCTATGTCCTTCCCTCCATCAGGAGCCTTCACAGTCGCTCGAATCGGTCCTCAGTCATTCATGTCCTGACAGCGTGAGGCACAAAACAGGCAGGGGAAACAGGAGATCTACTTCACTGTATATCCCCAGGGTATCCATTGTTCTTGCTATGAAGGCAACAGCTCCTAACTTACCACAGCTTTTGCTAGTGTATTAATACCTATAGTAAGCATATTGTAACTCTTGGCTGTTACTTTAAAGACTAAAGCTACCAGATCATTATACCAGAAGCAKTAATTGCTCGTATTCTCCAGTACCTGTTCATAAACATATTTTTTGAGGATTGGTAATTCTGTAATGTTATTGGGCACCACAGCAGTTTGAAATAAAAATAACCCTAACACTCTAACATTTAGTTCAGCACAGAGATTTTCTAGCTGTGTTTTAATCACTTACCATTGATAGTGTTCACTTCTAGCAAATGAGTGTTGTGACTAGAAGAAACTTTTGGGACTCTAATGAAGTGACTATATTAAGCCTTYGTATACTGCCTAGAGAAGAGGAGAGAAATAAACTTCACGAGCTTGTTTTAGCATATTATTCATACGGACAGCTTGCCCTTTAACTATTCCCAGCATGCTTCATACTAATAGTCGGTGGCAGCTGATGGTTTGCATGAACCATCCCCATTTAAATTTTCATTGTACATTTTCTTTTATAGCCAGGTTAATTGTCTGACTTTGAAATTTTCAAGTTAATTCTGGGCAGGCAATCACTTCTCCAGTTTTGTAATTATTTTTTGTGTATTTCAGTATGTTGTACATGCAGCCTTTAACAAATGTAGTAACCATGAGAACTGAGGGGAATGAATGAAGAAATAACTAATCTTCCTTGCAATGCTAGCACAGTATTAGATATTCTCTTACATCCCTGATGTTACAGTGGAGTGTTATCCAGACRAATTGTATCCCTGAAAATGACAGGCCATCACTGATACCTGCTGATGCTAATGGCTGCCATTAATATGGCATTGATGCTATGATGATAATGGCTGATGTCAAAGTAAGCAAAAGAGCTGCTGCCCAGATTGCTACTGTGATGAATTTTTTTTAATTTATGACAATTAACCTGGCAAAGAAGGCTGTCACAATCTAATTATGATGAGCATGTAATTGTTTGATTTAGTTATATATCCATTTTAAGCATTTTTATCTTCTGTTCCCAACTTTTATATCTAAAAATCCATGGTTATATTTGGGTCTTTAGGGTGCCTCTGCASAAATAAGTGGGGGAGAAAATTGACTGAAAAGTTCTGTGTGATTCTTTACACAAAAATTGTCATTAATATGTCATTTGTATATTTTCTCACACCAGGACACCTCCAGTAGCAGAGATGATTTTCTGAGTGATTATTTTAGGAAACCAAATGAGCCTTCAGCTACTGGAGGAAACCTGTTGGTTCATTTGTCCAGAAAGGAGGCTGCTAAGATGCCCACTAGTCATGTTTCTCCAACTGTAAAGATGACCGTTGCTAATGAAGAAGGAAGAATGCCTAAGCCTGGGAATTATGTGAMGCCAAACCTCAGACAAGTTGAACCTGAGCCTCTGACAAACTCCCAGGGATCCCTTAAGGTTCCTCACACACCGCAGCACCAGCCGGTCAGTGGGGTGCGGCAGATGGCACAACCGCAACAGCCTGGAACCACAAGCCGAAGGAGCACATCACTGAGCAGGGCTTTTAGTTTAGCCTCTGCAGACCTCCTCAGAGCCACYGGCCCAGAGGCGTACAGGCAGGAGAGCCCCCAGAAGACAGCAGCAGACCTGCATGGAGGCAAGGACACTGTCAGTCAGGCCTCTAGGGTTTCTGTGCCAACTAGCTCCCAAGCAACCTTAAGAGAGAGGCCACAGTCTGCAAAGGTGGCAGATTCCTTGCAAGGTATTGATTCTCGTTGTCGGCAGCTTGATGTGAGGCGCCTTTCCCTAGCCCCACCAAAAGATGAGAGGTCACTCTCTCTCCATCAGTTTTCTGCCTCACCCACTGCATCCACCAGCAATTTGAATGTGCAGCAACAGGAGCGAGCGATACCTGGGCAACACTACTCATCTGCACCACACACTCCCTCTAAAGTCAAGCTCAAGTCAGCCTCTCGTTCTGGGGAGGTGGCCACAGTGACCCCTACCAGAGTTGTTCCCAGCAGCACTGAGGGAAGTACTTCTCTGGGGCAAGGCCAGGGGGATGCCCTCCATACCAGGTGCCAGGGTAAGCTACCAGAAYGCAGCACTGGGGCTATGGAGGAGCCTCTGAGAGGAAGTAGCTCCAACAGTACTCCTGACTCTCCAGACCCCCAGGGGGATCAGCAGACGGTTTGGTATGAATATGGGTGTGTGTAAGGCACAGGTGCAGGTAGATATATATATATTTGGTATTGCCGACGTCTGGCATAGCGTTCATCTACACACTGTGCCCGATCTTAAAAGGCGTCACCTGCACACTCATCTGAATGTTCTCCAACTACTATTTTCTAGTGGAACAAAGTAATTTTTATGATTAAAAGAAACAAGGAGCCAAACACTGGCTCTTCTTTTGACACTATTGTGCCTAAAACAAAGTGGAAGCCTGACCTAATCCCACAGCAGGCTTTGCRTCTGTCTGATTCTCAGACGTGCTGAGCTTTCGCTGCTCCAGGAGATGCCTGCAGGGTGCTCTGAAAATCAGGCCAGCCCTGTTGTTGCAGCACTGCATGCCCCTCCTATCTGCATTAAAGAAGAGTTTCACAGGTCACATGTTTGCTGAGTCCTGCCCCACCCCACCCCGATAAATAACTTAGACAATATTTTCAACATGGTTTAAAAGCCAAACTTCTCCCCAGAAGACAGAACCAGATGCTTGCAGTAGCTTAAAGAGAAAACTGAAGAGCAAAAGCATGTGGCTTTAGCCACAGATCTGTTAAAATCAATTCTCCTTGCCACAGCCCTGTTTTAGAGGTACAATGCGTAGTTAGAATTCAAGGGTCACATCTTACCTTTCCTCACTGGGACTGTCCAGGCACAGAGAGGTCAGTGTAACTGCCTTCACTACAGCTGCAGCTCAGTGGACCCTTGGCTCTGAAAGCCAAGTGGTGCTGCCTTTTGAAACTTCTTTTATACAAACACTGGAACTAACGCAGCCTTTTCAGGGGAGATGCCGTTTCAGTTGCAAAGATGGCATCTCATGTACAAAAGTGACTTGTAAGTATGTATATGAAGAGCTCAAGAATTGTATAGGAATGCTGTGTAAATTGTATTATTACATCCTTGAGTGCATGACTGCCCGCATCATGAGTGATATGTGGTCACTTAGAAAATCCTTGTTTATGTCTCTGAGAACTTGGCTCAGTATTGAAAGCAAAGTAATTTTGTATACATGTGAAGGAAATATACTTTTAAAATTTTATTTATGTGCAAAGTTCCTTGTAACTGTCTGTCCAGAATTTCATCAGCTGCTTATGTATATATGATCAAATGTGCATCTTTAATTCATTATTTGTAAATGTGGTTTTTTTCTTACAATGGACTAAATATCTAAAAGATAATAAATATTTCTGTTTTTCTGGTTCTGATTTAATCTAGTAAAAGATGAAACTGATTCAGCTAAGGATGTTTTTGTTATCTAGTATGTAGTAATCACATTCTGGAAACTACAGAATTGTTTATAATAAAGATTAAAATAAATCAAATTGATGTTTTACTTTTTTCTGGGGGAAGGGTGAARATTCGTAGTATTAGAAGGAGATCTGTCAGCAGTAGCTTCATGTAAGCCTCACTWAATACTGATTAATTTTCCTGTCTAGCAGAGTTGCATTTGTTTTTGTAATGTTGTCACAACAGCTGTATTAGAAATCTTTCATTTTGATTGTAACCACCTTATTGAGGACTTTAGGAAAATTAATCAAGCAAATTAAGTGGCTTCCAGGTCACTGTAGAAGCAGATGATTTGGATTTAAGCTTCTCTGACCAATTCAAAAGTGCTCAGGCATGCTGAGGATTTTGAACAAGTCTGCGTTTATACAGTCTGTTTCGTTCTAAGTTCTCCAGGATCCTTTAAAACAGTGACAAGTTACTTATCTTCAGACACAAAGAGAATGTTAAAAGGAGTTGCTGTCTTGTTTGTTTTAATTGCAAACCATAGTTTCGTGATAAACTGTAAATGATGTGATATACAGCAAATTTTAAAAGATGTTCAGTGTTTTCTGTGAACTGAAATTTCTCTTCCAGAAATTCCCCCTCCACTTTGATTTTACAAGATCACTGGAAGTGAAAGGCAGGTGTGTGTCTCTTGTTTCAGTTCCTTTCTCAAGGCATGTGCTTGATCAGCTGGCAGGCTGAACTGCTGAGGAGATAATCTGTGAGTTAAAGTCATTTTAGATCWTCTTTACTGTAAATACTTGCCTGATCACTTAAACCTGAACTGTGGTCTGAATTATGTACAAATACGATATTGTGGGGAGGAGGGTTGATACCTAATTTCTTTGTCTTCTTGATAAAGAAATCATTACTTTATCAGTTCTAGTGAGTTTGAATAAAAACATACTTAACATTTATTCCCCACTACATACATTATTACATAATCTTAAATATAGACATTATAACACAGTACAACTAATCTTAAACTTTAAAAGCAAAGTGACTTTCAGCTACTATGTTCAGAAACACATGATGCTATAGTACTAAGACCATCATGAGAACTTTAAGGAAAGTTTCACTAAAAGTGACTGTCCTGCTGAGCAGAATGCAGAATAACTGCACCTGTCCTAATTAATGAATTCTTTTTAACTGTTTTTTTGATAGAGTCATTGGCTCCCAGACCTTTGTTGCAGAGGGCTCCCACTGCCTGCTACGCGAACGGGTAAGGGATCCAGCAGGAAGGAGAACAGGGCCTGCCRAGGGAGAGTGAGAAGTCGGCAAATGCTGCGGTCTTTGCACAAGTGGAGTTGGGCAGATAAAGATACTGTGAGGCGCCAGATAACGTGAGGTGGCAGAAGCTGCCAAGAGACAGTTTCCTAGGAGGGAAAAGTGGAAGGAGTAGAGTAGCCTAACCACTTCAGGCTTTTTCACGTCCTTCTAAGAATAAAAGGGAAACTACAATGAAATTTGAGCTGTTTCAGTCTCTACAATTTGGAAGGCTGCTGAGCCTCRAAGTATAGCGCCTTGTGTGGTCAAGTGGTTGGGCCCCAACCATGGAAGTGGCAGATAATGGTAGCAAACTGATGCACCTTCAGCTGTAGCTATGCTCTGGTGCGTGCTGAGCCTTGGGGAAGGGGCTCTCTTTCCAAAGGAGCCCTAGGATTTCAGCACGCCAGGTTTTTTTCATTCTTTGCRTGGCTGTGGGCTGTAGGGTGCTGATAATTCCTGAGATACAGGGAAGTGCCTGCTCTCTGGAGGTTGGGTTATTATTTTTGTGCGCTACATAATGCTGTGAGTGGGTTTGAATGTAATAATTCAAGTAAAATGAATCACTGTTTAGTAATGGAGTATCTCAACTTACAGACATGGCTTATTTTTTCTGTGGATCTAGTTTTATATTTGTTAAAGGTTGGGTTTTTGGATCCCAGGTAGGTCCTTAAGCAGGCTGATAAGTTATCTTAGGAAGCCAAGTGCTCATATATGTGAAAAGACCTGCTCTCTGCTATATGATCATGTTGAAATAGCAAAGGAAATACTGCTTAAAGTTTGCATACTCTGCATGACCAGGGTATTCTCTAGAAGAACGGGGTGGTGGTGGGGAAACAGCTGCTGTGTAAACTGCTTCTAAGGAAGCATATGTTCTGCTGTGACAAAATATCTCCTTATCAAGAAGAAGCCTAGATACTTTGCAGAGAAATCTTGTCATGAAAACCTTTTTCCTGTTAGATAYTCTCCTGCTCTTCCTCAAATTTGACAGCTGACTGTGAACAGATCTTCTTTTAATATTTTAGTTGTGATTTGAACATAAAATCTCCAAAAGAGTAATAAAAAATGGAAGCTGTTTTTCATAAGGGAAGTTACAAGTACGAGACCTTTGTAAAAATGGGTAGCAATATTTAGTTTAGAATAATGACACACCAATGTACATGGTCCAATTGGAAATTATTTCTGATCATCCAGGTGCCTAGGGGGCATATTAGAAGTTCATCTAAAACTAAATTACTCTAAGGCAAGAAATCAAAAACGTGCTGCAGAAATCATTAATTGATGTGAGTTGATCGATCTACAACCAGGATTATACTGAATATAAAGAGGGCAAGAGAGTAACATAATTTTTTAATAATTAAAAAAATTAATCTAGCTGGAATTTGAGCATTTGAAGTATGGTTTTGCATTTTTAAGTGCAACAATAAAAGAAAAAAAAAATAAAATTGTCAGTAGTGGTAGGCTTCAAGAAATTTTATCCTGATAATTGCCTCTCAGCGGATCAGGGTTGTGGAATCTGATCCTGCCAGCAGTAGAGATGTTCAAGACAAGGTGGAAAAATTGAGAATGTTGTTACAGATCACCAGGCAGAATGAACCTGAGCTGACAGTGCAGAGTGAAATAGTTCTGTTACTAAAAACAATGAATCTATTTATTGCTATGAAGAGTCACTAGATTGGAGAAATAGGCTGTGCCTTGTAGGCCGACCTTTAAAGCTCATACTAGAGGCTATCACAAGAGAGTGTGCTATCAGTTGGAGAATTATGAGAAAAATTATTATAGTTTAAGAAAGTGCTGGCATTAATTTTAAAGTGACTGTGGATGAATGTCTGACAAATTTTGCAAAACCAATATATTTTTTTCTTCCAGGGGCAAGGAATTCTCCAAAAGTATAAAAGAGAACAAGAATGCATAAKAGAGAGTTGCTGTTTAAATGCTATGCAAAAGGGAAAATCCTTAAAGGCTAACTTGAGTCCTAAGAACAGTGAAATGTGAGTTGATGAACTGTGACATACACTTGAAGTTAATTCAGATTTGGAGGAGTGTTGAGAATCCTGCTAAACAATAACATGGATAAATGAGGAACACGATGGTAGACTACCTAGACATATCCCTGTTGAGTCAGTGGAAGGAATGGGGGAGTTTGGGTTTTTTTCCTGCGTTTTTTTGTTGTTTTTGGTGGGGGGGGGGTAGGAAAAAAAATTTAAAGGAAATTGGGTTCTACTGAGGACAAAACAATGAAAATGCAATTATTCCACAGAAACTAGGGACATAAAATGTGTCCAAAACAAAACACAATACCATGGAAACTAATGTCTGCTCTCTGTATCATTCCTTGATGCTGTTCTGATCAGCTCCAGTTAAAATAGTTACACATTTTTAACACAGGTTTATCATAACTGAGTCTAGCTCTGATGATGAGGCTATGCCAAAATATGTGATGTATATTTTTGCATATCAGAATGAGAAAGAGTAATAGACTTGAGCATTGATACTAGCTGGTGAAAAACATGTAAGAGAAGACAGAAAGGTCTAATTCCCTCTTCAGTGARGTGACATCTGATAGTGATGCGAATGTCATGCTAAAGTACAGTGCTGAGGCTGTTGATGGAGCTTTTTGCTGCAGGCAATTATGAACCTCAATTATGAACTTAGAGAAGTATAATAGCATAGAGCTTTAATTTTTTAACTTCATRCTTCATAATTCGTGGGAGAAGTTAACAGCCTCTGCTTTAAAACACATCATTAGGTAAATTATAAAAGCCTCCGTCTCTTCTCCATGTCAGGTGTTGGCTGCCTCCACAGTCAGAATGGAGGAATGCTAGGTTGCAGGACTAGGAGCCTTCTCCTTGTGAAATACCTGACATCTGTGAGAGTAAAAGATCATGTAGTTCACTTTTKCAGTAGTCGGCACACACTAGGGATCTAAGACATGCTCGTGGTAAGTAAAGCACAGTTGTATGGAAAAAAATAAGAATTACACTTGCTAAGAATGAACRTGAGAGTTTGAGAAGAATATTGCAGCTGGAGAGCTAGAATTCCCAAGTGGACTACTCAGGCGTCTCTGGAGACTTGTATTGGAGGGAAGAGAGAGTTTTCTGTAAGTAGTAAGTAGGAAGGAATGTCTGCAAAGGACTGAAGTGAGCATTTTGTAGTGCTTCTAATCTGATTGTTTTACCATTCTGCAGGGTGTTTTGAAGGTTATRGGACTTAGAGGGCTATGTTTCCTTGCTGCCTTAAATATCTCTGACCAAGACTGTTCAGTTCCTGCTAAACCCATAAAAAATGTCTCCCTGTACCTTTGAAAGAGGCTTTTTTTCCCTCTATCTAATCAAAACTTGGAATTCATGTGTGCACTCTGTGAACCCATAAAACACTTAATCCACAGATGTATATTTTTCAGGGCCACTGGTTACCCAGGAAGGTTTTCCTGCAGCATCTCAGTGCTCTACAGCAAAATATAAACTCCCGATTAGCTTGAGAATGCTTGCTTAGGACCCCTTTGGCTATTTGAGAGGGAAAGAAGGACTAAGAATCAACAAAATTACTGTGAAGGGAAAAARATAATCGACATATTAGGACTGGAGTCCTTTGCAAGCAGGAGTCTTGCTCACAGCAATGCCGAAGGCAAATGGAGAAAAGCAGATGGGCATGAGCTGTGTAGGATAGACCTTGTATCAGTTTAGTKGAGATTTAGCTAAAATTAAGCTTAAACTGGCAATCTTCAGTTTCCTCAGTCTCTTTTGAACCTGATCAGTTTTATTTGCCTATGAATAAATCAGGCAAAAGGATAGAGCATTTTAAAGAGCCCTTTTCATTGATGTGCTGCATCTTAATTAGACCTTCCAGCTCTCTGGTTTAAAGAAAAAAAAATGATGATAGTCCCTCCTTCAGGTAGACTAGTTTTAGATCAGTTTGCACATAAAAGGGTTAAATCATTATCTGATGGAGGGACTAGTGTATAGCACTCCAGAATTAGGCCTTGGTACCTTCATTGGCTTGAACAGATGATCTCTATAGGCTGTTGATACTTTTTATTGTTTATGTTTTCATGTAATATTCTCTTGTTCCTGGATTTGGTGGGGAAAGGTGTATTTTTCAATGTTTTTGTATGCCCTTATGACCGCTTCTGCCAACAACAGAACAACCTTTGTGTTAGCAGGAAACTGTGTGAAATATGCAGACAGTGGATCCTCTGCTAGATCCTCTCTTACAGCTCAGACAATACAACCAGCTACCACCCTCTGTGCAAGCCCACTTAATCTCCAACAACTTTCCTTCCTTCATGACTTCTCTCCAGCCCTGGAGACCTTTTATATTCTTCAACCTAGACTTTTATCTTTAACTATGTTCTATCTTTAATTCTTTTTTATACCTCATTTCCTTCCAGATCTTGTTCTAGCTTTCTCTACCCTTTCCATGCTCACCTCTGTTGCTGAAGGATGTAGTTATCCATCAGCCAGCTC
>NW_028186645.1:7306277-7442522 GCF_003343005.1 Rhea americana
TGATTGCTGGGCTGTCAATGACTTTGTCTTTCTTACACAATCACATCCAAGTCTTGATATCAATAGGTAATCCCGTTCCATCTCAGTACCAGTTCTCAGTGCTTTCTGGTGCTTCCTTAGCTCTTATCCACTGTTGCCTCAAACATTCCCCATACTCCCTTGCCTCTCCTTGCTTTCTCTTGTGCTACTCAAGCATTTTATACAAATGCTGCAATTTCAATCATTCCAGAGGCTTTTCCTCCCTCGCATCTCTCCTTGGCGTGCACCATGCTCACTGTCTTCTCATTGTATTTCTTGCCCACGTCATCCTTCAGCTCATCTGTATTGCTCTATTTTGCCCTGTCTGTGATCACTGATAGCTGAGGCAGGAAATGCACCATGAGCTATAAACCATTGTGGGTATTTGTGGTGTAGAAAACACGTGTTTGCATGACATCTAGAGCCAATCTCATTTTAAATCTTGTTTTCAGATTTCAAAATCTGTTTAGTCATACTTACTGAGACTTACATTTTTCAAAAATTTCTTTGTYGAATTGAATATAGAAGTTCTACTTACTGTAGCAGGATTTTAATGCAAGGTCTCATAACAATTTTTAAGCCAATTCGTTAGACATTTTATGTCCAACAGATATCTTTGTTGAAGTTCTGTGAGAAATTGTTAGTCCTTAAAAATRATAAAATGATAGTAAGGTCATCGATGCATTTAAGAAGGTCCATATCACTTTCTGTGTATTGGTATCACATTTTGTATATTGAGGCAATTTTCTTCTATTTAGTTGTAAGTATTTATAACAGTATGACTCTCTGCATCATTTTCTTTGTTTTAGAATTTCCTTCCTTGCTTATTTTGGCTTCTTTAATTGAGAAAACCTTGAATTCCTGAAGCCCAGTCCTATTCACATTTGGCTCCCATGAACAAGAATCCATTTCCTTGTTTATTTAACCAGCCATATCAATGGTAACAGAGTTCCATTTGGCAGATCCTGAATCCCTTCAGTCTCCCACCCTGCTCTCTATGTTGGGCTCCAATGAACTTGTGCTTGTTTCCTTGTTTATGTAACCAGGCAAATAAATGGTAACAGATACTAATGAGATTTTACTGGATGAAATTTGACACATGCTGTTTTGTAACTAAAATCAAGAGAATATTCTCTTCATGTGTTAAATTCTAACAGATTGAATGTTTAACTTCTAAACAGCCAATGCTTTTTTGAAAAGGAGGCTGTATTGTACAAGAGAATCTAAAATTGAAAATGAGAAGAAAAGCAAAAATTAAACTAAATCAGTAACCTCAGTCTGTTTTCTTAGCGTCGTCTCTTTGTAGCAATATTTTACGAAGAGGGAAAAGCCAATAACTGGGGAATTATATAAGTTTGTACTTTGACTGTCTACTGCAGTTCCTAAAGGCCAGGAATTTTTTTGCCTTTAAAGTATTGGTTCAAGAGTGTTTAGGCCCTGTCTTTCCCCTTGCATTGGGGCACTGGTATATGGACCACCTTATGGCCACAGTTCTCCCTCAGTCTAAAATTCCTAGATTTGCACTAACAGGAGGAAGAAAGGGAACACAGGAATTCAAGTCCACCTGGCTATCCCTTTTGAAGTACCCCACTTAGCTATTACCAGCCTTGGTTTCCATCTCTAAGTGAAAACTTGTATGGACCTTAGTGGTGATTCCAGCTAGTTATTCCCAACTCATGCACAATCATCCACGAATGGGTCTTGGCGTCCTTCATGCGAATAGTAACTGCATGTCAAACCCAGTGTCTCTTTAATGACATAAGAGCAGGAGAGAGGATGAATTCAGCCAATTGTTACACAGATAGAAAGAACAGAAATATTCCAGACGGGACTCTGGAGTAGCTCTAATCACTACAAATGATTTTACTACGCCTAGTTTTTGGCGAAATATGTTTCTAGATTTTGACAAAACATGTTAATCGCTCTGATAGTCTGTGTAGACATTCCTGCACTTTTAGCTTTCATTGTGTTGGTCTCTATGGAAGAGAGTCCTGTGAACAGAAACAGGCAGAGCTTTCTGGGTGTCTAGATGAGATTCATCTCATCTAACTCTACATATTTAAAAGCTCACTCTCCAAGACTGAGAGCCTTTCTCTTTTTATAGGCAAAAGAGAACCGAATACCTCCAGCTGTACTACAAGGGCTCATTCTAATACAAGCCAGCTCACCCTTCTTCTTCTTCTCCRTGAGCTATCAAGGGATAATGACTGCTCAGCCATATATAGACACTTTACAGTGCTAGTAAGGATCAAGTTCGGTCATATGAAGCCTGTTTCTAGTGTGTGAAGTGAAGGTTCTACCTTGGATGTTTGCCACTAGGAGCAAAAGGGGGGTAAATTRTTGTCTTGGTGTAAATGAAACATCTTCTTTGCCTCACGAAGAAACCAGAGAGGCAAGACAGTATCTGTCGGAAAGACTGTGGGGATAATTTGCCATCTGCATCTGGATTCATCGAGTCTTTCCTACCCTTCTAGCAGAGATGAAAACCAACTTTATAAAGCAAGTTACCAGTKAGTATAACCCACATAGGATGTCAATATCAGCTAGATCCCCTTGGCTGAGCTGAGGTGAGGCAGAAGTAAGAAATTATGAGCATTTCTGAATTTACGTTTCAAAGAGCCTTGGGAATCAGCAGCATGGTGAGAGTAGAGAGAAAGATGATGGTCACAAGGTTTATACATTCCTGAGCAGAGCTGAGATAGCCTCAGCCTGTGTTGCCATGCTGAGGTTTAATTTATGGCAGAAGGTCCTCAGCTTTTTCGCAAATGTGTTGTCAACCTTTTTTCTATCTACCAGAAGGTARCTGCTGAAGGTACCAAGTGGGAGCCAGTTTGGTAACCTCTGAGGCAGGAGAGAGTTTATACCTGCTGAAGGACACTCACAAGGAGAATCCCTGGAAAGGGATAAGGTAAGGTAARTCTTCAAGGCATCAGTAACCCAAGCCAGTTTGCCTGGCACTGGACTGCATTTCCAGCCTTGTGGAGTCTGATAACCTGTAAGAGTCATGCTCACCCATGTGTGATAAAACTGAGGCACTAACTCAGAAGAGCAGGGTCAGCTGAAASGTGTTGCTCACTGCAGGGTGTGAGAAGAGTCTCATATGTGTGGTGCCTTGTCTCTTTCTCGAAGCATGACAGCATACAGGTGAAATGGCCTCAGGGAAAGGGAGGCAGCAGACACCAGTGTGCAGTCTTGGTGGCCAACAGACATTTTTAGTAGAAATGAAAATCTTTAAATTCCTTAAAGATTGTGTGTGTCTTTACAGATTCAGCATTTGATGGATGGAAGTTCACAAGTAGCCAGCATGACATGTGAGAGGCCCCAGGAGGATAATCAAAGTGTCATCTGCTGGCGACCAGATCTGCAGGCCGTATCTATTGTCACAAGATCAGCTTAATTCTTCTGGCCAGTGCTTTTCATTGATACTGGTTTTGTCGAAATCTTGTCACACTGCCAGCAGAGCACTGTTCACACGATGCTCTCTCATTGAATATTTTCTCCTCTTCTCTTTCCTTATTTTTCTGGAGAATACAGGCTTCGTGCTTTTCTGTTGAAAAACAGAACAGTTTCAGTTCTGTTGAAAGACAGAACTAAGCCCAAGCTGAATTTGAGGGAATGGGAACCGTGTGATCTTTGGAAGGGAAGCTAAGAAATCTCACAAAGCTGGACACTGAGGAAGGATGGCAAGTCTTACCKGACAGACAGCTACTGATACAGTATAAAGGGGAGAGATATGAAGTTCCTTCTGGAGGTAGAAAGGGAGTCTGGGTGACTGAGATTATTTGGTGTTTGAAACACATGTGTCAGGCCCAGTCAATGGCATTTTCCACTGGGAAATCTTGGAGTCAAGTTTACCTTGTATRGTACATTCTAAGTGTAAAGGTTTTGCAAATACAGCACATCCTTGGTCCACACATCTCCCTGAGGCCCCTGGAGTGCAGATCTAATGACTGTGTACGTTCTCTGCAGAAAATGCAAAAGTGAAAACTGAAACCTGTGGGAAAAGTTAAAACATTAGGCTGAAAAGACTGGGGCATGAGGAAGGCAGAAATCAAGATGTCTGGGCTGCAATGAAATCATCAGTGGTGTTCCCTCTTGCACAGGTCGCTGGAATAAATAAAACTTGCCTCTGTGTAGTAACCCCCCAGTGCAGAATAAGAGGTGAGTCTACGAGGCCTCTAGAGATGACACCAAGACAAAAAGGAAGATCAGTATCCAGTTTTCATTTCTCAGCTCCACAAAATGGATGAATGCGCATGTGGGTTATCACTGCGAGAGAGAGAGTAGTTCTCCTCCTTTCCTCACAGAAATGGTTGCTTGAAAGGATTTAAATCAAACTTCTAAAGGAAAGTTGACCTTTAAAGACAAAGCATYGATCAGTTAATTGGAGCTGACTTTTAAATTGAGCCAACTCTGTCAGAAAGGCCTCCTTTGGATTAYAGTCAGAGAGAGATGGTGAAGGACTGGAAATGAGACCAACATGAGTGAGCAGAGGTTTGGAAAAGACTGAAAGAATGAGTTGTTTAATCTAGAAAAGTAAAATCYAAGAGAAGCAGCATGGTTAATCCTCGCACATTTAAAAGGTAAACATAGAGAAAGGCAGCGATAGACTTCTTCATGTCGACTCATAGAAGGACAAGAAATTAAATGAATTTGAAACACAGAAGATTAAGACTTCAATAGTAGGGGAAATTTTCCAAGAATAAGCCTGACCAGACAACTGATACGTTGCCAGAGGAGATGTAGAATATTCTTCCATGAAAGTTGAAGAGAGCAGGCTAAAGCTCTGGAGGGGGGGTAGTCTACCTTTATTTATCGGCCCTCAGAGAAAGGAGATGGTCTAGAGGACCTCCTTCCAGCTTTGCATTTGTGTGGTGTCTAGAATATTTATGACCATCTGTAACAGTTAGGCTCYATTCTTTTTGAAGCCTGCCACTGTGACATATGCAAGTTGGGAGTTATTCTATTTAGCAGTTACTTAATCATCACAAATGTTAACATGAATTGACCAAAGCAAGGAGGAAAACAAAAAMAAAMAAACAAACAAAAATGCTACTTGCACCGAGTAATAGCTATTTGTCAGCTTTAATAGCTGTTGTATTATTCATAGAGATAAAAGGCTACCAGAAATGTCATTTCTTTTCATTTTTAGAGTTTTAAATGAGTCCCAAAGTGCAACTGCTGTATGTGTGATGGAGGCTATGTTCTGCAGCAGAYRCTGGTCCTGCCCCTTGGAATGGGCTGGTCTTCATGCACTTTCCAAGTCTCTTTACTTCAAAAAGCTGCTTTACAGYAGCTACATGCTGAAAAAAGCAAAATGTAGTGGTTGGATGAAAGAAAAAGAAAAATGATTTTTCTGGGGTTTATTTTGCTCTGTGATTTTTGGAAGAGGTGGTTTGCAGAAGTGAGGATTTTCCCTTCACCTGCAAGGCCTGATTTATCAGCCAGGTTGGTAAAGCTGGCCCTTTTAGCACACTGTAACGGAGATAAATTGTGTGTGATGACACACACAAAGTGTATTTTCTGGATATTCCGAGCACCCATGTATCTAATACTTACCTTTGAGCATGTTCTGTGTTCAGCATCACTGGGAATGGCAGCCATAGTGGGACCTAKAAAACAGATACTGCACTACCCACAACATTGCTTCTCTTTCTGTGGCACCTAAGAGGGCAATCAGTGTCAGTGAGTCTTCGCAGGACTTGACTCAGAACATCTGCAGCCTGGATCCTGCAGGAGGTAGAAATGCTTCSTCCACAACCACCAGTGAGAGCTTGTTACCAAAGTTGTCTCTTCTCCTGGCAGGCTCTCAGGAATGGCAAATACTCCAACATATAATACCCTGTTGCTCTTTATTGAAGAGTTGTACAGCCTTATCTATTGCCAAGGAAGTAACTGCAGTTAATTTTATTAATATCATACTTTATATATTCTTTAAATTTAGTAAAGGAGCTGGGGTATCCAAGCATATACAATTGTGGATTAAAAGGCACTGGAATTAGGTTTTACTTTGCTTCCTTGAAAGATCCCAGTCTGTATGATTTTTTTTTTTTTTTTAACTAAGTGCAGGGGAGAGGGCTTCTGACTAGTGCTGATAAATTTGATACAAACCATCTTATTCTTTAATGTTGCACAGGATCAGATTGTTCAGCTTCTGGCTATGCTCCCAGGAATCTCTGCCTTGCTTGCTGAGCCAGGTATGTTGTCTGCATCTCTGCCATSCTCAAAGGAGCATCGTGAGCCTGCAAGGTACCATTCTGTGCTTTTTGCAGCCTTTTCAGGCAATGTCTGAGAATGTCATATTTTTTCTCCTGTAGCCTGCCTTAAAAGCTCACAGAGGTCCTTGACCCTGCAGCTAATAATAGATCCATGATCTATCGGAAGACCTGGCAGAGGAAGGTTTCTGCCATCTGCTAGCTTGCTATACCTGAAGAGCCCTTTGCGTGTATTTGGAAAGAGTAGTTACTTTTGATGCTGGTTCTGACGTTACCCGTGGGTACTCCTGGAGTATTTCCAAGTTTTGTAGATGTCATTGTATCCTCTCCTCATTTTTTTCTTTTTTGTTTGTCTGCTTATATTAGCCTGCACTTTCCACCAAGCCTGAAACAGAGAACGTGTCTCAGAGTACTTAGCACAAGGCTGCTATTTCCAGACTTGCTGTCTCTGGACACTTTTGGAGCACTGTCGTGTCATTACCGTGAGCAGATGGGAGTTCTCTTTGCAAGTTCTGTGCCAAGAACGGGGAGTTACTTCATGTTSTCACAGCGACATGGCAAGGGGTCCTGAATGGGGTGAGTTATGCATRGTTGAAAACCTAAACTGATAGGAGCTTTTGTTTCCAGCTTCAATGGTGTAATTCATATATCTCTGTTTTTTTAAGAATGTGTACATTCGCTTGGAATAACAGACAGTTCACAACTTGCCCCACAGCGCAGAGTTCTGTCCTGGAGGAATGAGTAGCGGTGTGAGTTAGCAGAAGGTCAGCTTCTACATCTGCTACAGTCATCCTGAATGACCTTGGACAAGTTGTGTACTGCTGTGCCTTGGTTCAGTAGCTGCTTAAAAGACAGAGGAAGAAAACATCTGCCTCCTTTCCCTTGCTTCTCATACGTCTGGAGAAGCAGCTGTCTTGTGCAGAGATCAGCTGTTGCTTCAGGTAGYGAAGGTCTGACTTCAGCAAGCTCTAAGAACAACTTAACATAAATAATGTTAGTAACGACACTAATCCTCTGTATACTTTGTAGTGTGTCTACACAAGTCAACATCTGCGTGTGTTTAGATAAGCTGCAAGCAGCAGTATTTGGGCTGTGCATCAGTGGCCCTGATCAGTCACTGTGCGGTGTGGTGTCTCCGCTGGTTTGTGTCTGCGCCGGTAGGTGTGGGTGTGAGCGCTGCGCTGCGCGCTGCCATCTCTGGATTTAGCATCTGCTTTCGGCACGCACGTCTCCCTTATTTATGAATGAGTGGGTGAGGGAGGAGAGGGCTGGGCTGTCTCCTTCACAGTTGTACCGTCAGGCGCTGAAACACAATCTCCTCCTCCTTGTCCCCGGCGCTGCTTCCCCACCAGCCTTGCTCGCCGCTGGGAGGAGGGCAGCCTTGGCAGCAGCCTGAGCCGGCGCTGGGACAGCAYAAGTTTTGCGCTGTTCGCACCGCAGGGGAAGCCTCGTTGTACAAACTCCTTGCAGGTGAGTTTCCGTTTTTATCTATTTATTCTTAAAAGCAAACGAAGTTTCTGTCAGTGAGCCAAGCTGTACAAGGTTATACCCCCGGGAAAGGTGGCAGGACTGTGCTTTGGCTAGGTTGTTAAAAGTGAGACAAAGCAAAATGATAAGGCAGTCCAAGGACTCAASCAAAACAACGTGTCCAAAAATTCATGACTTCAAAATAAATTTCCTTTGCCAGGTTCCGTTAGTGGGAAATAATTTGAACAGAAGTTCTTCCAAAAAACTTTCTCCAGGGGTGTTCAGGCACAAGAAGAGTTAGATGTTGACGTCGTATCAATGAAATGGAATTGTTAAAATRAACCTAGAATCATCTATTTCACGTTTGTGAGGACTGAAGCAGGGCAATAGCCAGAAGATAAATTCCCTTGGTCATTTTCAGAGAAGTTAGGAGAAATGTAAAACTAGACACAAACTATTTTGAATGACTAATGTGTGATTCACAGACCAAAAGTTATGCCTAACAGGAAACTGTCACACCGTTGTGTGTAGGTGCTCTGTGTACTGTGATACAAATTTGTCTTTGTATCTCAGAAGGGTATTATCAACATATTTTACAAACAGTAAACCATTTTTCTCACTGTTATTACACCACTTAKGAAACTTGAATGTGAAGGTTTGTTTAGTGAAATGAGATCTATTTTTTCTTCTTTTCTTTCTTTTTTCTTTAATATGATTACAAACATTTGTTCCCTACTGTAGGCTGCTTATGGTGCTAATAAATTTTTCTGGCTCTTTGGCAGTCTTTTTAAAGAAACAAGAAAAGTAAATCACTGAGAGATAAGCTTTATGTGATCTTGAGGAGGGTTGAGAAATAGAGAATTTAGGAGAATATTCAGCCCTGTTCTCTGCTTTTCTGTTCAAAGCACATCTAGATATTAATAAATAAAAATTTATGGAAATTTATCAGCGAGACGAGAAGTGGCTGCACAGAGGCTCACAAGACAGGACAGTGTCATTCTGAGCGTTACGGGACGTTCTGAGCAGTGCGTTAATCAGCTCCCTCCGTGACATTTTCCACATTAGCGGTCTGTATTCACAGGGGCTCCAGGAGGGTGTGACATCTGACCACTTCTTCTTCCCTCTAATCAAGGAGCCAGTAAGTGAATCAAGCCTGTGTTTTTAATGCCCACTTTCACAATCCTTTTCTGATCAAACACATACTTTTACTGCTCTCAACCTCATCTCAACCTTCTTCCCCATCTTATTTTCAGTATTTTTTTGTCCCTTCCTTGCTTACCCCCCACCAATGATACTGCATCTCCACACACAATTATAAACTCTTTCTGTTATATGAGGGAAGAGGCAGAAGGCAGCTTTTTCTAGCTCCTTTTATGTTTAGTGCTATAAAGCTGTAACAAAGATGATAAAATATAAGGTACCTCTACAAAGTTTTAGGAGTCTTTCCACGATCTGGGTGTACACGGTGAGAAATTGTTGGTTTCATAGGATCAGGCCAATGCGTCATTCTGTGATAGTGGGACACACCTCGGAGGTGATAATGTTTACATCACAGCATTGTGATATGAATATCACAGTTTTAAATAAAGAAAAAGGTGACAGTTCCAATATCTCATTTTAAAAAGTCACCTCACTTAGCATCTGCACTGGGTCTTACTTAACTCACTTTGCCACTAGCAGAGAAAAATTGACTGTCTTTGCTCTGGGACTTGAGGAGTCCTAGACAGAGGGAACAGAGACAAAGGAGACAGAGGTGAAAGRGGCAAAACGGGGGGAATGGTTCCCAGCTGGGCTAGACGTACATAATGTCATCACACRTGATAACACGAAATACAGTGAGCCGGGAGGATGACTTTTTCCAAAGGTCRGTCAGATCAGAAACTACTTTACCTTCAGCTGAGCACAGTATCYAAGGCCAAGTATAGGCAAAGGTGTAGGCACCAGTGTGAGATTTGCTCCACTAAGCAGGAGATGTTGTCATCCAGCCATCAAAGTGCTCCGTGTGCTTTGAACCATCTTGAACAGTTCACAGAGGAGAAAGTTCTCTCTTTGCCAGCTTTCCTAGATCTGATCTGAGGGCATTTGCATCAAGTTGGGGCTTCATTGCTGCTGACCATTCTTGTGTGTGTGGTGATAACTGAACAAAAAGTTAGTTTGGACTCATGAGCTCTTAATATTAACAAATAAAACAATATTTGCTAAATATTTTTAAGTGGAGAACCATGGAAATAGGACTCCAGACATGGCAGCCTTGTGAGGCCAATTACCTTACAATTAGCTGGATGTTTCCTCCAAGGGCTTTGTTTTTCCTATAAAGCTTATTTTGAGTGGCTTTTAATGCTTGTTATGAATTATTCTGCCAGATGAAGCATTTGTAGAGCTGCTGTCCTTGACAGCTGATGGCACTTGGTTTTGAAAAGAYACAGAGCAGCTTTAATGTTGAAAAACAACTGGCCAATAATTTTAAGTAACAGTAATCAGCAGCAGCTAAGAATTAACATTGCAGTTTATTCTCTGATGGATGTGTCCACTGTAATTCCTTTTTCTCCACTAGAAACCATGCTCTGACCTCTGTAAACCTCCTGGGTAGCAAAAGCAGAACTTTTTAGCCATCTCGTCTGGAAGCTGTAGCTGATCTATCCTAAAAAGAGACTAAATAATAGGCCTAAAACACTGTGTTAGAGGGAGGCTGAGAAATGGGCTCACATGAAAGTATATGGCATTCTGTGCCTTGCCGAGGAGCCCTCTCAACGGGAATTGTTTCTGTGGCAACAAATTTGTTTCCAGCTGAGTTATCTTGGAGTTTGATCTGGTTGCTTATGCATGGATCTGTCACTATGCCCGAGGCGAGTAGAATTACAAAACTGATCAGGTCTGTACCTGATGGAGAGGTTCAACATGACTCTGTTGCTGTTTCAGCCGCTCTGAGAGAGGTCCTGCTGATGTTCTCCACTCAACAACTGCTATGGACAGCTGTTGCTGCTAAGATCAGCTGAGTGTCTCATTTCTGAAAATTATTTCTTCGTTCTATAAGCTTTCAGACTTCCTTTTTCTCAGACTATTTGCTGTTGGTTGAGAGTAGAGAGGTGTGAAGTTTGAGAGGTTACCGCTAGCTAAGAGATGAAGGGAAGAAAACATCAAAAATKAATGTATTACAAAAGCAAACACAATCCAACTATCTAACTTAAGTCTCTTTAAATGACACCTGAATAAAATGCCAATGATAGACAACATTAGTAGGAAAGAAAGGAAGCATGCTACAGAGATCTCTTTTGGTTTGGATTTTCTTATAACTCAGTGTTTAGTAACAATTAGGATTTGATAATTTTATATCAGGGCAGTAATCTGAAAGCATTCAGTGCTCCCTTTGCCAAAGGCAGAAGGAGAATTTTTACTCTTTGAATAATTATTTAGTATCTATGCACACGTCTAGCTAAAGGATATATCTTTTTAATGCTCTGCCTTTAAGAAGTGATCAGACATACCTTTTARAACAGGCATTATCTTTTAAACTGGAAGATACTTAAACTTAAGATCCTTAACTTATCACATCAGAACATTATTATTTGAAATTTGAACTTGCATCCAAATTTTAGAGATCATCTGACACCTCTATACAGGAGAGAATAAAGTCAAGACCCAGATTTCTAAACAGGTCTAAACTTCAGAATCACAAATTTATTRTAGTATCAGATTTTCTGTCTCAGCTCCAATTACTAAAACAGGTTTGATCTTTTTTTTTTTTTTAAATAAAAGTATTTGATTCTCTCCCTTTTCTCTGAGCAGATGCATGTTGGAAAGTATGAATGATGTGTATAGTAAGATTGTTTCCTTTGCTGAAAGTTCCTTCTCTGATGCTATAAAAGAAGTTTTTTTTCTGTTTCGATCAGGTCATGGTTCCTTAAACAGTTTCTTGACTTTTGAGTTGCACCTCTTTAATCCAGATTAATAATAGCATTAGTCACGGGCAGGCTGATCTTCAGAATTTGTTTAAGAGAAGACTCGAGGAGGGTCAGTCGCTTCTTGAGCATCTGCATGGCTGAGTTTGTGACTCCAAGGAGGACACTGTGATTTGCCTTCCAGGAGCAGAGGTGGTGACTCTGACTTGGGCTGTGTCCTTCAGGCATGTTCTTAGGGATCTCTAGGGGAAAACAGGCCGTTGTGACTCACGTGGATGCCAGTTTCTCCAAAGGTAGGGTAGAGAGGTTCTGGAGAAACATTTAGGTTTTTAGGTAGGGTGCTAAAGCACAGRAGTTCAACAGCATCATGCTGAGAAAGACTTCTTACACCATATGGAAGACCAGACAGAGGTAGAGAGAGGCAGTTTCAAGGTATGACTAAGAAAATGGAGGGAAGAAAGGTTCGTTCATCAGGAGATGAAGACACTCTGGAATATAGGAACACTGGGCTTTGTTTACATCTTAATGAAAGCAAGACACTAGCGCTTGAAATCATGTAAGTACTAGAATTTTTTAAATGAGAATTAAGGGAATTGAGGAAATGAAAATTCAGGAAATGAAAATGTAAGGAAGCCTGCAGATACAGATGCCAGCAATGCTATGTCCACTGGGRACTACATCTTTGGAATCCTCTATCCTCATAAAAAAATAAAATAAAAATTATATACAGGGCTCAAGTTTTCTGTAGTCAGTTAGGAAGGGTGAGCAACAATGAAGGAAAGAGCACTGAGAACAGAATGCTGCTTACTCAGGGAGCACAGAGAAAACCTTTATATCATGCTGCTTCTACAAAAACCATGAGAGAAGTCTGTGAAATAACACTGGAGAAGAAGCCTTAAATGAGAATATTGACTTAGACTGGAAACTTATCTACTGGAAATTTGCTTAATTTCCAAAAGGAAAACTGGGGGGAGGGTGGAGAAAGAGGAAGCTTAATAAAAAGGCAGTTAAAAAAAAGGACAGCTAGAAAAGTTGAATCTCTACAGTCTATATACAGTCTATACAGGGGCTATTTGAAGACATTCTCTCCCTCTTGCATTTGATCTGGGGAAGAAAAAGAGAATGCCATCTGAAGAAGACTCAACAAACTCTGAAAGGAAGCAAGCATTGCTAAAGAGCAGCACAAGGAKGGGTCATACAAGCAAATGGGGACCCTTTGAAAGTTGAGGTTGTGTCCCAGTGATTTGGAATTTGCTGAAATCTGCATTTGTTGTGAAAAAAAACAGAAAGGTGCCTGTTTTTTTCAGCTGTCAAAACCACAATAATGGGCTAGACAGACCTGTGTTCTGACGCTGGGCAGTGGAGCTTGTGTTGTGGTTATACACTGAAAAGCGTACACAAGGCGCTTGCATAGAGATGTCATGTTATCAGCCAAGGCTGAAGGGAGTCAATGCAGATCTTATCCCAGTTTCAGGACGGATCGTGTACTTCAGCAGAAAGAATTGGTARCAATATGATTTAGAACAGACGTATTTGCAACACAGAACAGGGAATCAATATAAGCCAGAAACACAAACRTAGTGCAGAAGCACAGAAGAATTAGTCTAGTTGTYTAAATGGCAGTGCATATGATGTTGAGAGTGGGGTCCTATTCTGTGATAAATTTTGTTTCTACGATTAAATCCAAACAGAAGAATAAGAAAGAAGTCAAAGAAAAAATGGGGGGAGGAAGGGGAAAGTCTCAAAATATTTTAAATAGCTTTTCGCTTTGCTATTTCTTAAAAATTTTACTGTACAAAATGAATCATATACTGAATCATATATGCAGAAAATAGCATTTAAAAGAGATGACTTTGTCAAATGTATCATTATTTGCTGTTATGTAGAACAATGAAAATGTTAACTTTCTTGAACAGGGGATCTGTTCAGTCTCTTTAGACATGGCAGAATTTCAACTGTATTTTAGTTGGACCTAGGAAGTGAGAATTTTTCTCTCATGTAGCCTTTTCTCTTTGTTAAATATTGATTATTGCTGGTCCAAGTTACTCCTTGTCAGCAGCACTGGAAAATCAGTTTCATTTGATGAACTATCAGTAAAAGAAGGGAAACAATTGTATTTATGAATTAGTTGTTGGTTGTTGAAAAAAAGGATTAGATTTACAAATTACTTTCTGTTAATGAAGTAACCCTGTTTGGGGGGCATGTTGTGCTTATATTTGAGTTTACTTATGCGTTGTTCTGTTTGGGGGCAGTCACATTACCAAAGATGCAAGCAGCAAGAGAATTCTCTGCTTCGGTCTCTAGTTTGTYAGTTCTCCAGCAAAAGCTTTCCTGTGTAATCAGCCACTGATGCTGGGGCAGACTGGCAGGAAGAGTCTTAAATCTTAAGCCACTGATTTCCCCTTTCCTCAAAAGCTGCCCTGCAAGCTATCTGCCRTTGCCTGGTGGAGCGCAGTTCTGATGTTTGAGCACACTGCTGTATCAAAAGAGGCAGTAATACAAGGCTTGGAAAAATGAMTCAGAAGTGTGAGGTGATTTTCCCAAGGCTGTAGAAGGTAAAATGAATCAGAACCTATTTAATTCAGGAGGGAGAAGTTCTTACTTCTCCAGTCTAGGCCTTACAGCATAGTTGTTAAATGGGCATCTGTGCACAGATTCAGGATTATAAGCAGTTTTATTATCTGTAGTTGTTTGTTTACCTATGCCTACTTCCTGCACAGCAGACGCAGGATGGTATTTTAGCTTTTATGTTATGGAGGGCTGTGGGGGAGAGCAAAGTTTTAGTAGGGATTATTAGACTGGGAATTATTCTCTGATGGATACAGAAATTAAGATTTCTGCAGACAGTGGTGTGATATAGTTTTTCTCCACTCACTTTCCTGTATGCAAGCAAGTCACCCAGGCAGCATCAGGGAGACATGTCCTACAGGGTTGGAGCTTGGCATGGAAGCTCAGCGGTGAAATTCTGGAGGGTCAAGCTGTCCATGCTGCCATGGTGCTGATAGAGAAAAGGGAATTACATTCACTACTGGGACATGGTCAGCTCACCTGCCTGCTCTTTAAGAAGCAGGAAGGAAGGGGCAGATGAGAGTTGTTCCTAAAGACTATGAGCCAACTGCTTAAGGCAACTGTGATGTGACTAATTCCTATTATGTGATTCATCTCCCTGGTATCAGTTGGACTGCTTGCCTGAAAATACACTTTGTATGAACTTCTTATTACCATACATAGGGATTTTCCAAAATGTACATTCTTTTCAGCACTTCCCTGTGCTCAGCCAGTTGTTTGGCCTTTTCATGCAGTAAAAAAAACCCTGAACCTAGATAAAGAATAAGAAGCAGTTTAAGACATAGGACAAATTGTGCTTATTATCCTGTCTGACTGTCTTTGCCCTTTTGTCAAGTTGTCCTTCGTATATACAGGCCTCATTTAAGAAGTCATAAAAACTTGGAATCAAACTGTGCAGCATCAGAAAAGGGATTTTTAAATTAATTTTTGTGGATGTGAAGTCACATAGAGTTTACTTCCATATAGCTTGCTATGAAAAAAACTTTCAAAATGAAAAGCATTTCACAAAAAAGCATTGGAAAATGGTGATTTATTTAAAAACAAAATTCTATTTTGGAAATGATTTTTTCAGATTTATGCATTTGATTGTCCTGGTATTGCATGTGGCAAAGAAGGATGAGTGATGTTGTGTCACTTGGCAGGCAATAATAGAAAACTGAACAGTAGGGTGCTGAGAGCTCCCCAAACTGCTCTTTGCTTTCTTTGCTTTCAAGTGGCATCAGCTGAACCGTTTTCATGATGTTTTGTTAAACTTTCTTAAAATCTCCTGTGAAGACAACTCTCCACYATTCCAGTGCTCCATTTGCAAGTGAAAAGTTTCGGTGTGGTGTTTAACCCAGTCTCTCTCGATTAGGCATTCACAGCAACTCAGAACAATTTATCACTTCCTTCTTTGCAACAGTCTTTAACAATTTGAAAACTGTTGCTGTGTTTTCCCTCAGTCTGGTCGTCTTTAGACTAAATAACCCTGACTCCTTCAGTGGTCAGCTTTGCTGGACCTCTGACCGTCCTCCTCCGTTTCTTCTGGCCAGTCAGCAGATTAGCAGAGCCTTGCAGTGGTGCACAGGATGGAGAGGTTGTGCCCCTGTCCYGTTTATACCTCCAAGTGTGATATGTGGGTTTACAATTTATACTGTTCGCTCAGGCTCAGTCTGTGACCACTCTAACTCCCCATGCCTTTTCCTACCTTCTACTGTAAAATATAGCATGTTTTATTACTAACTTTATTGTGTCATATATAGTATGTAAAATGTCATATACAGCGGTCTGCACATCAGATGAGAAAGAAGTTGAGTCCTCAGTGTACTAGCTAGAAGAACAAATATTAACCTAGAATGGTGATTGCTTGGTATATTCAGAGCAATTTTTCTCTGAAACAATGACATTTTCCTGGAATGTAAATCTTATTCAGTAAGTCCATCCCACTTGTGACATCTCCCAGTGTAGCCCACAGCATACTGTATTATAATGATAAGTTACTGGTGTGTAGTACATTATTTCTCCCAACAACATTCAGAATTGCTTGGCTGATTTTTTCTAGGTGGCTTCCTGCTTAATTGAAAGATTGTTTGCTTGTTCATTTGAGTTTATGAAGCGAGTTGAATGTAAGCATTTATGTATATGAGCCATACTGGTTCAGGTATTTCTTAAGGAGCTCTGTGATCTGTGGGCCAGGGCACCTGAAAGGTTAAACTACATTAGCGCCTAGCTGCATTGCATCCATCAGCCTATACTGCTTGCATTAGGCAGTACAAGTCAATTTTTTCAGTTCATGATGATCAAGAGAAAGTTTTGTAGTACAACCGAACAGTTCACCACGTACTTGACCCGTCTATAAGCCAGCAAACTAAGCCACTAAAATGTTCTGTACTTGGAAAGCAGGTGGGTTGTGGCAGAGTCTGAGGTAGAGGAGGGTGAGACTAACCACTGGAGGAACAAAGAATAAATACTTACCTTTGCTAATACGTTGCAATATTTTAGTGTGCTCRCTTGGAACTGTAGTAGTTCAGACCATTATCATGGAATGCTATCATCAAATGTTTTTTCACACACATTTGATGTCCAATCCAGTACTCTTCACAAACATTAAGCTCACTATCAAAAAAAAATTCACGATTCAAGGATTTTAACATGAATCTGTTACTCAGATCCACATTATCGATCCTTAATGATACATTTTTGGGCATGAAATCGTAAATTCACCTACCATTGTGGTTCAGGTGCCACCTGAAGTTTCAGTGATGAAATCAATATTTAAGTGAACTAGCTTATTTCAGACTTTGGAGCGATTTGATGGAAAACAGAAATTAAGAATTTGAGACAAATTCCCAGGATATCAAAGTTTAAGTGGAGTGATTAAGCCAATGCTGTGAATAATTGCATGTCTGCTAAGGAATACCGGGCTTTGATGACTAATTCATCTTTTGTTTATGTGGGCTCTAAAGAATGTTGCTGGCTTCCTTCTTTGACAATAGGTTTATAAATGGAGTCATAGAGTAATGACAGAAGTAATGTGATTTATGATTTACGGAACACTTCTATGGTTTCCTCCCACTGAAACAAATACACAGAAGAGTAATGATTATTATACRCAGAGATGGACGTAAGACAGGTCCCTTGCAAGTTAATACACACTGAATGGGTCGCATATTGGCCTAAGTGAAATTTAGAAGGGAGGAGGAGCTGGGTTAGGGGTTTTGATTTTTTTTTTCTTTCATTTTATATAAGATAGTTTCAGAGATTTAAAAAGATACAGTCCAGTTTTTACTGCATGCCTTTAGTAAGATTCTCTTGTAAAGGACATAGGACTTGATTCTTCTAATACGAAAAAGCAGACATAAAAATTGGAAGGCAACTACAGCAGATAACCTCAGAGGTGGCCTTTCTGCTTTATATATATATATATATATATATATATATATATATATATATGTATATAAAAGAACACAAAAACAGCAGAAGCAAAAATAAAGCTCCTTGCAGCCAGCTGCTCTTCAGCAATATTTCTGTGCACTTGCTGTTGCAGTGACTTCTACTTTACACTCTCAGGCACCAAGAACTTTGGTATCTACCTTTAAAAGTGGTCTAAATTTGATCCCGGATTCACTCAGATATTGTTGGTTTAGAAACTGATTCAGTTAAAAATTTATAGTATAGTCAATAGAGAAATTAATGCTATGTCCTGAAAAGATCCTCTGATGGTGCACATAAAATGAGCTACACTAGAAGAAGGTGAGTATGTTTGTCAAATATACTAGGGTTAGGAATTAGAAAGTGCAACCTAATTTTTAACCCACTTGTGCATCCACATCAGGCTACAGTCTTTAATGAATAAAATCATTATTTCCACTGGACTTTTGTCTCTTTATGGGCCACACAAACTCTATCTGAGCTCAACGAATCTCCTGCCATGCTAAGAGTCTTGAGCCAAATTGAAGCAACTTCCTTGGAGAGACTTAACGCAGTAGAGCTGTATTAACTTATTTTTCTTCTACACCTGACATTGCCCTTCTTCTCTAATCTCCCCAAGCAAAGTATCATGCTGCTGCAGCTTTGCTATGCTATGCTATGAGCAAGGAGTCAATGCTGGCTTAAGTGTATTTCCATGGCTTTGCATTGTGCCCTTACAAGTAGCTGGACAGTAARTTGACTTATCCCAATTGCTCAACAAGGATAAAGTACTCTATTCACTAGAATTATTTCCCTGTCTTATAAAGATGCTTTACATTGCCCATAGTGTATTTGTTTATCTATGGCAGCTGTACAAATGACTGTCATAGATAAATGGACTTCTGCAGTGCTTCACAAACTATCCATTTATGTTAAAAAAACTTGTGTTTGTAAAGCAATGTAATTTCAAATGGTAGAGACTGAAGTTGAGATTATGTAGTTCAGTTGCCCAAAACATATGGACTTCTTAAATTTGCCTATACTTCTCTCACAGCACAGCACAAAAAGCTTCTGCAGGCTTCATCAGTCGTGAGCAAAGCGGACACCTCRGTTTGTGTCCCTTAAGTATGGTATCCCACTGTAATTCTTCTCTGTAGTGGCACTGTGAATCTATGTGTGCTCTTACCCATCTTGCTGCATAGTCAAATATTGCCCATTTCATAGTGATCATTTCTTTTTTTTTCTTTACAAGCACAATATTTTGCGTTTTTCCTCAATGAAATGGATCTATTTTTTCTACATCTCCATCCTTTTGTTAAAAACAATTGGGTTAGACAGTCATAATCTTTATTCTGAAAACTGAAACAAAAAAACCCAGCAAGTGTTTGTCATATTCAGCTATAATTTGTGCTCCTGCTTCATATATACTTGCGCTTTCTTTTCCCTTCCTTTTCCTGTGTGTTAATAGAAKCATCTTTTATTGCCTTTTTTGATTCTTTCTTTTTGTAATCCTTTTACATCATAATTTTTCTGATTCAATCCAGAAATTGTGTCATTTCCTCATACTCATCTTTAGTCATGCGCCCTAATTTCCACCTTCTTCTACTTTATTTCTATTAAGGCTTTCTTAAGTGGCTAGGAACAAGGACAGACTTTAGAAAGAGAGGAGGGAGGTACAAAGGAATGATTCTGCCTTCCTTTCCCTCTGCCAGCTGGAGCATGGCCCCTTTGACACTAGGGAGCAGAAATAAGTTGGGGAGATGAAGCAGCCCTTCCTGAGTGYGTGGAGGAGACAAGAGGCAGAAAGAATATCTTATAATAGTAATAAAATGTAATTTGATTAACTTTTGCAGAAGCAATACTCAGTAACTAGCTGCCGTTTACCTGCTCTCAGTTCTTAGGTCATCTAATGCAGCTGTCAGAGCTGCTCTCCCTTGCTCCTGCTCCTCTCTCTCGGGTTTTGGGCCAGCCGGTCTCTGCCCGTTTTATATTGTCCCACGACTCCCAAGAGTCTGCTGCTGAACATATTCTTGCATCTTTACTTGGCCTTCCAGTTTTATGGAACAGAATCAAACCCATCTGACAAATCCTCAAGAGCTGTGCCAAGTGACTCTCTGGTCTGTCTWACATGGCAGGTGCAGGGACAGACTAAATAGCAAGAGATTTACTGTCACATATAGGCATACCACCATGTCACCCTCTCTGTCCTCTGTACACAAAGAAGTCCTTTGGYATAGTCCCTTTTTTTTTGTCTGCTGAAAGCATGTAGGTCTAATTGCAGGCATATCTCTTATGAGGCAAGCTGTAGCAATGTTCACTGAAACTGAAAAAAACTGCTCGGGCTCTACACTGTTACTCAGTCTGAGCTGCAGAGGCTGTTGTAAGTGGCTCTGAGCGATTTCCTGTACCATCAAACAGACATTGCTTAACACATATAAGCTGCTCCGTAGTTCATAGAGTTCTTACAGCTTAACTAGTGCAGGGCGGGAATGATGTTTTTGTCATCAGTTGGTGTACAAAGAAGTTTGGAAAGAAAAGAATCTGTTATTGAGCTGTTCAGTGACTAATGAAAGTTGGCTCATTTAAAACAAGAAAAAGTCAAGTTATTTAAAGCCAAGAGATCCTTGGCTTTATTTTTCATTTGGGAACAAGAAGGATGTTTGGAGTTCATCTGAATATCAAAAGTCTTCTAATTTGTTTCCAAGAGTTGAGCTCAGAGGGGTATCATCTAAATGACGTGAGCAAATGTGTGAGATAGAGAAGAATCCTGCCTGGAAATGTTTGCTGAATGAAGCAGACACTGAAGGTGATACAAAAGGTATTACATAAACTATGCTCTGAAAAATCACACAGCTGCACGGTTTCCATATTAAAGCTGTCTAAATGGAATGCCTGTGTGTTCCCATCCCTAACTGGTTTCAGCTTTATGATTATCTGCACCCCAGATGGTTTTCACAGAGCAAGTTTTTCATTTTTAACTCCTACTGTCCAGGCTAGGTCAGTATGTAACAGGGGAGCTATTCATATTTTCTTTCCCCTATTTTGTATCACCTTTCCTTTCCTTTCAGCTTTTACAGAGAGCTTGCAAGACATCGTGTATCATGTTCTTATTAACAGGGTGGTCTTTAAAGCACCTATCCAAAGAAAAGCTGCCATTGCAGTACTTTGATACCASCCTTGTTTGAAAAAGCATATAGTTTCATGCCCTGAACAGTGTATGAGCTATCCTTAGTACACTTGTTTTGGAGAGAAAGAAAAGGAAAGGTAAACTACATTTATACTGCCCTCATCCGTGTCGCATTTGGCTGAGACTGTTAATAGTCAGCCAAGAGGGGACCAGAGGGCACAGAGGCGTCCCAGAGCCCATACACTGAGGAGGCTGAAACAAGGGAAGAATTTTCCAAGCTAACCACTGCCAATGACCAGAAGAGCAATATAAAACTGCTATTGTGCAAACAAGAATCTGGACCTTTGTTTTTCATCTTTGAAATCTGTTGTAAGACAATGAAAGGATAAGAGCGGTTTTGTTACCAGAGGGCAGAGAGATTCATAAAAGCCAGCCTTCTCTTCCAGCTCGCTGAAACAGCACACTCCAGCACTTCCTCCAGGAGCAGGAAACATTGCTGTAATCATAAGTGTATATTATATTAGAACAATATCATATCAATAAGACTTTTGCTGTGTCCTTTGTATTCTGTGTTCTGGCAAGACTTTTTAAGCTAAACAGATATGATTTTTACAACCAAATTCTCCATGACATAACCATAATTTAATAAAACACTTTGAGGTCATGAAGGAARAGAAGAGTTTTGCAAAAAACAGTGTAATGGTGGAGTACATCTGCTTTTTCTCATACTGTGATCCATGTTCCTGGATGACACTGAACAAAACTTAGAGCTGTTGAACTATGCTAGACATAAAAAGACAGGCTTTTTAGACTATAACTAGGTATGTCAATCAATCTGCACAGACAAACCTTACATGCTGAAGCCACCAGAGTTGTATGCAGAAATTGCATCAAATGAAAATTTAAATACAATTATATTTGCTTTGGAGCTCCAGATTAGAAAAGGCAGGGTAACTAGAGGTTAAYGAACCATTTTCAGGAAAGATTTGGGGCATTTTCTTGCAGTGTGTGAAGCAGATGTCCTGTTGATAGAAATGCTGCGTAATGTTTATCGTATCACTGAGACCAGCATAGTGCATTGGATGGTGTTAAAAGAGAGCTAATGACCTGTAACAGTCCTTTCAGAAATTTGCCTATAACTTCAGTGATTAATTCTTGCTGTATGTTTCTATGCTGCTAACATTATCATTATTATTCCATAGGGAAGGTTACAGCAATCTCCTGGACTGTTGATACCTGTGACTGGGTCCCTTCAGCAGCATTTCTCCTGTTGTACTTGATTTATCTGTAATAACTATTGTGCCATCCACAATGTGGAGATGACTCTGTTTATCCCCTTAAATAACTACATAAGAGCAGCAGAGCAGAGCTTGTACTGTGCTAGACTCAACCTTTCACACAAGTGGATTGGGACAACAAAGGTAGAAGATTTGAGAGACATGAGCTTGTGTTAGCCTGCCATTTTGTGACTGAAGCTATCTGAGATGCCCAAGGTGACCTCCAGCAAAAACAGGACCGATGTTCTTGCTGTTGGTAAGAAAAAGAAGAGAAACAAATGAAAAAGTTCTAATTCTTAAATGTTTTTGTGTGACCCTAAGATTTTGTTGTGATTTTAGTGGGATTATACCACACTGATTGAAGTTAAATATTATATGTCTTTGCAGGATTGGCCAGGCACTTCTCTTCTGTCCTGAAGGAAGTGATCTTTTTAATTTTGACAGGACTAAAGCCCAATACTATCTAAGAAGACATTTATATAAAAATGACTCTATTTTGCAGTAACATTCTCAAATGCTGCACCTCACAGTAATTTTACTRCAGAGTGTTGGCTGTTTTCATAAGTGTTGCCTTGGAAAAATTTGTATGTTCCTATACAGGGCAGAAGAAGATGACAAAAATACAAATTAGGATAGTAAACAGGAAAAAAGCAATAAGGCCTTTTCTTTCCCTGACAATGCTGTCTCCTTTTGATTGATAGTCCATGTTAACTGAAGCTTTAGGAAGTGTGTACAAATTGCTAATCTTCACAAGAGTGTGCATTACAAGTGAGCATTTTGGGGAAGAGATTAAAAGAAAGACAGTCCTTCTGTTTCGCATCATCAGGTAAAATATACATCCTCCCTCCTAAGACTGGGGCTCAGTCTGCCCTGCTGTTTTCCAGTCTTGATCACTTGTGCCAGAGTCACTGAACATACGGGTTTAATAGCTATGAGCTGGCTCGAGGGTGACCTTTCCTAGTTAAACTGACTGCTAACCCACTGGCAGCAGTGACTTTTTAAGTGTCTTGAATAGTAATATTATGTAGTATAGAAAAGGTTTTTATGGGTAGATATTTGGATTACAGATCCTTTAGATGAACACAATTATAATCAAATACAATGTAGATAAACAAAAGAAAAGACACAAAGGTATAGATAATATTAAATAGGTAGTTTAGGGAGTCTATGGCAAATAAGGAATCTGTAACATGATATACTGTAGGATAGATTTTACCAAATTTTTACAGGAGTCCTCCTGACAGAGAAAGCGTACTTTTGGAATTGTGTTTACAACCAACTGTATAAAATAGGCTGCTAAAAATTCCATCTTTAAAATCCTAATGAGTTGAACTGCAAGGTCCATGGTATTTTGTATCTTACAGGAAATTTTAAAAATGGAAATGAAAAACCAGCTGTCTTTGTGCACCCTGCAGCATCCTCTAAAGGAGTCTGTATAGACTATTTTGCCTGAGATGATTTATCCATCATCTTGGATAAATTAAATTACTGCTTTTGTGCCTCATCTGTAAACAGAGATAATATTTCTTCACCTTACAGATACTTGTAAAGCTAAATTGATAAATGGTTATAAACTGCTTTGGAAGCCTTTGATAGAAGATACTGTATGTGTGCACAGTACTAGGACTTATTGACACAAATTATGATTTCCCAGACAGGCTTTATCTTCCATCAAAGACCAAAAGAAAATTGAAAGCTAGGAAAAGGCAGCTTACTGAAAACCGTACGAAATATTTTATAACAGTATTCCTCTTAAAGATTTTCATGTGTTTTACCCTCAGGTTATTAACATCCTTCAGCAAGCCATCACCTCAAGATAAAGGTTTTGTGGAAGAAATAAATGATATATGAAACTGRATGAAATTAAATTTTACACCTCTCCATTTGGGACCCTGATGAGTGACAGGTAGAAGATGAATTTCACAGAGAATGCAACTGAGAAGTGCACTGTTGATCACAATATCCACCAGACTTTATCCCCTGTGGTATACATATTTGTGTTTGTATTAGGTTTCCCTGCAAATTGCCTCTCACTGTACTACGGATATCTACAGATCAAGGCTAAAAATGAATTGGGTATCTATCTTTGCAACTTGACTGTAGCAGACCTGTTGTACATTTTTTCTTTGCCTTTCTGGCTCCAGTATGTTTTACAGCATGACAACTGGACCTACGATGTACTGCTGTGCAAAATCTGTGGCACTCTTTTGTATGAGAATATTTATATCAGTGTGGGCTTCCTCTGCTGCATCTCCATAGATCGCTATCTAGCAGTAGTGCACCCTTTTCGCTTTCACCAGTTTCGGACACTGAAGGCTGCTGCAATTGTGAGTGCTGTTATCTGGGCCAAAGAAATCGTGACGTGCTGGTTTGTCTTTACACATGGGGAGATCAGTATGGATGCTGACAGCCATGTGGTGTGCTTTGAGCATTACCCCATTAAAGACTGGGAGCATAATGTCAATTACTACCGCTTCTCCGCTGGCTTCCTTTTCCCCTTCTTTCTGCTGGCCTTTTCTTACTGTGGAATTTTACGAGTTGTCCACAAGAGTCATGGCACTCAAAAGAAGAAGAAAATTCAAATTAAGCGACTGGTTTCAAGCACTGTTTTCATTTTTTTAGTTTGCTTTGGACCATACCACATCCTACTTGTAGTTCGCAGCTTGTTTGAGAATGACTGCTCATTTGCTCAGAAAATATTTAATATTTACCATGTTTCGCTCCTGTTGACTACCTTTAACTGTGTTGCTGATCCAGTGTTGTACTGTTTTTCCAGTGAAAGCACTTACCAGAACTTTGCCAAGATGCGAGACTCTTGTTTAACGTCTTTAGGATGTCTTAGGACTGAGACTAAGGAAACCTACCAGCTGAATGCTCCAGAAACCCTCAACAAGCCACAGGATGAGCAACAGCCAGCATTATTACGAARATCAGATGATATCACTGGAATAAAGGACTCCTCTACAACTAACTTAGGCAGTCTATAGTAGTCATCAGAAAAGAATACTCATCCAAAATCTCGACATATGACTGTGTTGTGTATGCATCTGATTTATCCATGTATTACAACTATTTTACCTCTCAAAGACTTATTAGCTATGCAATATAGTGAGGTAGTTTCTAGAGGTACTTGGACCTTGACCACAGTGAGGAAAGTATAAACTAAGAGTTCAGTTACAATCACATGTCTACTGCCATTATGGTGCAACTCAGAAACTGTTGTCTTGTCACTCAACTGTTGTTGATGACTGCATTGGCTGAAATAAGCTAGTACTCATGGTGTGGATCTGCTGAAACTGTCATTAACTGCTGTCTGTTTGTGCCTGTAGCATCTAGAGAAAAAGAATTCTCAAAAAGCTGTCATTTCTTTTGAAAAAGTTGGAGACCGAACAAATAAAATGTCCCCATAAGTAGTTTTAAAAGAAAACAAAAAGTCCTATGTGCATCTTTTCTGTAAGTCTGTAAAATAATTCTTCCTCAAGCCCATTTCAAGTTCTGCACAGACCTTGTCAGAACCTGCCTCCTAAAACAACCAATCAAATAATGTGAGATGTTCTGGAAGAGCATGCACAAGAAACTCACCACCTGCTGAGACCTTCAATCCATTRATTGACAACTGATCTCACATTGCTGAACCTCATCATCAGGCTCCTATTGACTTTAAAAGGTATCAGATTATCAACAGGCTCTGATGGGAAAAATAATTCAGTCTGTGGACTTCGAAAAGAACAGGAGGTTGGTAGTTCATGAGGTGCTTTTAATCYATCCAATTCTTTGAGTCACTGTGTTCAAAGATAAATTCAGTTTAATCTGAATTCCATTAAACCTTGCTAAGATTTGGATTATGTCCTTGCAAATATATCTTGTGTAGCACAAGCCATGCAAGCAATTGAATAACAGTGCATTGCCAGTGAATCTGTTAAATGGATTGAATTTAAATTTTGTGTTCACTGATAGACATTACACTTCAGGGTCTAGTCATTTTTCAGTAAATACAGTATCAAAAATATGATGTACRGATGATCTGTGTGTTTTCTAATTTAGAAAAGAGAAACAAAATAYAGGAATAACTAGAGATAATGACAGTTAAAGAACTGGGAGTTGTGCTCTATCCTTTTGCTTCTATCAGCACTTCCTCTCTAGTTTCTTATTTTTATTTGTTATACTAAGGAATCCTGTCCATTTCTCGTCATCTGATCATCATACTTTCTTGCATCTGAACTGTTATACTATGAGTATTGCCTTGTAATTTTGCTGCTTCCTCTGCTTTCAAACCTTCCTTGAAACACCTCTATCCTTCTGCAACCCACAGTTGATAAGTAGATGCAGCAGAATAACCATTTTTTTTCCAGAAGATTTTCTAGACAGACCTGCATCTGGTTTCTCAAAGATGTCATTGTATGCATCCTTGTTTGTCATACAATACATWCTTAAAAGCCAATACATTCTAAGTGTTTTCTGGAAGCCACCTTGAGAGGGCAATGTTAAATAAATAATGCCTTTATTATTTTCTTCCTATATTTATTCAGCCTGTGTTTGATATAACTATCTTCTGGCTTTGGCCTACAGATTCCATTTAAGAAACTACAGATCCTCTTCTCCCCTCCTTTTAAAGGAAGGATTCATGTCCTCACTCCCAACAGGGGATTAGATTTGCTTAGATTAACATTTGGTTTGTTTAATTCTTTTACATTTCTTTATGCTTAGACCACTCACCATGCTGAATTAATTACCTTGTATATGCATTTTTCTTCTGTCAGTGCTGCTTAGCCTTACTTTTTCCTAATCCTTCCCCTAGACTCTTCTGCCGTTCTATATCTGGGTTGTAAGGCAGGAGTTCCAAGTTGCTATAACGCCGTGCTTGTGTGTTGTTAGGAAAAGTTGCTGGGATAGCCACGTCTTCAACTGCTCAGACTCCATGATCTGACATGCTGTAAGACACATACATGGTTTGTTCTAAGATGAAATATTTGTTGCCCTGTTTATGCTTCACTTGTTTTTACAGTTAGCCACGTTGTTTCAGTTAGCCAGCTGGAAGGCAGAGCATGCCATATTGCAACCAAATTGTTATCTGACAGATTAAGACTTACTTGAGTTGATGCAYTTCTGGTGTCAACTTTAGCTCAGCTGCTGCAGTTTAGAAGAAGGAAACTTGTGTAATGGAGTCCAGCATTTTGTTACAATTCTCAACATTGAACCTATTGACCATGAAGGGAAGGATTTGGGGTTCTTTTTTCTAAACATGAAGTCAATACTTCATTGATTCTTCCTACATAGTACTGCCAGGTTTGGGCTGCAGAACTAGCTGCCAGGTAAGGACTGCAATCCTCAGAACCTTTCTGTTTCATGCAAAACATAGTCAAACAGCGGTCTGACGACGGCAGACAAAAATGTGCTACACATTGCTATCAGATTAAATCAGGGGCTTCACATGCAACAGACAAAGCGATTACTCTCTTTCTCTGAAATGTGTTTTTTAATAAATCATTACATTTTATATTTCTTAACCAGATCTGACTGTTAAAACCTGTATTTTGGAAAGAAGACAGCAAAAGCTTACCAAATCACATAGACTCCTATATATTACACCTGTTAGTGTAAAATGTCAGTAGACTACTGAGCATGTAGGTGCACATGTCCACACAGAAATAAATTAGCTGTGACATTTTCCAAACAGACTTTTCAAAATAATGCCAATTTAATTTGTGGGCTCTACACACCAGTTAAGTTATGCTGTCCTCTAGGGCTAATGGCTTTAGGAAAAAGTTCAAGCATTCGTATGAAATATGTTACTTACTTAATAGTTAGAGTTTGGAGACATCTGAAGAAGTTATTTTCTATTTGAGAAACTTGAGAAATAATTTCACTGCAACTTCCTTCAAGAAGGTTTTGAATAAAATGAATATAAAATGAGGAGTGAGCCTTAAAATAAACACTAGGGAGTTTTTATAAGTCTGAATGTCTATCAGCAAATCTGGCTTTGAAATTTCTCTCTCTCATGTATGTTCTACTCTAAGTCTTTAACGGCTATGCATCCTCAATGAATTCAGAAAATCAATGTTTGAAGTACAAGTGGTATTGTCAAGACAAATGTGACTGATTTTTCTTATTCTCAAAAAGTTACATGCATCTCTTACAGGAGGGCAAGAACATTAAATTCACCTGCTCAGAAGAAAAGTAGATATAAAATGTTCCTAGCTGCTGAAAGTCCACATTCTTTTGGGGAAAAAAAGTGGTCTGAACTGGTCCTGTTAAAGCACTACGGAGTGATGCTGTCCTTGGGCACTGATTATAACCACTCTGAGACCTAAGGCATCATGTCTGAGAGGCCCAGTGTAAAATGTATCACATCCTTTCTGCTGTGAGGACTGATTGCTGACAGAACTTTTGCACTGATGATCTCTGGTGTTATAATAAAAACASAGCTTTTCAGGACACCACTCAGGCACATTTCAGAACTGCTTGTCATGTACTGGTGCAATCTCACCAAGAGCTGAATTTCTATAATGGAATTCATCTATACTTTCATTTACATAAAATTATATCATACTGAATGCCAAGGTTCTTTAATTTCTGATCATGCTTTATTTTTTAACCATTGACTTTAATCACTGTTTACAAATTTAATTCCTTTATCCTTTAAAATAGGATGCCCTAAAACGCCCACAGCATTTCCACGTTACCTAGAAAGGGACTAAATTTATAAATAATAAACTACTAATGTGAGGGAGACAAGCAGCATAGCCCAGCCTTCACGTGGAAATGCCGCAAAGCTATTCTTACGTTCACCAGATCAGTTAAAGTTTCAGCAGTCGTCCACCAGCAGCACAGTACAGACTTAGAGGGGCTACAAGAAGTGTGCAGGGGAGCCGTATTTAAAAGTTTTCATGGATGTGCTGTAACGCTTACTGTGTTTGATTTTGAACCTCCCCCCTTCACCTGTTTCTCCACCACACGGTATTTTACCATGTTACTTCCTGCTGCAGCTATAAGGTTAATAAAACAGGAACAGCAATTCAATAACATTTCATTTTAATTATATTTTTTCTTTGTAAAGCCAGATCACCTCTTAGTATATAATATCCATTATCTATTATAAGATTACAGGAGAAAAAAAGGCAAATCAAATGCTCATGATCATATCCCCTTCCCGCTTCTCGGAGATGTAAGGGTAACGATAAAAGTTTGTGCATGGTTGAGACACTAAACATGAAAAATCGGATACTTAASAGACATAGAACCATCTCTATCTGATTTTTTTTCTAACCTGTAAGTAGATTAGGAATAAGGAAATAAAATAGGAGAAATTCCTGATTTTGAAATCATTAGGGGCAGTCACTGCTGCACTTCTTGCAGCAGCTTTTCAATCATAAGCGAATGCGTGTTATAGAAGGGCAGCCCGTCCACTTCCATTTCTAGACTGCCAGTTTTTCCACTGCGGACACCATGCTGCACAAGTGTTTTCAGAAACTTTTCTTCCTTTAAAAAAAAAAAAAAAAAAAAAAGAAATACAATTTTGTTAAAATCCTGATTCAGGCAAGAATGTTCCTCAAGTGCTTTTTCTTTTTTAAACCTAGGGAGACTCTGACCACATCTTCCAGGTTTATTTTAGTTACAATTTGTAAAACACTGCCATTTAATTTGGACCAAAGAATATGCTTAACAGTCGGATCTTAGTGACTGACAAAGGTAGTATTCATGGCTACTATTTAAAATAAAACAAACACACACGCATTATAGAAACCTGATTTCTTTCTGCCTGGTTTCAAAATCCTAAATTGCACAAATCGCAATCACACAATCAGAGGAATCCAAATACCTCAAAATCTTTTGTTTCCAAAACCTAGCAGCTAACTGCAGATGCAAAAAAAAAAAAAAAAATACATCAAGAAAAAAAAGGTTACAGAGGTAAAGGTACCAGAATGCGCTGCACAACCACTTTCCTTCCTGCTTCTTTAGAGATTCCTACCTGCCTTTTACTCTGTGTCCTCTGTTTCTGTTGATTTTTTAATGAGAATTCTGGTTGCTTAAGGGATGAATAAAAAGAAAACCCTGAAATAGCATATAATTTCCTTTGTTTAGCACTACAACTCAATTTCATGTTATTTTTCTTGCCTAACAATAATGTAAGCAGATAAAGCATGTTCTAAGTTGAGCTGTTAATGTACACAGAGGGAACAAACTCCTCGATTGAGCGATACAGGCCAGTTAGCATTGCAAGGTAAAAGACAAAATCAGGTCTGAAAAAAAGTAATTCTATGAGCAGAGAAATTAGAAGTGCCTCGTTTCCGATGCAGTAAAGTCTAGCAGATTTGCTCCTAAATGTTTTTGTGAAAAGCCATAGCTTCAGTAGCAGCATTAAAAGGGGTCTCTCTTCTCTCTAGGTACCCATTTTTGTGAAATTTGCCAGAATCTCAAAAGGTTGAAACCTCTCCCCTTCTATCAAATTTCGAACCTGCTGTTCAATTTCAACCAAGCTGTTTTTAGGGGACACTGCCAACAAGACAGGTAATGGGATCATATATGCCTTTTTTCTTATATATGTAAATACAGATATTTATAGAACACTGCTGCAATAATGACACATTCCATTTTCTACAGTTATGATAAAAAGCCTTTTAGGGTAGCAGTGCATAAATTATCTGTTCTTTCAAGAATCTTTGAGAATTTTGGAGATAGATTCAAAATGTTATTCTAGCTACTCTGCTTTTCATTTGACATTAAATGTACTCATTACAACTCTTTATAATGCCTTAGCATTTACTACAGAGAGAATTTATTTCTTTAATTCAGTTAATAAAAAGCCTAGTTATGTCTTAGCTTCCCTCCSCTATCCCTTATCCCACTATAATTTACATAATGCCTTTTAAATAGTCACAGACATGTCTTTTTGTTTTTTTCTTTGCTAGCAATGTCTTTTCTGGTCTTTGTTCTACTGTTTTTATTTCCATTTGTGTGAGATCCTGCTTTGATGGAAATTGCTACTGAAACTGCCTTACCAATGTCCTTGACAGACAGTCCTATAGCTTGAAATACATTCTTGTTGTTGCACAATGATATCTACCAAAGTCCTTTAGCTCCTTTAAAAAAATAAATGACCAAAAAATTTATAAAGTTAAAATGTCTAATATTCTCTTATGAAATGCTTTGGGCTTTTTCTGGGAAGGCTTCTAAACCATACAGACTACAATATCTTCAAACCTGAAGTTTGACATGGATTTTACATATTATTGTATATAGTGAAAATATAAACACTTCTGGAGGAATTAAATCATATCTTGTATTGTTAATTACAGAGTTTTTATTATAAGCTGGCAACCTGCTTTTTAAATGTGCACTATAAATATCTGTCTCATATTTGCTGGTAATGCATCACTGTTCACAAGCGTAACAATAACCACTGCTTTTCTATTAAAGAAAAACTGAACAGTTACATGGTGTCAATCTTGAAGTCATGCAACAATACAGCAATGATACAGCTATTAGGGAAATTATTTGGATACGTTACATAAGAAGTGCCATTTGTCATTTATAGAATTATAAATGTATTTCAGCTTACATAATATGAATGATCCTTTTGTAAATATAAGCATCTGACCTTTCTACATGAAGGGGATTTCTCTTTGTACTGAGACTTTCTACATGCAAAGTGGCAAATTAGATCCCTTATATCACAGAAGAGAAACTTCAATTGGATAAGCAAAATTTCTTCCTTATTTTTAGTTGTTTCTCATAAACGTTTACATGTCAGAGATCTCTGATCTGCTTACAGGGGAAAAAAAGACTTGATTGATTAATATTGTAATTACATCTGATAAACCATATTCTATCATCAAATTTCATTGTTTCCATTTGTAAGGATCTGCACGATGTACATGATGCTTCCTCAGCTCTGAAGTGGTGCAATTCACTCACAGATCTCTGTTTAGCAAATAATTGTGTTTGAGCAGAGCAAAAGATTCAAATTAATAGCAAAAAAACCTTGTTAATTTACTCTTTATTTCTGAAAAACTCCCTTGTGAATGACAAAACTAATAAAGAATTCTAAAACAAATGTCATATTTTTATATATTGCTCATTTATATAAAAATTCATATTTACAGGTTATAGTTCCAAAATAAGTATTATACAGTTCATTTTTAATATTAATAATGAGTTCAATAATAAAACAACTGTCTAACACATTAATCTGGTTGTGAGACATAAGAAAATGCAGAATCATTTATAGGATGTTCCATGTTAGATACCTTTGCTTATATTAGAATTAATATTCCTCTACAGTTACCTCACTATAAAAGTACCAGTTACATCTGAAAAGTCAAACCAATATTGTACTAACTGACATAATCATGATTCAGCTCATCAGTTGCAAAGTAAGAAAAGATTGTTTAGATAAAATTGATTTTTTCTAATCAAGTTCTCAGCACAGAAAAAAATGCTTCTTGGTGTCTCTCATTAAGATATATGTGAAGAATAACCTATAACTTGAGAACACTCATGTTGAGTGGGACTGGAGAGCTCCACAGTTCAGGGTTTTGTTGCAATGCAATCCTAATACTGCTTAAAGATTAATGAGAGTGCAAAGAAATAACCTTGTCTTCTTTCCAGTTATGCTTGCTTCTACAAACAGATAATATAAACACTGAAGTGGATATGGCAGTGCTTTTTATCTTATCAGAATAATCATTACTGCATTAAAAGAAACTGCATGGGGCAGAAACTAGCCACAGAAACCATAAATGGCCTTATTTTATTTATTTTTTATTTATTTTGTTTTTATTTTTTTTACGCTAATGGAGTATGTGAACTCTAATGTGTTCAGGCTCAGGAAATCTCCTATAGTGTTTACTGTTCCATGATTTATAATTAAAGGTACCATATTCTCTTGCCAGATAATTTGTCATTTTCTTTCTTCTCACAAAACTGTTTCCATTAATTTTATCTGAATAGATTTTACTATTGAACATTCAATAGAAATTCTCATTATTGGTTCATTATCAACATTGCCATCTCGATAATTTAGTAAAACAAAAGCAAGAAGTATTTCTTGTATATGATATCATATTTAATTACAATATCTCATTATCAAGAATTTTGATCATACTAGTTTTTAGGATATGTTAATATAAAGGGAGATGAAGTATATGTAACTGAAAAGAAAAAGAAAAATATAATTAATCTTTAATTTTGGAGCTGAAAGGTGCCATATGTTTTGTTAAGTACCTAAGGCTGTGCTAAAAGTTGGGATCAGTTTTATTTATATGTATGTCCCTTATGTAAGGACTCAAAACACGAACAATTGAAAACGAGTACTTTTTCCACAAAGTTAAACTACGAAACTATTACAAGACAAAATGGAGGCTAGAAGATCAAAAGCTTCACCAACAGCTTTGACAGTCAGGAGGATGAAGTCTCTTACTGGATATAAATCAGCGCAGCCTACTTCAGCCTCTGGTTTGCGGCTCCCCGTGCCAGGGCAGGGAAGGGGGAGTTCCATGAACGTCGTATTCTTCTCTCCACCCTACGCGCCTGCTAGTGGCCTCTCTCAGAGGCGGAAGACTGAGCTAGAAAGACCTCTGATCTGAACTAGCAGAAGCTCATACGCTTTTAGACTTTCATGTAATCTAATCAGCTTTAAGCACAAAAGTAAACTTTGCTTCTACACTAAACTTCATCGCAAAATTTTGTAGCTCTCCAAACTTAACTTAATTATCAGGCATCACCACAAAAACCCCCTCAACTTTTAGCAACATAATCATATTTAAGAGGGAGGTAGATAAGGCTGTATTTCCAGACAGAAGATGCTGGTACTACAATTTTGAAGAAATTAGTGAAACTTCAGAACTCTTTATTTGAACCCTCCAGTTTTTTAAACTGGTTTGTCCAGCTACTCATAGAAATCACTAGCTCGTGTGTGCAGAGGAAACAGAATCACATATTCTAATGTGAATGTAGTGCTGCTGAGAGGATTTTGACAGTCACTGAAACTGACTTTTTTTTATATAAAAACAGAATATTTTAGCAGACAGGATTTCTTGCACTGCCCGTTAAATTGTAGCACAGTTCCACACGTGAAGTTGCACCACAAGGAATAAGTTCGTTTCTGAGGATTTTTTGTGTTCATTCTGCCTTGAATCCTTTACAGACTATTCCGATAACAGTGTAGATGCTTGTTAACCAAGAACCCCTGCAAAGCCACCAAGAGATGCATGAAAGTAATGACTTCTATGCTACTAAATTAGGCTGGGAAAGGTTTAGTGGCTGGTAACTGATTCCACTGACATGTCACAAGGAAGTCACAACTCACTGACTCTACAAAAWTTACCTTTGTAACAGATGGAAGTGCAGATAGCCAGACCGTCTTCTTAGATAACTGTGGAAACCCAACAGCTTTCCTCAGATAGCGATCATGTATTTCACAAGTGCTGAGAATATACAGAGCACAAGCAATGGCATAGCCTCCCCAGTTTGAGACCCCTGCAAAGAAAAAGTCACCATGAAACCAAAATGTAAAAAAAAAAAAAAATAGAAAAATAGTTATGGTAAATATACCTAACCTGCATAAGTCATTAAGCACTGAGTCTCCAGTAATGATGCTGGCATGGAAGTGGGGTATGAATTAACTATTGATGTTAATTGGGAACAGTTATTTCAGAAATACATAATCACTTAAGATATTAAAAGGTTTTCATTTAGTATATTGTAGGCCAGTATTTAACATTGAATTTCTGCAAGTTTCCCTCTAACTTAGTCTGTGGTTCATTTTTTCCAACCAAATCAAAACCTCAAATGGACATGGTCTATAAAACAATTCTACTTGGCTTAATGTGAAATCCATGAACTTTAATGAGCTCTGTTAGATCTCAGTGTCTTTAACTTTTAAGTGCACAGAGGTAAGAGATTTCGATAAAGTATCATAAACCAGGCAAATTTTTGCTGATGTTAGATTTTATAATGGAACATGGTAACATTTGAGAGAATTCCTTTTTGATCACAAATGATGACTGATTAAAGGATTCGGCTATTTCATGAGATATGAAGCCATGGTAAAACTAATTGTCTTGATGATGTATCTTTGGAGTAAGTGCAACATACAACTCCATTCTAATGGTGTTAATATCTGTAAATTATTGGGTCAAATCAATCCACACTGTCTTTTAAACAGTGTTTGGCAGCTTTTCTGTTAAGATTATATTGGAGAATGTTAGATTTGAAACTTGCTGCAAGAAGCTATCACTTGTACCTGGCACCTTTTCCAGAGATGTAGAAGAGCCAAATTTTCAAAAAGTGTAGAAATCATATTCATGCATGGAGTCTTCCCCACTTAAACATATCTGAACACATTCCCCTCCATGTTTTCCTTTGCAGAAGTAGATACAATTATCACCTCAGTTCCATTCCTCCTCAACAATTTGCTCTTCTAGTATCAGCAGTGTTAGAAAGCTAGATGCTATCTTCTTTCTTTTCAAGTATCTGGGAGTCACTTGCACTGAGCCTCATGGAGCACTCAGTTCATAAATTGGTCCTTGCTAATAGGTCTCTCAGTATGAATTTTATTTAATGCCRATCAACATGTTAGGCTAGAAAGGAATTTCAAATATAGCAATCAACTTTTTGTTATATTCAAATTTACATTGTACAGATACCCTGGAGTGGCTGTTGAAAGGTTTTGTCATCTTTTCATGTAAGAGCAGCATCATTGATTTAGGCACGATGGAGTTACAGTCACAGAAGCTGATCAATTATACCAAGAATTCATATGTGCATAGATTTTTTTTTAATGTTCAAATAAACCACTGTTCTCCAGTCTTCCTTGGTATTTCATTTAGGTGTGAGTTTTCAAGAATAGTCAGGAGTTACATAAGCATTTTCCAATTAAGTGCACTTTCTCGACTGAATAGCCTGTTTTCAGTCATTCCTGCTAGAGCTGTAGTTGATTAACTATTCATAAAATTGACGTAATAGATTTGTTTGTTAGCGATGACTCGGTCATATAAAGAATGGCTCATATGGATTACTTGGTAACACATGCTTTCTTTTAAATTATCTTCTCAAATATCAAAATCCCTCTCCCCACAAAAAAATCTCTTACCAGCTACCACAGTAAAATCGGCTTCAACATCACAAGCTATAACATCTCCATTTTTTATGTACTTCTTTACAGCATCTTTTACTTTGCCCATTCCTAATTCATTTCCTCCATCTCCAACACCTTTATTAAAAGAGGAAAAGACCAAATGTGTATGAAACCAGCATAAATATAGCAATCTATTTATAAACTATATCTTGTGTTTCCCAAGACTCCCTGTGACAGTTTGTATCTCCATGTAAGATGCTTTACCTCCCTTTTCATCAAGGTGTCTAAGATCAGAAGGTAAAAAGAAATAGGTGAAAGCATCACTTTATCCTATGGTAACCTGTAAGTATACAGAATGTATGCTATACTGGTGCAGGGAAACGAAAATGAATTTGTCAGATGCTCATGAAGAGCAGACAGAACTAAGAAAGTAAACTTACTGCTTATGGAAGGCCTTAAACAAGTGTTCTCGATAATGCGTTACGTGAGTTCATTAGCACAAACAGAAAAAAAAGATAGAAAATGAGTCCCAAATAAAAAGTGAAAAATCAACCTTGGATTCTATGATAAAGCAAGCATAGAAAACTTTGGCTCGTTGTGAGTGCATTTCTTCTAATGAAAGGTAGACATTTTTGCAGAAAGATGCAAAATGTATGTAATGTCTTTGGAAGAAGTAGGACTTTCTGCACTGGTAATCTGTTCCCTACAGATTATTGTCATTGTGCTGTGGTGTACAAAGAGCCCAGCTCTGCGTACTGCGTTTGTTTGAAATGTTCGTATGTTCTGGGTGGCGCCTCGATTTTTGTTGGTCAAAGAGAAACACTGTATTTGTCTTTCAAAAATCAGCAGTATCAATGATTTTAGTAAAATCAGTGGGACCTCTGCCATTTCTGAAAAATCATGGGCTGTGTTTGGGACATAAAATTATTAAATATCATTTAGAGACTCGGAGCTAAGGATAAAGCAAACTAACAGCTTATGTGAATACTGGATTGTGCTTTACGAAGCTTATCAGATTTGTCTCTTATCAGTATAAAAAGATGCAAAAAAATCCATTCATTTAAACAGAAATTAATGTTTCTCTTTTACCTGTTAGTTTAAATAGCATCATCTTAAGTTTGAAGATTTTTAGAGAAAAACACTAGTTAATGGTTGTGAAGTGGAATGTTCATTTGCAGAACAGTGAAGAGTGCCAAATCCTCATTGAATTTGAAATGTGACAAGTGCGTAGCATGTGTTACAGGAGAGAAATTACAGTATTTATAATTTACATTTGAAGCACTGCACATTGATTAAAAATTAACATTTTTAGTACTTACATAAATATTTCATTTAGATTTGTACTGAATTTCTTCCGTAAGTGATGTTCAAAGTTATTTTTCAGCAGCAGTTTTGTATCTAGCTCCTAAAGTCTGCATGTTCAAAGGGGAGTATAACTGAGCGACATGACTTAAATGTAAGGATTGTAATGGCTAAATCTCAAGAAACTTTTTACAAACCASGCATAATCTATTGATGAACATATAAAGCTTGGGACATATTTTTCTTCAGTATTTATTATTTTGCCACTAAACAGCTAATTCTTCTTTCTCAGAATTGTCTGCCTTAATATGCTACTTACTTACATTTATTTCAGCATGGGGATTCAATGGTGCTTTCTGAAACCTGTTTGTTGATAATATTTTACACATAGCATATGACATAATCACGGAGCCTCTATCATCATATATAGATATGGTAGTTAGGGCTGATTTTTAAGAATTTTCACTGAACACTTTCATTTTTCTTATATTTAAAACCTGAAATTTTGCTGTTAGCATTCTTTAAAAAAGGCTAAAATGGCTAAAAAGGCTAAAAGGCTTTTGTCCTTCAAAAGGATGTCTTTCAAACATCCTTCAGAGATCATGCAGTTTCTTTAATAGTGAAAGATATGAATCTGTTGCTCAGATATTTTTTGTCAGCCTTAGTTTACTTTTTCTTGTCTTTTTTAGGACCTCTATCTACCACTAGGATGGTTACGCAGTTAGTAGATCTACTGCTTTGGCTGTATCCTATCAGCATTACATTGAGAAGAAAAGAACATCCTATCTTCAGCACAGAATGTTTTCCTGTACCATCTATTTTTTTCTTCCTCTACGCTTTTAACAGAGGACTGCACATCACTGTACAATTTCCAAAGTGAGATTCACCTGACAAGACACAGTCATCTACACGAGCTAGTCAGCCAGACTTCTTTTAAGTCAGCAGAAACAGACCCGTCAGGCATGTAATTCGTCTCATCCCAAGACTTCTCAAATACAGATCCCTGAAACTAGACAAGATGAATCCACTTCTCCTAAAGGCCTGCGTCCTTTATAGACAAAGGAAAAATAGATGTATCTGTCAGATTTTCTATGTAAGCTTTCACTGATTACATTAGTTTCTAACACTCCAGTAAGGAGAAATGTGGAAAACCAGCATTCTGTGCTAAGCATCACTTGTATGAGAAAGGAAGCAAGTGTGACCACATTTTTCCTGCAGTACTTTGAAAAGCTTTTCGCTAGCTCCTAAAAAGATAGCATGTAGCTGCATCAGTAATATGACAGCTGAAAAAAAATTAGCAATTAGGTTTGGTGACTTCTTTTAGTCTTTTATTTCAATCTTTTCTGGAAATCAGTCCTTTTACCCGCAGTCTTTCATGTCTTCTTATTTTGTATAATCCTGAAAGTCACTGCTCACTCCACCATTTTTAATTATATTGATATTCATAACATTATAGGTATTGTTTCTGATTTGTCTGTGGTCAGACTCCTAGATCAGATTTTTTCTTAACAGAAATGTTGTTTTAATTGCAAAACTTGACAGTGATTGACATGTATCTAACTTTCTAATATCTCCTTTGTTCAATTACTAAAACGGTGCTTCTCGCAGGTGAGCACACTAGATAAACACTCTGTAACACTTAAAACTTTATCTTTTTATATTCTTTTCTATTCTATCCAGTTATCCAAGTACTCCACTCAAATGGGTGTTGTACAATATTTACATTTAACTTCAAAGAAGGCATATGCCTCCAAATTCCTGTTTAACACAGAGAGAGCCAAAGACAGCCTTACTAGAAAAAAATTATCATAATCAGAAGCAATACATTATCATTATAAGAGACAACATGCAAAGGCCACAGGGCAGATTATTTCTCTGTCATGCTAGACTTTGCATAAATATATTGAAAAAGCCAATAGCCATCCCAAAGAAATTATAATCAAATTAAAAGTCACACACAAAAAGTTAGTGTGATAAGAAATAAAAGGAATGCAAGCCGAAGGTAAGAGGCCTTTAAACTAGGTAATGAAGAAAGAAACAATGATACTGTTTTTCTATGGATATTCAAATAGATATCCAGCGTACAACATCGATGTGCACAAATTCCACAGGAGGTCAGAGCAGATCCCTTCATTGCCTTTTGAGGTTAAAACTTTTTCTATGCAAATGTATCTTTAGAGAAAACTAATGGCAGTCTGGCACAGTGATTCTGGACAACTGCTTCTTTCCCTCATAGTTACAAAATCCTAGTATTTTTAATTAATAACATTTCATAGTGTATTTGAATATTCAGACACTGTTTAAAACAAACTAAATACTGCTGAACAGATTCAGAGTCCGACCATGTGAAACACTCCAAACCCCTCCAAATCAGTAATATACTTTAAGCTGCTCTGGAGAGATAATTTGAGAAATTAGGATGTTTTTATTAATGGAATCATGCTCCTTGTATGAACAGTCTAAAATTAGGGACTAGGGAATTGATGATAACAGCAGCACATACAGCTATGAGGCACTGCTGCTGAACAGCTTCATGAAAGGAGGTTATCATCTTCTTACTCAGTCAATCCTTAGCTTCTCTGCTGAGATTGCCAACCGAGTGCCCTCTACACTGCCTCTTTTTGGATGTTGAAAGTTACTTCTTATGAACAGGACCAAAATTAGCATTAAATCTAAATAAAATACACTGCAAGTTTTGAGACAATACCAAAAATACCAAGGAATTCCTTTGCTACACAACTTTAAAGTAAGAGTCCACCATACTGAAAGCAAACTAGCATCATCTCTGTAGGAGCTCTCAAAATTCTGTGGAAACATTTGAAAAACATCATTACTGAGAAGTCAAAGTTCCAGTGCATTTGGTTATATTTTGGAATGGGTCCCCAGCACTACAAAAAGAAAAACAGCAGGATCAGCAGACATGTTCTAATGTGACAGAAATCTAATTTAATTTAAAATGGTTACAAATATTGTGTAGCTCCCAGCTCTGTTTTGGGACACACAATATGACAGAAAGCATTTGATTGTACAAGGATGCTGTATAACAAAGATGTTATATCTATCTGGGATTCTTTGATCTGTGTCATATCTTTAGTTATATTTTGTTAGAGAAGAGCCTGTTATACTAGATGCGAATATATAATCCCTACTCAAGGGAATGTACAGTTAAAAGGCAATATAACCTAAGATTCTGTCTAGACTGCTGCTTTAACACAGGTCTAACAATCATTAAAAATCACTACATGGTTTTCACCTGTAATGTTCCTATTCAATAAGTGTTTGCTTTATGTGCTGCCTTTCACACATAAAATATAGAAAGGAGTTTAATGTCAGTATCAAAACTGCACTTTGGAAAGAACCTGTATGTACACTTACATGCAGACAATATACATATTTGGTCTAGCTTTTTGGGGCCTTAAAACATCTCTGAATTCAACATCTCAATTTTCTTTGGCTACCCTTTCATAGAAACCTATAATTTCTTTTTTCTAGCAACTGTCTCTTTAAATTCAACACAGACAAGCAGCTGTAGTCCTAAAGCAGTTATTTAGCACCTGACTCCTCCTTAATTTCACTTCCAGTAAGAATTCCTGTTTGTCTTACTGCTGAAAATATAACACAAACTCACACTTACCTGTTGTTTTAACTCCTGGGATGGTTTTTGCAGCTAAAAATAGTTCATCTATAGGATCCACTAGGTGTTTAATATTAACTTTCCTAGCATTGTAATAATTGCCATCAGCAGCCATCCCAGCACGCTCTATTGCTATCAGGTGATCAAATCTGGTCAGAGACAGAGTGAAAAATTAGTTAAAAGAGAGGCGTAAAAGTTTCAGGTCTTATATAACAAAGTCTGCTGTTTGCTGCTTTTCCTGTTCAGCTTGTTTTGGTTTTCTGACCCTTTGGGATCCCAAGGTAAAATTTGGACACTTTTTTTCTTTCTTATTTTTTTTTCTAAACATAGTTCTTAGTAGTTTATTTTCAAAGGTTAATCTAGTTTCTATATAGCTTTGGTACAATTCCTTCAAATTGCAACTGTTACTAATAAATAGGCAAGTTCCTGAAACCCTCCTAACCCACAGAGTTTTGGGTCAGCTATCTGGCTTTGCTCTGTTTCATGTTAAAATAAGTAATATCTCATTCAGGACACTGTTCTCCATGAATGTTTTCGAACAAAACAAAATAAAAAATCAGTTTAATAACAATCTAACTCTATGTTAGTGTAAATATGATCTCTGCTTAAAGTAAATTGCTTAGAAAGTGTTCATTTGTTTCTAGTTAGGGAGTCTTTTGATGTTTGCCTTTTGGTTTGGGTTTTTTTGGTTTGTTTGTTTTTAGTTTATGACCATTTTGCTAGTTATGAAAGAAGTACTGCAGATGTGCTATGTTTTAAGTGGAACTCTTGTACTCAGTTCTGTCCCTGTATGTTAGATTTAATGTAGAATGCTTCTATTTGTCCAATTTAACTAACAAGAGGTTACTAATTCTGCTGAATTACTTAATGCTTTTGTGGGAGGTATCTACAGTGACCTAAGAGACTTTGAGTAGTTGTGTACTCTAAAGAACTTATTTTAGCTTGTTGAATCAGCCAAAATAGAAAACAGCTGTAAATAAATTAAGCATAGCTATAAAAAGCCTCTTCAAAACAATGCATGAGAACTGACGATAATATTGTGCTGAAATTATAGTTAACCTGGAAAAGCAATAAGAATGGAATAAATTGACAAAGCAAATACTTTCTTTCTTTTTTTTTTTTTAAGAGAGATGATCAATGTGCTCATTTAAAGGAAATGTAAGTTGCTCACTAAGTAATGATATGTGCGTACAACTTCTTGTAAAACTCTCTAGTGCATTTACCTTAATCACACGCTTATATAAACCTGAAATTTTGCCCAACATTGTGTATTCAACAATGTACATACAAACAATTCAAAGTGATACTGAAAAGTGAGTGGATACTTCTTTAAGTTGGGCTTTGGCCATCTACAGACCGCAGGACGATCGCTTTCAGAGTATTAAAAACATTTGGTGAAACTTACAAAATCAGATGAGATTTCCTCACTTGTCAGATTGGAGCCAGAAAGCAAACAAACTCCAAAATTCTTTTCCTAGGTCTTTCACTAATTCTGATGTGATATTTAACCTTTCTGTGCCCTAGTTCTTCCATGGATTTACATATTGATAAAACAATATATAGTACTCAAAAATATATTGTTATGGAATGACAGCTGCAAAGCTTTTAGAAATGTTTCAGATAAAAAGTTCTACTTAAGTATCGGGGGGGKTTGTTTGACTAGTTGAGGATTTTTTTAAAAAAATATTTTAGAAATTCATAATCTCAGGATAACATAGAATTCTACACAATACCAGCAATTCACTTGAAATTCAGTTTCATTCATTCCCAATCTTGCATTTTCAAGGATTTGCTTGTAACCCTATTATGTCATCTTAGATCATGGTTATTCTTTTTATTATAACCTCAGTTAGAGGTGTTACCTGTTCTTAAAAACAAGCAAACATACTTAGGTTTTCCACGATTCCCATTCTCGCATAAAAACATCAAAGCTGAATCTGTGCTTTCCTTTTGAAAACTCAGTAGAGGGATAGGTCTCTTCAGGATTCCTAGAGGAAACAAAAACACAATGTGCATAAGAAATATCATTTTTGGTGCACGTCCAGCAGTGTGGGTTTTCTGCCTTTTTTTTTTTTTTAAGGCAGAATAATTAATATAAAGATGTCAAGCACTTACTATTCTGTTTCCAATAAACTCCCTGCATGCTTACTTTAAATTAAGCTAGTTTGTAGGCTAGTACTGGTAAATGGGGACCGTGGGATAAAACAAACCTGTCTACCAGAATAAAAACAGCCATCCAGAGGTGATCACAAACAGCTCATCCAGAATCACTCTGATATGCAAGCCCTAAAATGACATCAGCTGGATTTTAACAAAATATATTAGCATCATTATGGTGATATCTTAAAGGATGAGCCCCTGTCTTTCATACTTTGGAAAAATCATAAGCTAATCTAGAGTGACATTACACTAAAGGAAACATTGGCTCAAACTAGCAAGACAGAGCTGAAAAACTGCTCCTTGCATAGCTGCAAGTCTTACCTAGCTGAACAGCTTCTTCCATAATCTTCCTGTTCAGATTCATGGCTCGCTGATCTGTTACTATGGCAACATCTTTCTGCAAGGCCTGCAACATGGCTGCGATAGCAAAGGCTCCTGGGGGTCCGTCATTCTCTTCAGGTGGCTCGTGAGTGAAGTGGGTGGGAAATCCAGTTGTTACCAGCACTGATCGAGCATGGGAGAGGGACAGGCAGGACTTCAGCAGCTCATCCTGGCGGCGTAAATGAACGACACCCCTGTCTCCTATGAAAGTGTTTTTAAAGGAACTTTTTTTTAGAGAGAGCAGTGCTTTCAAGTTTCTCTGTGTGAATCTGAATACTTCAATGACATAAAATGTGTGGGTGAGTGGGTAGGGGGAAATAATAATTCCTGGTGAAGCCAGGAATTGGGCCCATTTCCTCAGGAAAGCTGGGAAGGGGTAGGATATGAGTAATAAAGCTAATGAGCTGGGCTTCCATGTTAAGAATTTCAGTTAACTGTATACTGAATATTACTATGCTACCATTTCTAAGCATCGGTGTAAATCATCTTTTTTTCTAAGAGCTCACTGAATTCTTGTTTCCCTTCCTTTAGTTTTCTGTCTAGCTCCTCAAGCTAGACAGCTTCCCAGATTTTACAAAATTTTCAGTGTTGACTCAAAATGAGCAATCTTGTCTTGTCTCTAACTTTATTCCTAAATGGAAGGACTAATTCCCAAATAAATTCAACTTAATGAAATGATTAATCAGAGAAGTTAGATTAGAGACATTGTAAGTTGTCAGGTGACTTGCTACACTCAATTATGATGGTGGTCTCTAGGTGACTACTAGAAGATCTTGTTGTACTTCATATAATAGAGAGCCGCATTATCTGACTTCCAAGAAATATGTGAACATTAGCAAACTACTTTCCTCTTGGGTCAGTTCCTAAAGGGACAACACTGTGTATCTGTGTATCTCATTGTTTCAGCCTTTTCTATTTCCTCTCCCTTCCTTGGCACTCAAACTCAAGTTCATGGTGCAGCCCTTTAGACTTGCTACCTTTTGTGAAAACTATGAATATGCACATGAATGATGTGCTGATATTCACGGGCTGATTGCAAGGGGCAAGTCCTCACTATTGTTTTTTAGTCTCCTCATGCATTCATCCTTCTTACCTTTTCTCCTTTGCTTTTTCACCTTCAATTTCCCCYTTTTTCCTTCCTCCTACATAATACAGAGGCAACAGCGCTAGTGTAACTAACCTTACATATTCTGAAAGACAATCATAAGTGTCAGGAAAAAAAATCTATCAAAATGTCTGGATTCAATTAATTTCTCCAGGAGTTGTTGGTGTAAAAGTCAGAAGCCTGTAAACCTCACCCCTAATTAATACTAGAGAGGAAAGTTACTGTCTGTACATACTTCTGTTGCCACATGGCGATGCATTAAGTTTTGAATAAAACTTAAGTAACAGAAGCAGGGTATGTTAGACTCAGAAGTGGAGTGTATTAACTGAGATCAAGTATTACCCTAAAGTAGCTACTTTCCTTTAGCACTAAACATTATTTAACTCTAAGTTAGCTCTTGATTTCTACAGAGCCTGGCATTATGCCATGCTGAGCTCCAGYGAGTTGGAATAGGAGAGGCCTTGTGAGTAAAAATAAACTCAAACATGTACACAAAGCCCAAACCCTGAGTTTGGAAGAGCTGTGAATAAGCTGTTTTCTACTAGTGTTCTACTAGGGAAACTGAGATTAAAAGCTCTAGAAGATAGAAGGGAAATAATTCAAGGGGTGTGTGTGTGTGTGTGTGTGTGTGTATTTTTAAAATGAATGGTTGCACTGTTCTTTTTCCTTTTTAATCCTGTATTCCTGTATTTCCCTCTCACCCCTCTTGTGCATGCATGCGGCCCTACTTTTCAACCTTGTACGGTGATCAGGTTGCTTTGGTCTATCAGGCAACACCTCAGTAGCAATTATGTAAGCGCAGCTTGATGTTATTCCACTATTGGAGAGGGATGTTTGAAAGGCACATGCAACTACTAGTAGGAGTGTAGTAGTCATGAACTATAAAAGTAGTCATGAATGTAAAGAAATTCACTATTTACTCAAGAATGAATAGCTACTTAGCTGCTGTCAGCATGCTGAGGTGCCCTTCAGTTTATAAGCTCAATTTTATTCAGTAACAGTTCTTATTTTTTGTGGATTCTCCAGTTGGAAGCACTGACACTTCCATGTCTTTTGAGTGGCAGTATGCAGTTATCAAAACTTGATGCCCTATTACCCATATATTTAAAAGGTTTTGGCCAAACTCTGATATTTAATATGGTAATGAAAAATAAGAGAGCTAASTATGTTGATGGACTGCCATCCACAGAGGATTTCTTGCATCTTAAAATTGCATTTAGATTCTTATCATATTCTTGAGCTTGGTGAGTATCTAAATCGTATCTGGATCATACTGTCCTCATAACAACCATCAAAGGAAGAGATTTTTTTTGTTTTTACCTGGATCTATTCCAATTAGGCTTTCTAGCGTCTTTATCTTTTGTGCTGCTTCTGCTGATACAATACTATAATGTAAAGGATCTTGAGAAATGCAGTGGACTTGTGGGACTCCTCTTGAGGACCTGACTGTGATATCGTCATTCTTTAGGTCAGTAATGAACATACAGCCAGGAGAATGAGTAAAAGCTAATGGTAATCCTAAAACAGGTAGAAAAAACTTCAATTAAACACTTTGTTATTATAATATATTAAAATATCAGAATGGTAAAAGTTATGGAAAGCTTTGCTTTAACAAAACACAGACTATCTGCCTGATAGTGTTATATCATAAAACAGGTGACAGTCTAAGACACAGGGCAGCAGTCTATAATCTTGGTGAAAGAATTGTGTACTTATACATCTGTAATTATATTTTCACTTTTAAAAAGTTCATGTAGGTGTTTGAGATCAGATTTACCAAAGTATTCCTTTAGGTATGAGTTTGAGGCAGCTTTGAAACCAAACAGTGGTAGCTTCCAATGAAGTCAGTCAGGAACTGGCAGCTATGGGAATTGGGTTCTACATACTCAAAATACAGTGTGAAAGAATTAGAGCATTGACATAAGAACAAGTTAAGCTGTAAATATCTGCAGTGTTAGTGGCATAGCTTCCAGAAAATATATTTATTTTCTAGTTTCTAGAACTCTGCTGGGAGATACTGTGTCTCTGCACACGTGAATATTCTTTTAATACAGGGATATGACAAAATTGTCAATTACTGCCTGCTGTGTAGGAGTAGTCCTTTATCAACTTAAGAAGATAGGGAATAGCTTCTTTGCACTGAGTCTTGCCTACCTAGCTAGGAGAGCTGTGAACTGTAGTTGGCAAGGATTAATGACAAAAGCTTACCACTAGGTCTTAGCAAAGGAAATCTCAATAGCATCAAAAATCTGGTGAATAAGCTTATTTAGACCTGACAACACAATATGATGAAAATATTTATTTTTTCTTTATACTGATACTAGAAGTACGGGGGCAAATAGAAAATCTGGAAGTCTTGGACTACTAGTCTATGGCTAGTAGTTCAACGGCCGTGTGGGAGGGGTGGGGGAGTATGGATGTTGAAGTTTCATATACGTCACCAAAGCTAACAGCAAGTGGGCAGTACTTCTTGTGAGAAACTAGCAGATTTATTTAAAGTACAGGAACCTGTGGCAAGGCAGGATTTTAACTACTTAGCTGAGAAGGGAGCATAGCAAAATACAGGCTGTCCAACAAGTTCTTAGAATCTGTTATTGTGAACTTTTTAATTTAGAAAATGGAGAAATTGACAGAAGTTATAGCCTGTCCCAGGTAAAGGCAGCAGCCTTTAGAGGTTAGCAAATTGTCTACGGAGGTCTCTTCTCTTTCCTTGGTTGCAACACAGGCTGCATAAAGAAGGTGAATAAAACTGCTGGGAAGCACAGAAAGAGTCTGCTTTTTACCTTGGAGCTAAGACTGGAAATAATGTGTTGTACATAAGAAAGAAAAAGAAGCCTCTGCTCCTAGTCACTGAACATATTTACAGTAAGTGTTGAAAGTGGTTTAGATAAACATCTGTAAAGAACGAGGTTGTCGCAAACCCTGCAAGGACAGCAGGACAACCCAGATGACTTCAAACGTTTTCTCAATTATACTGTCTGCAATTAAGCTTCTTTTTCAGTAAGAACTAAAATATGAGGCTTCATTCCACATTAGTCATTGGGAACAGTACACAATACTGTCATTATGGTTTAGTTACATTTTTCTTCTTTGCACTCATTTCTGTTATGAACAACTGCATAAATGCAAGATTCTTGCAGAGGACAGAGCTTCCATTATAAAGTGTGTCACACTTGTTCCAGTTTTTTGGAACAAAAACTGAGGGTTCAAAAGTCTACAGAGATGATTACAAACTCTTTTCCAGATTGATTAATTTATTAGTTATTAACGAAATGGAAAGATTTTTTGTCTGCTTTGTTTCTTCCTTTATTATTTTACTGTAGTGTAATAGAAAACAATATTTTAAAAGGAAAAAGTTCAAAAAATGAAAACCTTTAAACTTCTAGTTTTTAATAATGCTCAAAAAGGATGCGTTGCTGCTGCCAGAGATTCAAATTTCTGCTATTAAAATAATCTCACAAAAAAAATATTATTTCAGTAAGAACTTCCTTTAAGGTAGAACTGTATCTCACAATAGAAAATAGTCTCTAGCTAATTCTAGGGTAGAGCAATGGAAATCAAGCCTGATAATCAGTCAACTCATTTAGTGCACATCTTTTTAAACAAAATGAATTAAATTGAAAGATAATTTTAGAAAAAGGTCTCCAAAGATAGTACATACTGCAGTTGATGATTGCTTCTACTCCTGTTACTCCACAGGCCCAAAACACCGGGATATCACCGGGGTGAAAATGAACTGGATCTCCATAGTCTGGTTTGGAAAGATCTTGTATTCCCAACAAACCTGCCATTGATTGATCATGGTAGATTCCAATTAAGCAGTAATATTATAAATGAGGGAGGAACACAAACCGCAATTAATGACAATGAGCAGCAAACCCTGCTCAAGTGGCATGTTTTGTTGCCTTTCAGCGTATATCCCCAGAACACGTTGTCTTGTTTTTTATTTCCTTTTCTGTACATAACAGCAGTAAAAATGTATTCACTGTATGTTGTTGCAAAATGCAAGCCGAGTGTGTATGATGATTTTCTTTTTCAAGATATTGCATTTTCTCCATCAACAGAATTGTATTCATAACACTGGCAAACAAGAATAAATGTCTGCAATGGAAAATGGGTTCTTCCTAGGACACGTTTTCTGTTGCTTTAGCTTCATACATTCTTCAGCTAGAGAGACAAGGAATCTCCCTTTCACCTCTGTGGGTTAAATACCTATATCTCACTCTTATCCAGCTTTCACTGAGTTGTCTTTTGCTTTATTCAAACACTTACTTACAGTATTCTGGGTCATTCTAAGCACTTGCTCTCTTCCTTTCATTTTACATTCTTCAGACACTAACTGTCTCTTCCAGAATTTATATAAGCATTTACTTTAAGTGAAGACCCTCATTTCCCTAATCATCTTGTTGCTCTACTCAGAATTATTACTTATTACTACTTTTCTCAAATCTAAGCACTCAGATGAGATGTATTAGTGGGGGTACTGTTACCAGTGTCATTCCCTTCCATATTCTGCAGTGTGATACTTCTGTGCATCATGCAGCACATGAAACTGCTCTTTGACATAATTTCTGCTACTGCAATAAAAAAATACCCTTTCTTCTGTTTTCATCTCACAGGTTCCCCTTATCTTCCTTTCCATAGCCTCCTGCCTAAACATCAACATCCTATTTTATCATTCTTTCAATTTTCCCCTGCAGAGAATAAGCTTGTATTTGTTTGAGCTGTTTTTTAATCATTCCTGTCACATTTCTAAACTTCATATGCATTTTTCCTGTCCTAAGTGGTGTGATCAATGTATCTTATTTCAGTATTTTAAATATAATGCAGTATTTACTTTCATAGTCATAAGTGAAGACATAGAAAGCATCCACACATACTTCTCCCCATGCTGTTAAGCACTATTACTCTGTCACTGGGATCTTTAACAACAAGCAAGTATTCGCATAAATGAAATTGCATACACTTTTGAAAAATGTGGTTATACTAATTACCAAAACCACCCTTCTAATATAACTCTTCTAGCTACATCAGGAATCTATCTTTGATCCAAGAATTCTGTGTTCAGTTAATTAAAAACCTACTTTTTTTTTTCTATTTATGTTTTGAACCATTAAAAAGGGTTAAAACATAGTAAATTTACTGATGCAGCTGTCATAGTCCCATCACTTCCCCTGCTGCTGTCCCCCTCCAAATTCAATACACAATAAAGCACACGCAGAATAAAAAAATAAAAACACTGACCAGGGTTACCCACATGAACTGGTGCTCCATGGGATTCTTCTAACTGAGAGGTTGCTAGTACAGTTGCTTCTAATTTGTTTGCAGGAATAGGTCTCATTGTAACTACTAAGTTGCAGCAAAAAGTAGAAACACTGTAGCAAGGCACAGCTGTCTGATAGTTTAAAAAAGAAAATTCAAGGTTTTAACATGAATATGAATACTTTGTTTCAAAATTGTGTCATATTTGAATTTGAAAAGGCAGCGAACTAGCATTAATTTAAATCATAAAAAAAAAAAAAAAAAAAACTTTCATTTTGCATTACAGGTGAGTGTGTGTGAGAGAGATTCAGCAGTGCGGAAGCCAAACAATCCATCCTTGATCATCTTAATATTATAAAATGCTACGCATGTGCTAAGGTTTCAATGCACACAGCATGGTGAGCTCAGTATATTCTGAATATTGTCAGAAAACAACCCTGTGATCCCTACAGGGAGAGGGGAAAAAGTAAGAAAAAGTAACACAGTGGCAAATCTATTTGATCWGAATCAATTCTCTGTACTGGAATTCAGAGAAACTGGGATGCTCTGTAACACGTGAGGGTCAGGAACTGATGGTAGCTGATGGTACCTACTTCTACAGAAGCAGTGTGAGGTTCCACAAACAAAATCTTCTGTGCCTATAGAAAAGGATCTAYGGAACTCATAATCCTACTGACTTGGATGCTCAAGTCTTTTCTACTCAGAAATAAGGCAGAATGGCTTTCTAGAATAAAATGCCTGATACTGATGTTGCATTTGAAAATAAGCAAGATATACAGACATCAAGAGCTACACAGGAAATGTTTAGTAAGAAATTCTTATAAAACACTATTATACCTGCAACTAAGGAAACGGACAGTATATACTTCTTTATTGATTTGAGAGCTGTAAACAACTGTGATATTCTTCTAATTCTATAATGTTATAGACAGATACATAGTTGTTTTTAAACTTGATAGAAGGTCTCAGTATGAGACACAACTGTCCTTTCATTTTGACCAGCAATACAGCAAAAGATTGTCAAATCATAACACTGAGAACAACAAAAACCTTTGTTTAGAAGAATAGCCTGTTGACTTTCTGAAGAAAGCATGCAGATGTGCTTAAGCCTTCCTAAGGGTCTACCTACTGGTGCCAGAATTATACTAACACTTTCACCTACACTAAAATCTACACTATAYGCTTTCTGAACACAGTCTTAAATGCCATAGAGGATATCTTAAATTTTTCAGAAAAATATCTTCTRTCCCAGAGACCTAGATGTTTTGGTCTGGTTTCATAGCAAATACTCAGTTTGAAGACTCTACAAATGTAGGGAAAAAATCTAAAACATGACTTTCGTACATGCAGAAGAAACCCCTCCTGTCATGGATCATAAAAAAATCACTCCTCCTGCATGCAGGAGCTGCTGTGGAGAGATGGGTGTGTGGAAAGATGATGGTCAGAATTCTGCATGGGTCATCAGTTGAAATGGAGAAGGAATCCTAAAGAAATGGCTACCATGGCACACATGGAAATACTTTGTCACTGTAAATGAGTAACAAACCAGTTTCATAGGAAGTTGAAACAAGCACTGAACTGACGCTGTGCATATTACCCTATATATTCACGCATTTGGCACTAGCACACTCTGAAAGGTACTCTGACGGTATAGGAAAAAAAAGCCCTGGTTTTCAGTGATAAGTATATGCACCTAATGTGAACGTGGATAAATACTCAAGACAAGGCTATGACAAAGAATTTGCGTGTGTGTGTGTATAGATATACACATATATTTACCTTGTACATGCTTACATTACACTTCTGCTCAATGTTTCTTACAGGAATGTCAGCATTCTGTAGTGCTTTTTCAAAGGAGAAGCTGCAGCCTAAATAGAAAGTCACCATGTCCTGAAGTTGTTCAGCATACTCCTTTAGACTTTTTAGAGATCCAGTACAAGCTCCATACTCATATAACCTGTACTGTAGGCAGTCAGTTCTAGTGAGTGGGGGGGGAAAAAGTTATCTTACTTTTTGAAGRTAAGATGCACGACAAAAATTCTTTGAATTGACATTAATCCAATATCAAAGTACAAGATATAGGCTATTTTATCCCTTTTTTTCTTTCCAAGTAATAATGAAACACTCCATTCACACTCTCTCCCAAAACATCATCTCCACAAAAACAAGCTAGCACACTGAACCTGTTAGAAGTCTGTATCTTCTAGGTTTTATAGGTAAATGTCTTACGGGTGTTTTATCTCAAGAATACAAAAACTAGGGAGCTGTTCTAAGTCCTGCTTTTAGTGTTTGCTCCAGGAGTACGTCTCTTAAATCCCCGAGACAATACAAATATCCCCATGACTGTTCCTACTAAATAAAAGAGATAAAACACTATTATTTAATTCTGCAGGCTCAGACAGCAAGATTTTCATAAATTACAAAAAAAAATCACTTTTGCATTGTAATACTGACAATTATGATAACAAGTTTCTCATGAACAAGATGATCAGACTGCTTCTGTTCTGTTACGCTCTTGCACAAATTTAATTAAAATGTGCAACTCCCCCAAAAAAGAAAGTTGTTCAAAATGTACAACAACACGAGTAGCCTGTTCTCTGGGACAATGATTTCTTCTAATCACCACCAGCCTTCATTTCAGAGCTCTGAGAACACCATATTTACCTGATATCAGAATCACTACTTAGAGAAGGGCATTTCCAGTCACCTGGCTTACTTCTGTACAGCAATGGCAGGGGCCCTTTGTTTGCATGGCAAAACTTTTCAAAGTCATCAGCAAGCGATTTGTGCAAAATCACAACATTTGCCTGTTTATAGCCTGAAAATGTGAAAGGTGGAATGACTAGTTATTAAAACAACTCTTTATCTATGAAGCAATAACATACCTGCATAGATATTCTGTAAATAGTTCTATAAAAATGKTAACTGAAGTAAATCTTAAATTCAGAGCTATGTAATCAAATTGCACTGCAGCTGTTTGAAATATCTTTAAAAATCACAACTAGATGTACTCTGTATGTGAAACTGTTCCTGGCTAAAACAGTTGGCAAGCATGGGCAGTACGAGAATCTGAAGACAGTACAATTCCTTTAATAAACATTTCTGTAAGGAAAATAGAACAGTACAACTGCTTTGAGCTAAACAGAAATTTAATAAAGAAGCTGATATATTAATATTTTATAAGAAAATGTTTTGCTTTGGCGCAAATTTTAGCACAGAGTCAAAAAAAAGCTACTGTATACCTCATTTTCACCATTTTCATTTAATGTCAAACTATGTATCATGGCCAGTCCATCAGTAAACTCCTGGGATATGTTATTATGTTATTCATTTTTCAGAGTTTTAGTTACCCTTGGAAATTTACTTTGGCTGCATTTTAACAGGCAAAATTACAGTTCAAAACTGAGGTTCAGTGTGACAGGCAAAGGTTTATTCATTTCAACTATTTCCAATTTAAGAGAGTAAAGTGAATAGACCTGTTTTATTTATTTTCTTCACCTTAGAATCAACTTTAAATTAAAAGGTTATTGACTACTTCCATGCAACAGCTTCTAGAGACATTAGCAGTTCTGCAGTGAGTATCAATGATAAAGCTCACATTTGTTATTTAGTTAAAAAAAAAAAAAAAAAAGGAACAATAATCAGTAATACCAAAGTCATTTTACTTGTTCTGCATGTAAATACTAGCTGATGAAGCACAGAGAGGCAATTTGGAGTACAACTGACCTATAGTGTATAAAAACATAAACTAGCAGTCCTTAACTCTCACATTCGTACTAGCTTAAAAAATTATTGCTGTGTTTGATATCAGAGAGGCAAGTAAGAGGCTGGGTAGAATCTATCACATTCCTAAAGATCACAGTAGTCTGTCAATGGTTTAGTTAAAAACAATAACCTATTTTAAAAGCCTGGAAAAATCAGTATTTGTTTTAATATCATATTCTTGACCAAATTTGTTCAAGAATCCCAAAGATAAAAGTTTTATTCCTGATGGAAGAAAGCAAAGCAAAGGCTTAAACTGAGGTAAGCACATATTTGCATACTGAATGTGCCCACAAACTGCTCTTCTGGGAGTGCTCAGCACAAAAATTTATTTTATTACCAACAAAAGTTACTAAATACAGAAATAGCTTATTGCTAAATATAGAAATATGTTTTTGTTAAATAAACATATTCAATTTAACATAGAATAAAATACTACTGGTTCAATTACCCCTCAACCTCATTTCCTGCCACTCATGTAGAATCCACAAGCACTGATGGAAAATACAACCATAACTACAAGACTCACTCTGATTCTACTGAACGACCCTTAATGTTCTTATGCTATAGTCACACTACTATATGCAGCTCTGTTGATCAGTTATTTGCCACAGTAGATTTGGTTGTATTATATTATTGTATTCACAAAATTCTCTGTTTTTGTAAAAGTCCAGCTATGAGAGATGCAAAACAGCTATGAGTATCAGAAAGATACTCAGTTACCTTAACCTCTGCCATGTAACTCCCAGTCTCACTGAGTTATTAATGTTCAACTTCTGCAATAAATGAAGCAGAAAACCACTTCTACAATTACATTCCTCTAGTTCTTCCCCCAAAGTATATGCTACGCACCAAGTCAAGCAAGGTTGCGGTGAAGAACACAGTATGTCGTCTTATAAATGTGATAATATATGTATGCAAGAGAAGTCAGCTTTGGTTAAAGATTTTTCAAATGTTTTCTGCATCCACAACATGGCTGGCATAACTGGAGAGCTGTGGGATACTTGGCAGTTTTGAAAACAATGTCCATGTCCTTTACAGAGGTAGGATGAAATATTTTCTTTAAAGTAGCCTTATGATTAAAGAATACAATCTCAGGTGCTTAAAACGCGATTTCAAAAATGCCCAAATGACTTAAGAATGTAAGGCAACTCAACTTTTCCTTCTGTTTTACTTCAGTGCTTTCAATATTCCTACCTTCCTTTAGAAACAAAAAAGAAAAACAGCCATGAATCTAAACTGGAGCCAATTTTACACTTTTAAGTTTACTTACTTACCCTCTGCAGCTCCAGAAGTATTACTAATACTAAGTCTATTGCATCGAATTATTCTTCTTAGTGCTTGTGGAAGCAGAGATTTCAAGCTTCCTTTCAAAAGCATCTCTTCAACCTTAACAGAGAACATTTTTGCAATAAATTTAGACACAAAGCATGTATATATWTTTTTTCATTGTTTTAAATTCAGATTTGCTGGAGAACTTAGTTCTAAGTTTCTTCCTCATGCCCCTCCCTCCTCTCCAGGTTATCATCACTGGAAAATTCAAACTTATAATCCAAAAGGCAACTTAGAGCAAAGAGTTATTTCACCAACATTTTATGATTAAACTCAAAACGAAACTTTCAACAGATTAGCCAGAGAAGTTTATCATTCTGGATAAAGTGTTTTTTTTTTTTTTTTTTTTTTTTTTTTTTTTTTGCCCTTTCCTTTCTTTTTTCCTTGTTAGATATTCATTTTCTAGAGTATTCACTTTTTGAAATTTGTTGTTACTTTAAAACTACAAAAGCACAAATGAATTAACCAACCAAGCTACAATCTGCAGTATTACTTCTCTCTTGAAAATGCTTTTAGACAATTAGTAGTGTAACTTTGCCATGAAAGAGAATTATACTCAGAAAATGTCATTTTGATATGTTCCATATCTATTGTACTTCTCAAATATTCATTATTTAGAAATGAATACTCCTGTGGCTATTTTTCCACTGAGAAAACAGACACATAGTCATTTTTCATAAAATCTTAAGTAGAAACAGGGATAAGTACTCTAATTAGAGTCAATATCTGGCTCTTTTTAAAAGATCTTTTGAAGATTGAAGAGATCTTTTTTCTGCAGTCTAGTCAAAGTCCACACAAAGTTTTCATCTCAATCTAAACTACCTAAAAAGTAAGAGGAGTTTATTGCATCACAAGCAGGAAAAAGTAAAAGATGGATCAGGATAAAACAAAAATTTGGTTGCTTATGATTTCAACCTTGGCCACTTTTTCGTAGTCTAACTCAGAAAGAACATGTCTCTCTAAACACTATGTTCAGCTCCTAATAAAACAAATCGAGCTAGCGTCCAAGTAACCAAATTACCAAGGTACCTCCAAGGTTGTCTTTAATTCAGAAGAAGCCATTCTTGGTATCACTCTTAAGAAGTAATAAGCATGATAGACGCTGTGCTACTCTTTTAAAAGAAGCCAGTAAATTAATATACAGTGAGATGTTACGGACCTCTAATAAAAGTTAACTTTTCTGTTAAAGATCCACAGTGTTTTGTATAACTATGACGGTACAAGGTGTAACTTCCACAGTGGAGTAGAAAATACATGAACCATTTTATTGTGAACATTATACCTCTGAGCAACTCATTCCTCACTTTACTTGAAGAATGAGCAGTGATATGCTTTGACTGAAATTTCACTTTCATCATATGTTGTCTGTCCAAAATGTTTCCCAAAGCTTRCAGAACTCTGAGATATTAAGTCAGGTGCACTGAAACTTAGAGCAAGCTTTGCATCTAGAGTCTGAAGCATTTATTTCTTAATTCTGAAATGTTTATATAAGATTGTCAGCCAAAAGAAATCATTCTGGATTTTGTTTTATGAACTCTAATGTACTACTTTCTAACTCATCCAATCCTTTCCACTTCTACGTATCAGACTGTACAAAAAAACATCATGCTGTATAAAAAAACAGACTTCATTACAAAATCATGAATGATTCCAAATACACTCTTTAAAGGCAACAACAATTTGCATTTAGAGGTGTGGCTGAGACCTATTCCAGGCCTATAAGTGTCAATTTAAAAAGCATTATTCCTATTGCAAAGAGGATTTCTAATGCTAATATGGTATTATTCATTCAAGAGGTATCAAGCAAATACAGTGATCCTAATAAAAATTCAAGATGTCTTCATTAGATCCTTTCAAATTGCTTTTCTTTACGTCTGAGTATCATTGAAATTCCCTGTAAGACTGATGGCCTAAAGAACTACTAGCGCATTTGGATTTGGAAGACCATCTAAAGTTCAGGAGACTGGTTTGGGACAAAAACAGTCACCAGCTTGCTATTTTGTCAGAAGTGCCAAGGTTAAGGTTGCACAAGCCTGATTCCTCACTCAAAAAGTTGAGCTAAGAAAACTAATTTTCTTTATCTTACATTTAAAATCTTTGAGACATTCAGATACCATACTATTGGTAGATGTGTAGCCACAACAGGTAGGAAAACTTCTCCTTGCATTCTGAAACACTGTTGTGAACTGGTACCTGTTGAAAATTTTCCTTTGGAAGCTGTCAGAAAACTGTGTATGCCCAGTGGCAGAAATGGAAGCACCCATGGGACTTCATTAGCAAACACTTAGGTGCCTAAATGTTTTAGACTCATATAAGAGTGACTACTGAGCTAGAGGACTGTGAGTAACAACAGGGCTGAAATGCTGGCTGTACGTACCTGTAAATGTACTTGGGCATGAAGTTCCTATTTGTGAAGGCAGAACCTAGCTGCAAAGCAACAAAATGTTACTAGTAAACGGGTTAGGACACGAATAAACATTAATAGGCTGATTCACCTCTTTTAGATAAGAGACAAAATTTACCTTATGCCCATTTGTTATCATTAAAGTTCCTGTGGTGATTTTGTTAAAGGAGTGAAAACTATACTGGGTACCTTCAATAGAACGAACCTCAAAATCAGGCTAGATATAGTCCTGTGCAACTAGCACTTGAAAACCAGGTCATTTACTGACTGCATAATGATAAACTTCCTAGTGAGAGCACCCAATCTGAAGAAAACGTTGTTCTAAGTTACATTGCTCAAATCAGACTGTGTGACTTACAATACCGATAACCTATACTGCAAAGCTTCATAGCACAGAGGTGTCAAGATCACTTTTAAAGGACCCGTTCTTAAACATATTAGAATATATATAATATATATTATATATAGCACATATATAGTGTGTGTATATATGTATTTTTATATATATACATACATATATATATATATATATATAAGTAGAATAGTACCATATTAGAAGCTCAGTAAATATTTGTATTAGAGGTTTACGTGAAGACTTAACATGTTTCATGTGTATTCTGAGCTTTACATATTAAACTATAATGACTAGTTGTTAAAATATATTGCTGTCTGACACATTAAAATGGTACTTACCCTCTATTGAGCTGTGGGCACTATCATATTCTTAGCTGCACTTATAGACCTTGACAAGGATGACAGAGCTTCAAAGTTGGAAAGAGATAATTACCTATAAGAATCAATGAAAATGTAATCATTTATATTGAGCTGTGTGATTAGACAATGATGGTGGTATGGCATATGCCATATCACTAGTTTAAAATCATAAATAGACTTGTCAGAAACAGCACTCCACAGAAATGACAGTGTTTTTAAAAGATATAGATTTAGGAAAAAGTTTTCTTTGCATTTCTTTGCATTGGCAAGTGGCAGTCAGGAAGTACAGACATGTACCATGTTTTAGTAAAAATTCTGAACAGATCTTGAGTCTGATTTTACTAAGTAACATAAAATATTGCATGACATTTTAATTTACTATACATCTGTGTAGCTCCAGTGACTTCAATGGAATTAGGCAGATGCATACAATCTAAGGATTTTGCCCTGCTGATTTATAGAGTATCCCATTACTCAGACAACAATTTTCAGGTAGGTCAAATATGGAAATCGAATACTTTCATATTCAGAAATTGTGATAAATTGTTACAGTGAGAAGCTCTAAGTCATTAACCATTTTCACGTGCCCTTCTCAGCACACTAGTGCTTTGATGAGTACCACCTTACCTGTCAGATCACTTAAAGATTTGCTAGTTTCTATCTTTAAGCCTTGTCTGGTAATAAAGCTAGTTACTGTATAACAAGGTAACAGTTAAATGTTCAACAGCAATACTTACTAATGTCCTTCACCTTTCCCAAATAATCCTGAACTCAACACGAAGCAAGAAAAATGCAGTTCTAGATTAGATCCAACAATGAGGCTGTCTCAGTTGACCTGGATGACCAACAGCACAGTCTTCCTCATAACACCTCATTGATCGTATGTCCTGGGCTATTTCCTGAGCTATATCTGCCTTGTTCTGTCCACACCGTGYCTCTGTCTTTACCTTTTTTCCTCCCTCAGCTCAGACCTCTGTCTCTTTATCTCCAAGCTGGAAGTTTGGAGCTCTCCTCTGAGAGCTTGTTTGCTTGATTTGTCTGACTGTATCCAGTAGCAATATGGGATTTGGACACTTTCTCTCTCTTCATTAGCTCTCTTTTATTTACATGCTTGTTGTATCTCTTAACTGTATAGCTTTTCAACCTTAAACTAGCTTTTCCTGTTCTCAGTATCACTAACTTTATAAACCATAAAACACAATATTAAATGCATAAATGATTTCTAGACTTGAAAGATTCAGACTCCTCAGCCTCAAATTCATATATCTGTATTTCTCTCAAGATACCTACACAACTGTGTGTGTGTGTATATATATCCCTTATAAATATGAAGGTTGATAAGATTGGATTGAGCGTTCTTTTTCTCACTTATTTCTCCATTGTATGTCATGAAATATGACAGCAGAAACACCAGCTAGCCTTGCTGAAATATCTATCTTTACATTAAATTGTTGATTTAGCTATATTTTATAAAGAATGTTTATAATCTGTAGATTATAATTTCTTTAGATAAGCAGAAAAAGAAGGAAGATGAGTGAGTGGAACTTTTTGCATTGCAGTAGAGCTTTCAAAATAAAAAGTGAATCTGTAAATTTTACAGATATTTAAATATGAGTGTAGATTCTTTCAAGGCTCATATTGTAAATTATTCATTACACGAGAAAATGGAAAAATGTCACTTAACTGTCAGAAAGATTACACTTTGAGTTGTAGTGGGTGTGTCCACATACAGCTGTACTAAATTACATCAGATAAAAATGCAAAAAAACTTATGTAACTAAGCAGACTTAAAATACTCTTCCAAAGTGTCAGTATGACTGCTTCACCTTTACAAGTATCAAGCAATTTCATTAAATAAAGTGAGGGGAAAGGCAAAAGTGCACAGAAAGCAAAGAAAAGGGCAAGCTGGGGCAAAAAGCCCATGGATTTCAACAGACACAGAAGACAATCCTGCTTGGAGTCACCCGATGTTAAGCATATTTTCCCCACTCTACATCCTTTCCCAAAGCAATGGTTGTTTCATATTTTGTTTTGCAATTCTGCAATATATTAGTTTTAACATTTAGCACTGTTAGTTATCAGCAGTTTGTCCTGCTTCTGCATTAGAAGGATCTTCTTAAATATCACTGTATACCCAAAAGGCACYTGATCTAAATCCTTTAGTATAAATAGGCTTCTGAACCTAAATTGGTATWATTCTTTAGGCATGAAATACTTTGGTACATGCAAATAGAGAATAAATTGAAGAAAAATGCAGACCTGCAAGAGGAATGCTGTTTTATGCTGACCTTTTGGCCTGTGCTGGCTCTGCAGGCGGAACTGTACGCCAACTCTTCTATGTCAATAAACATTCTTTTAAAAAGGAGAAACTGGTTCAGAGTATTGGCAGTGAGGGAACTTCTCATGCGAGTTTCCAGTTACAGAGTAGATCAGATATCTGATGATTAAATGCTGTCACTGGTGGCTGTTCAGTGGCTTATACAATGCATTAGCATTACAATGCAGTTACTTACACTAGACAGAGTCAGTGTCTCAAACCACAACCTGCATATACCATTTCAGCAAAGAGCTCAAGAAGCTGAAAGAATACACAGTTCATATTTTTATCCCACAAAACTAATCCTAAGCCTTCATTCCTTTTCCCTGTGTTCTCTGGGTAAATAGATTAAGACCTTCAGGACTGTCAATATCTCATACCTTTCAGCACCATAAAATTATTTTTCAGACAAGCAGCTCAGTGTTAGAGATGACTCATAAGGCTGCAGCATCAGTTATCTGACTTGAAAGAGATATTAATGTCATTATTTTGATTTTCATTACCTAACAATAAGTAGCTAAGGGCTGAAAATGTCTTAGGCATCCATTGCCTCATTTTATATCTTTAAAAAACCTTAGCTATAAAGATTGTATCGTGGTATGCTCTGCCTCCAAAATTCAACTTTTAAAGATAAGACAACATGTGAATTCAGATCTGAGCCCACCTTTTGTATAGAAAAAAAAACAGAAAAGAAAATATTAAGCTATTTTTATAAGTTTAATYACTAGATTCCTAGAAATGGCTACTGTAATATGGAGAAAACTTTGTCTCAAACCTAACAGTCTTAGGCCTCAAACCTGTAACACTTCCATGAGTATTAATAGAGTACCTAACAGTCATAAGTGGAGAAACAGTCCTGTTGAGTCCAAGATGGGTGAAGTGCTTAAACACTTCCTATATTATGGACAGAAAAAGATAAAAGTAATACAWGTGCTTTTCATAAATACATACATGTATGGGACAAGCTAACACCTTTGATATAAAATAAGTTATAATTAATACTGATGAACGACATAGTTCAGAAATAAGTTTTAGCTCTTTCCCCCCTGCCCTCTCCGCTTACTATCACTCCTTTTTTGTGTTTCACAACATGCCAGATAGGCAACTGCAACAACGTGCCTAAAATATCAGTATCTGCTATTTAGGAGGTGCTTTAAGATATCAAGTTCTGAATAACCATTCTTGTTATTCTAAATTTTTCACATAACAAATACTTATCCCAAGTATGGAGAATGTGCTAAACTTTCCCCCCTCCTCCCTCGAAGAGGAACACATTTTTGGCTTATTTGAGTGTTAGATTCTGATCTAACTGTACTTTCCTCCCTCTCTGAACAGGATTTTCCATTTCCATTCCACCATACTGCCTTAAGAGTTTTGAGGTGTGGATTAATACATGAATAAAGTCCAAATAATGCAAAATATTTTTTGAACAAGGGTAAGACTAAAGCTACATCAACGTGCATCAGTATACTGATTTTGACAGTAACCAACACTGCCTATCTAAGAAAGAGTGTACAATATAAATAAACATTTGACAAAACTTGCCTAATATATCCACGATTTGTGGTTCAGGACCTTCTTGAGCTAAGAGTGATTTCTTTGTTTTTAAAGGTTAACATAAAAACTGTCAGACAAGCAGTGGGCTTTATCATATATAACTACAGTTYCCAGCATACCACGTAGATAACAGTAGCTATCTATCTCTTGAATTAGTTTACTTGGGGAATTTTCTTGATACGAAAGCCAAGTATTTTACATGAACTGTTTTATTCTGGTTCCAAAAGCAAACATATTTAAAGCTAACCCAACTGCTTTTATATTAGAGTGCAGTCTACCAACAAGATACTCCTTTAATCAAAAATATATACACTTTTGAGATGAGTGTCCTACAACAATGCTCTGAATACAATGAATTAGCTATTACTGGCACAATACTGTCCCAAATCCGGGCCAGTATCTGCAGTGAAAAAAAGGCAAGAGAAGTGAAGAGCACTCATCAGCTTACAYTAATGGGCTCCAAATTTAAAAGTATAATTAGAAATAAATAGAGCATTTACATTTGCAAATCTGAACTTGAAAACCTATGGTTTCTCTCTCCAAAGGATGAAGTAAATGTATAGGCTTTTGATGTGGGGGAGGCAAAAGAGAAGGGAATTTAGTTCAAAGCTAGGCCTATTTAGCTAGCTTCTGTTTTAATACAATTAATAGAAAAACCCTCTTTTGGGGACCACCTAGACTTTTGAAAATGGACTGAATCTTTAAGACTGGCATTTCTGGATAAAAAATACAGTAAATCAGTAAAACAGGTAAGGTACCTAGCTACTTGGAAATAAAAACAAAAACAACTGCATACTGAGTGGGGTACATTTATCAAGGAGTGTTTTTAATAATACAAAAAAAAATAGAAAAGCATTATCATTTGAATATAGACCGATGGTGTTTCCCACTACAGAAAGAGATAGAGGATTTTAAACAGCTAAAAAGATGATGAACAGGTAGGACTTGTTAGAATCTTGTGTGATATCTAGTCAGACTGAGGAACACTAGGAGAGGATTGCTGGGTTAAAAAAGAAAAAAAAAGGATCACTAATTTGTTTGTTCCAAAATATTTAAAAGATGATGCTGACTAATGACTTTAAAAACCCATTCTCTACTGATAGAGTAGGTTTCCCTATTTTCCCTAGCAGAAATCTCTTCTCTATTCTTATACTATTTGTATACTAAAAGACTTTGACAGACATTTTGGTATATAAGGCTAATTTTGAATCTAGCAAGCACTTAAAACTGCAAATATATGAGATGTATGATCACTGTATCTGTGGAAGAATACTGAGAAATAACAAAAGTTCGCTGGAGCATAAAAATATAAGATTGGAAAGAAGTGAGACTTCCTTGCTTGACCTAAAAATAGTTTACTGGAAAGCATATAAAGAATATGAAATCACACAGAAGAATTAACAAATCTATGTCCTCCTATTCAAACAACAATGTGTGGGGGGGGGGGTTTCATTTACTGGAAAGTTTAAAAACTAACTATTCTGAATACGTCCAGCTTTAGTCTGGAAAATATTACACAATGTTTTCCACTCCTTTCGAAGAAGGAAACTATTAAAACCAGTACTTGCATTCAAACACTAGGCMAAAAAAAAAAAAAAAAGGAAAGAAAAAGAAAAAAGTGTGTGTGTGCATGCATGTGTGCGTATGCACTCATTCCATGGTTGAGCACATAAAGCACACTGTTCTCAATTAAACATAGTCATTTCAAGACTGCACAAATTTAACAGAATACAACACAGTCCAAAATGRCTATCTTATAGTTCAAAGGATAGAATGATCTGTATGTGACTTTTCTATGATTACCAAGTTTACRGAAGAAAGTATGTGAAACAAAATGTATTAAGCAGGCATTGTTTAGGATATAATCTATGTACATTAAAAATAGCTAAGACTATTTACCAAAATGAAATGCATCTAAATTGTGTGACCTTGGGTTCATGAATTGTGCAGGAGTCACACATCTCAAATTTCTTGAACAGGAATAGAGAGGGTACCATTCTTACAGATGGCCTATTTTGTTCTTGATACATATTTTTCATGGTGAACCAGTATCAGAGTAATTATCAGCTTCAGTGAAGAAGCCAAGGTTTTCCCAGTTCTCAGTTGTGTTCTAGGAGCTTTCATCAAGGCACATCATTAATGAGAAATTGGGGGGGGGGGCACTGTTATATTCCAGGCCAGCATATTGTTCCAAGCAAATGGAAGCCAATTATAGCTATGGCTCTTCAGCATTACTGCAATGAGATGTAATCTCATACCAGCATTGAACACTTGTCCTGTGATTAAAACCATAACCAAGTATTTCCCATTATATATTGAACCTTCTGCTGAAAATAACCTCTAACACACAATAGCACATATAAAATAACATCTAAATTAATTCTTTAGATCTTTTTATAGTAATTCAGAATAAAATTGTGCCTTCTTTGTAATGCTTGATGAATACTGTAGGTAACCTGAATGCTGGGATATTTACTGCATGAATATTTAGACTTAATAGGTAGATGTAAGACAAAAACAACCATGACTTACCTCTATTCTATACTAAATATCTAAATATTTTTAGATACTTAGTAAATATCTAAAGATTAGCTGTGAGGATCCTACGAACAGGAGATAGTAACATCTCCTGTTATAAGACATAATAAGATATAATGAGATGGATAGGTAGACTTTCTCTTCTAAAAATATTTTGCTTTTATTGTTATTTCTATACAATGCTCTGTTTTAATATGGCTGTGTGATTTCTATATCCATTACTTTTCAGAAGATCAATGGGAATAAAGTTTCCAAAACCAAGCAGAACAACTAAATAAAAAGGACTAACATAGATTGAACTGTGGCGCAAACTCTCATCTATATGTGGATGCACTGTGACTAGAAGCACTAAAGGGAAAAATTGTGAGAGACCAGTGATGAAGTGCAGGTGCGTAGCACAACCTGCAACTATGACAATAACATCCTTGACTCTGTAATCGAATACAAACGAACGTTGCTGCTATTGTGAGCGGGGAGAGAAGGCTGCTCTCCTGGGGCATGTGGGTGGGGTGAGAAGGCATCTTCTTGTGCAGAGAAAAATGAAAGGCACAAGGAAGAATAGGTAACTGTTGCCTTAGAAGAGGAACAATTACTTTTTTCATAGGATATCTGAAGTCAAAAAGGGTACATAAAAAGCTACAAAAAAAAAGGTCCTGTCCTGAGACACAAGATTAAATAAGGCATTAATACTAATACTGTGTTTGTCAAAAGCACAGAAAGACTCATGATTTCTGTAGAGCTCCCCTTAAGCTCCTTCCTATAATCAAAAGACAGGGCGCCAGGATTGCAGTGAACATCATGCATTCATGTCCAATCCAAAATGATTTAAAATTCTAATAGTTGCTTTGGTACTTGCTATCCAAAAGCAGTTATTCTGTCTAATGAATAAACCAAAATAGTAGTTCAAGCTTGTCCACTAATTTCAATCAGATAGCTTTCTAAACAGAAATACACAGGGGAACTGTTTTACTAATTCATTATCTAAAGACTTGGAGAGAATAATATAAACATCTAACAATAACTTAATACCACTCAAAACTAAAAGTTTTGGTGGGAAGAGATCATAAGGCCATGTTGTAATGTATGTTACTTTTAGAAATGAGTGATTAAGTTAAAACGATACTTTATTTTCACTGTCTATTGTAAAGAATTCTAAGCATCTACATGGTTCACCTCATTTGACTTCACATATTGAAGAATATGAGGAACAACCGAGAGAGCTGGGCCTGTTTAGTCTGGAGAAGGGAAGACTGAGAGAGGATCTTACCAATGTGTAAAAGTATCTGAACGGAGGGTGTCCAGGGGACGGGGACAAACTCTTTTCAGTTGTCCCGTGTGACAGGACAAGAGGCAATGGGCAGAAATTGAAGCACAGGAAGTTCYGTCTGACCGTGAGGGGGAATTTCTTCACTGGGAGAGTGATGGMGCACTGGAGCAGGTTGCCCAGAGAGGCTGTGGAGTCTCCTTCTCTGGCGATATTCAAAGCTCGCCTGAATGCAACCCTGTCTAACAGGCTCTAGGTGACCCTGCTTGAGCAGGGGGAGGTTGGACTAGATGATCTCCAGAGGTCCCTTCCAACCTTACCCATTCTGTGATTCTGTAAGTATTCAATTTCAGGTAAAATCCTCATTTTTTTTWAAATAGACTGAAAAATTATAATTCAGCTATCTATTTCTCATTACCTGATTTTTTTTTACAGCAATATTTTCTCTCTGGTGTGTTCATGGCAGCATGTTTAGCTACTGTTTTTATTATCTATTTTAATTCTTTTGTTTTTTTAAAGCTAATCTTTCAAACCTTTCTCAAAACACTTCTTGGGCCCTTTTTTCATTGTAATGCTGCTTATATGAAATCATATTACAGTACATATTATATTACACTACATCAAGAGGTGCCTTCCAGTCATCTGGTATAATACTTGCAAATAAGAAGAGTTTTCATATTTTCTCCTGAGGAGGTCAGTAGTTTTATTCCAAGTTCCTTCCAAATTCCTGGAGGTATACCATCTGAATCTGGAACATATTGATTTTAATTTCTCCATCTGTTTTAGGATATGCTCTTCTGATATTCCAATCATGGGAACATCTTATATTTTCAATCTTTAAAAGAATAGTTTTAAAATCATTAGCTGCATAACTTTGAGGTAAAAGAAAAAGGAATATAGGAATCTCTGCAATATATTGTTCAATTTATTAATACTCCTTTTTGCTTTCTGGTAATTCGACAGATGCAGTATCTTTAAATTCATCAGCAATAAAAAGTTAAACTTAGAATTTTTTATTTAGACCTTTCAAAACTGACTTTTTCCCTTCTCTTCATTTTATGTGACACTTTTAGCTTATCTCCTTTTCCATAGGATCTCTGTAAACTACAACACATACCTTTAAACTCTTGCCAATTAATCATTTTTTTCTCATGGTTTTGCTTCCTTCTTTAGAGGGTGGAGAATAGATGCATGGCTTCTGCAAGTATCAGGATGTACTCATGGTCTCCATGGTGAGTTAAAAGTTTCAATTTCCTCATCTCTAGCTTTCAGATCATGTTGATTAGCTTCTCCTTTTTAAAGTCGCCTTCTCTATGGCGACTTCTCTGAGGTTCACAGTCAATTTTCAAAATAGTGTGAGTTCACAGATAAGTCTTCCGAAAAGCATTTTGGATTTAATTACACTGCAGTCAGTATTACTTGAAGGTTTAATAAKAACAATATGAACTACAGCCCTCTGCATTTCTTACAACAAATCTGAAAATAACTTCCCTGTGACTGAGAACTAGAATCCAAAATCAATTCTTTGTATTAACTAAAAATTCCATCTGTCTTGTCTAGCTTAAGCATTTGAGCAGATCAGAACTGAAATGAGCCACCATTTCTGTTTTATTAGATGTTACTACTTCCTTTTCTCCCAATATTGTTCATTCATTTTATTTTTCCTCACCAGAAAGTAACACAAAAATTTTCATTGTTGTTTTTTGTTTCTCTTTTATAGACACAGAGATTTTTAACAAACTTCTGAAACTGTTGCCTATAACAACAGTTTTAACTGTACAATAACTGAGAAAATAAATTAATTTTCAGTGAAGAAACRAATACATATTGAAATAGGTCTTAGTTTAAGCAACTAAATTCATTTTGATGTGAAGATGTAAGCCTAGAATCGGTGACATATCTTCACCACTTACATTTACTCTTTCAAGAAACGACCCATTTCCTGACAGAGCTGTACCACTTCCGTTAAGAGAATTATTAGGCTTGGATGCTTAGCATAACTTCTCCTTTCATGGTATGACATTAAGCGGTTTTAGAGAGACAAAACTGTTGGCCAGATCAGTTTCATACAAAAAAAAAAAAAAAAAAAAAAAAAAAGTTTTAAACAGCAGAATTACCTACCCCATCCACTTCCCTGACAGTTATCAAGCACAAAATGTTCAACTGCAGATTAAGCTTATTCAAACATAGACTGTATGTAAACAAGAAATTAGTCCTATTACTATACTAAAAATGCATCTGTACTAAAATTACACCTAAAAACTGTGTTTCATGTTATCATGTCTTTTATGGGGAGTCCCTCCCTAAATTTATTTCTTAGTTTCCAGAATTTTATCTTTTTTTTTCCCTTTCTGTGTTCTCTGTGGAGTTATTAATGGGAACAATTTGTATCACCTGACTTTCCAACATTTCTACTTTGAAAATTACACCTATTTTGGTATGAATTCAGTGACTGTAAGAAAGTGCAAGATGCCTCCAATTTCAGCTACATAGGAACGGATACGCAGCTCTCCATTAGGAAGAAAGTATATCAAGAACCTCAAAACTGTGAAGCACTAACATCCCAGAAATGTGCAGCAACAGCACTCATTTTCTGCTTTCTCTTGCTCTCATTTCCTCTCAGAAGCCTTCACACTGAGCATTTCACCTCAGCCCTCAAACTAGCTTGGCATTCTATCTCTTTCAGAACCAAAGCCAAGATGTTTCAACACTTTTTCTTAGATGAAGTTCAGTAACATCTTTCCACGTGGTATTTCTCACTTTTTGCTTCACAATTAGGAATGACAAGTAAATATGCATACTTTTATACAGTTGTGTTATGGGGTAGAGAAGSGATATTCTATGTTTAGAACTCTGTTACTCTGTGTTCCTAAACTTGCAGCACACACTCAGCCCAAACACTGAACTGTTGGTTGACCGACCTGTCAGGTCACACAAGTATCAGCCAAGCTTGAAAAATTCTATTTCAAAAAAATGATATCTACACTACAGAGAGTTGCTCTACATTACCCTATAGTTTTTAATTGTTTCTATACTATTTCTTTTCCTTTTAACATTGCAGAGATAATTTATTGAATGTAAGATCATGCTAAACAGTGTTCTTTCAGCACACATATAAATGAGTATTTAAAGTGCAAATGGCATTTTCAGTCAGCTAAATTGCACTCAGAGCTGCAGTGCATTTCTAGGAGCACAGATTATATAGCAAGGATGACTTTATTTCTCCAAACTATAAATCTTATAGGCTATTCTGTTCTCCCTGTGTAGCCACAGTCCATCACGGTTTCTGCATTAAGCTTAAGGTTCTAGCTTTAGCTTCAGGCTCAAGCCAAATTCCCTCCCTCACCTGCCTCTCTGAAGGTCTGTGTCAGTAATCCAAATGGAACAAAGGCAGAACCTGAGSACTAGCACATGCTTATCCATACTTCTGACTGCTGGCATGCTTTCTGGTATGGTTTTGGCCCCAGATTAGGACTCTCGAAGACAGAATCCTGGCACAATCATGGGCCAGTAACTGTTTGCAGTATGTCTAAATCCATTAAGCAGCACAGCAAAGGCCACCTTTGCTTTGAAGGGAAAAGAATGCAGCTGTGCACTTGCCATGCCACTTGCCCTAAAATCCAGAGAATGACTCCTAATCTGCTTTTACTGTTACTGGATGTTTCCACCTACATGTAAATCCCGTCTACCCTTATGGCTGACAATACTGTATCCTTTTAAAAAATGACCACAAAGCCCAAATAYAAAGGTGATGGAGCTCACTATGTCTGGACTGTTCCACTGGAGAGCCACTCTCAAATCAAATGTACCATAGGACCAAGTTTAATCCTCTAGTGTTCCTGAAAGCTCAGCTGAAATGAAAATTTGAGCATGGTCTTGTACTCATGGAATATAGACAGGAGCCTTAGGATTGCTTAAGTGTAGCCCTTTTGTCTTAATGTATGTCAAAACGTAGAATTATTTCAAGATTTCTGTAAGGCTGTTTTGGGGGTATGACATGAGAAATCCAGTGCGAAAAATATTATAACATTGGAGGTATTTTATGTAATTTTTTTAATGAAATAACTATGTTGCTCAGCTATTTCTTCCAAGGTGCAAGCAAATCAGGGTCCCTGATCTGTCATTTCATTTAAGTCCAATAAAACTGTGTAATTCCAAACCCAGTTACAACTTAAAAAATCTGAATGGAAGGTGTGAATCACTATCTCTTGCTATATGCATAGTCAGGAGCTATCACAATGGACCACTAATTCTGTTTTGTGTTTGTGTATCTCTCTCTTCTTTTTTTAAGGATTACCTCCTCATACTTTGAAGTTGTTAAATCATTTTAGCTGAAACTTAAAAGGAGAAAAAAGAAGGATTCAGCATGAGGCAAGCAAACAGATAAAGCCTGCCAACTATGAACATCCAAAATCAAGCTCTTATGCTATTTGCAGCTGTTGGATTCGCTCCCAGCTCTACTAGTACTAAGTGCTGGTACAGGACAGACTGGAACTAGGTTTCAGTTTTTTTTCTTCTGAGGCTGTCTGGGACTGTTAGTCCAAAGTGTAGGCTAGAGGAGCCACTGGATGAAATATTGCACCAGACTCTTAAGATACAACACCTAGGTCAAAGAATAACCAGGAACAGCTGTTACTCCTGGTAGAGAAGAAATAAAGTTGACATTCCCCATTGTATAAAAGGAGCCATTAGGGTTATACAGACGTAAAAATTAAATTTAAGAACTAAAGTTATCATTTCATTTTATATTTTCATTACATTTTCTCTACTGTAATTCAATCAAATATTATGCTGATATAACATTACTGTCCCTGCAATAGAGAGCCTTCTAAAATCAAGTGAAAAAAATAACCTTCAGTTTGAAAACATCTTCTATGACTAAACTTTCTATATTAACAGTCCTGATAACATAGAGTCAGGAGGCAATAATTAGACAGACACTCCCAGTGAAGTTATGTGTGTACCATGTGCGACAGGGAGGTACCTGAATAGAATATCTGCAGTCTTATCTCTGTCTAACCAGGAATGCTAAGAAACCCTCAGACATTTTAATTTCTGAAACAAATTACAAAAAAATGAAAAACGACTTGCCATTGAAACAACATTATAGTAGAAAGCTAACTTTAGGAAGTTCAAACCAGTATTTCTCGAGGAAACTCTAGCAATGTGTGCATACATATATGTACAAATACACATATGTATCAAATATATTATGTACAAATACACACACAAATATATAATATTGGAATATGAATAACAGATTAATAGAAGACATTTTATTTCACTGGTGTTTGTTGTACCAGAGTCAAATGCTATGCCAGAACGCAACTATTACATGTGACAGGGCATTACAAATTTGCCTCTTGTTATATTCTATATGTATTTGCTATATATTCTCTAAGGAGAAAAATGTGAATAGGAACCAACAGCATTCAGAAGAAAATAGGTCAAGAATTATTGTAAATAAAAAATAGAAGGAAAAGTAATGTGTGTAATCTGTCTCAGGATCAACAGGAGACAGTTTAGACAGTTCTAGAGGAAGCAGATTGCTTCCAAAACATAAGAGAGGGTTAGGTGAGATAAACAGGCCTAATACATTTCAAAACACCCATTTTTTTTCCTTAAAAACGAATAAAAAGTCACTATCAGAATACTGCTCCCACACAGTAATGGGGACCAATGAAAATGCACGAAATTATGTGAAGCAGTACATCGATGCGGTGGCTTCTCCCTACCTTCACCTCGTAACACATCGAGGCAGAGACCCCAGTAACAAGCACATCCTGAATCAGTGTACCTAACCAGGCTCCTCTGGTGCTTTTGACCTTTCAGCTATTAAAAAGGCTGCTTTTATCTTCGAGTAAATTGTGTGCAACTTCTCAACACGACGACAACGCCCGGCAGCCCCGGGTAACGCTGCGGTCAGGCCCCCGCCGGGCGACACAACGTATTTAAAAGGCGCCTCCTCGCCCGCGCGCGCCCCGACCGTTGCTCCCCCGCCTCCGAGCGCAGCGGCGCCGGGCCGCCGTCCCGCCCCGCCCCGCCCGGCACCCGCGGCAGTTGCGCGGCTTTCGCCGGCGGGCGCCCACGTCGTCGCTGCGCCCAGCCACGAAGCGTGCGCGACATGGCCGCGGCCTCTGAACCGCCGTTACGCGCGGACATACCGACGCGCCATACTAGCGGCAGCAGCTCCCCGGCCACCTCCTGCCGCAGGGGGCGGGCGGCAGCGCCCGCAGCCCTCCGGGAAGCTCCCCGCCCTCTCTCGCTCCTCCCTGCCCCCAGGCGCCCCGCGGCGAGGGGATCCCCCGCTCCCCGCCATCCCGCTGCGGCCGAGAACCCGCTTTTCCCCACGGGTGGCACGAGCTCCCCCGCCGCCACTGCGGGTGTGCTGGCCCATCCCCCTCCCCCTCCCCCCCTCAGCACCATGGAACAGGCCGGGCGCCGGGGCGCCACAGCCGCTCCCTCGGGCGATTGGCAGCCTGTGCGGTCAATCAGCGCCTTCTTTTTTCTCCAGGCAACGCAGCGCCCGCCCTCGAGCGGGGGGTGGGGATTGGGAGAAGCGGGAGAGAATGTTTACAAACAAGCTCAGGGAGTAGAGGGATGGGGGGGGGGGACGGCGGGGCGGAGCCAGCGGTTGGCGCAGGCGCTGGGCCAATGAGGGAGCGCGCGGCCCGGCGGAAGGGTGCGGGGAGGCGCGTAGAATATTCTCTGCCCAACAGCCGCTGAGCTGCGCGGCGGCGCGCGCCAATGAGCGCCCAGGCGGGGCGGGAGGAAGGAGGGGGCGCGAGCGCCGGAGTAGAAGGTGCTCCGCGGAGAGCGCCCCCCCCCCCCTCTGCTTTCCCCTCCCCCCCTCCCGCGCGGCTCAGCCTGGGCCGGCTGGGCCGCGCTGGGCTCGGCGCGGCGCGGCGCGGCGGCCCGCCGCTGGGCGGGGAGGGCCGCCCGAGCACGGGGGAGGGGAGCCGCAAGGGCATGGGCTGGCCCTGAGCGCMGGGGGAGGGAAGCCTACGTGTGTGTGTGTCTCCCTGTGCTTTAACAACTGTTTGTTGTTGGTTCCCCCTCGCCTTCCCCCCCCCTTGAGGGGGAGGGGAGAAGAGCCGTCTCCCCGCTTTTCCCTCCAGTTTGCGCCTATGGCTCTTTTTCCCCCGAGCCATCCCTGAAAAATACAACCCGCCTCGGACCAGGTGACATCCCCCCGCCTCCACACGCGCGCGCACACACCCGGGAGCGAGGCAGGGCGAGCGCTCGCCTGCGAGAAAATGGAGGGACCCTCCGGCTCCGCGGAGGAAGCGGAGCTGCCGCTCCTCACCGTCAAGCACGAGCTGAAGAACGGTGAGCGGCGGCGCGGCCGCGGGCAGGCCTGGCGGGGCCGCGCCGCGCCGCGCCGGGCGGGATGGCCGCGGGKGAGGCGGCGATGGCGGGGTCGGCAGCGCCGTGCGGGAGCGGGGGGCGGCGGCGGGGCGCCCAGGGGGGCGCTGGTGTCCGGGGAGGGCGGCGAGGGGGCCCTGGCGGGCGATAGGCTGCAGGGACTTGGGGGAGAAGTGGTCGGAAAGGAGGAAGGGGAGATGAGGATTCAAGAGGGTTGATTGGGGCCAGGAAGGAGGAAGAAAAAATAAAAGGATGAGCGGAAAGAAATGGGCTGGAGAGTATAAGATGGTGGTGGGGGGGGGGGGAGAAAGGAACCTTCTTTTATTTTATTTCTGAGAAATATTTCACTTGAGTATTTGGCTCCCTCTTTCCCGTTGTGGGATTTGACGCTTTTGGAGGAGATAAGAGGTTGGAGATAATGGCCAACCATTCTCCGTATTTCTTCATTTATGGACTTGACTTTTGTGCGTATGTCAGTATTTGGGGTTGAGGGGGCATGGGGGGGGGCTGTTGTTACAGTCCTAAATGATGCAGTTTTCTGTGTCTTATTTTCTCTGAAATCGGTGAAATGCCTGCATTGTACGGGGAAGAACGTGCCAGTAGAAAACCACAGAGTTATCTGTTTTTTCAGTCTATGCACCTTCCCACAGTTCAGTAATTACTTGAAGACCCTTTGTAGAAGTATTTCAGCATGTGAAAAATATATGACCTTTCGTGATAGAGCAGGAATGCTGTGTTGTAAGTTGTATTATGGAAGATCTTTATACATTTTTAATAGGGACTTTGTGTTTCTCAGAAGTTTCCAGGCAACTTGAATACTGTGGTATATTTAGAATTTACTGTTAATTTAAAAGTACATTTAGCACTTTTAAATAGTAGTATAACCAGGATATATAATTTCGCTGTTTATTAACAGCGGAGGTGCTATTAACCCATGCTCTTAATTTATTTTCTCTCCATCTTCTTTTATTCTTTTCTCCACAATTGAGTAAAAGTAGTTATGTGATGCTTGGTGTTCATCTCAGAAGTTTTAGAAAAGTGCTCCCCAGGTTAACATAGTTAGCATTCTTTAATGTACCAATCATGAAAGCAGATGTTACTGTTGAGATCACTTTGATAAGGTTCAGCCCTTTAGCACAGGGTCACTCGAGTYCAGGGGTTCTACAGAAGTACCCCAGTGGAACATGGCTATCACTGCAGCTTTAAAAAATGCACACACACACTGTGCTTTTTCTCTTGCTATCTTCCTGATAGCTTAGTTTTCTTTGAAGTAGAGGAGAAAGAACTGGTGGAAAACTTATTTCTCTCCTTAGGTACTGTTACATTTCAGTGTGCARGAGAAAGTGTGGGAAAGGAAGTGCAAACCATATATTCTGTACAGTTACTAAGTCTAGATTTCTTTTATAGAAGTTGAGACAGCTCATATCTCCGCAGGATATTTATTTAAAGATCGTTTGAGGAATAAGCACATTCTTTGAAACTGGGCAAAGAACTGTCTAATATAGCATAATAAGCATTTTTTTGTTTTGATCAGTCCTGATTGTAAACTTTTATASGTTCAGAAAGTACTGATGCTTGCTTTTAATGTAAATTTTCTCAAGCTTGTTTGTCTCTTCATAAGCTTCTGAAATTCAGTTTGGTGGAAATCAGCTGCTTCTCCCCATTTTCTTCTCCTTATTAAGTATTTAGAGCTCTGCTTTCTTTAAAATGCTTTCCAGCAATGGATTGTCTATTTCTGGAACATTAGGGTGGAGGAGGGAGCTGCTCTGTCATGTACTCCTGGGAGACTCCTACTCCTAAAGGTGTCAGTGGTGTCATCACTATGCAAGACACATACTAAGATACTGTCTCAGAACTTGTCTCTACGCAATGCATGGAGATACCATAATTTGAAGGGAAAATTGCACTTTTATATAAAAATAATCTCTAAGATAATTGAAACTTTTTTCAGGCTTTAAAACCTGCAGTGTGATTATTTGCTTTTGCTTCTTTTTGGGGAAGAGATTGAAGAGACATGTAAGGACAGGAACTGGAAACACAGGAATTTTGTTCTTTTAAAATACTGAAATTATATACCATGAGTGTCTTTTTTTTTTAGATGCCCAAGTTCCCCTCCTTTGTGTGTTTTTTATTTGATGTTGTTAACTCTGTGACTAATTGAATGATTTAGACTTACATGTCAAACATAGTTGTCAGTTGGCAGATGAAAAAAGAGGTCAGGCTCCACAGTGCTTTAGAAGAATGTACTGTTGTGGTAGAAATCATGGCTTCTGTGAGAAGGAAGTGTCACGTTTTCATATGCTCAGAGTTATTGCCTGAACCTCTTGATAATAGTAACTCACTCAAAGTATTAAGAATTATGTTCATAACGTAGGCATGGGGGCCTATAGTTATACTTGGTATTACTTCAGTCTTGGAATTGCTTTTGAAGTATTAAACTAGTTACAGAGACAGGCATCAATTATGGCCAAGTGAGTAATGAACATATAAATCTGAATTTAAAATGAAACAAGTATCTCTGAGAACAGAACAGTTGACTTGTTAGCTTCAAGCAAGTGTTGTGGTATGCAAAAATGTGGATTTAGAGCATATGCAATGTTTTACTCCGTAGAGATTCTGCACAGCATTCAGCTGATTATTAACCCTCTCGTACCATGGTTTGACTCTTTTAAACTTTACCTTTGACTTTGAAATTATGATGCTAGCTTGGCATGTATGGTTAACCTTAATAATACAGGGTAGAGTGCTAAAATTAGGGCTCTGAAACTCATTCTTTGTTGCATGACCAAAAGGCAATTGCTGAAAAAACATGACTTCACAGGCATGTAGATTGGATCTGTGATAGGAAAGGAACTGTAGCGTACAGCACTTCAGTGCCCTTATGAGATGCCATATGATTTGCTGTACTGCAGAGACTTGGCACCATTCAGTGTATGTATAGTTTACTTTAGCAATGCGAAGAATCAGAGAATACACTCTGGTTTGCCCCCAGTACAGTTGGGCAAACCACCTGCATGCATATGCTTCAGTTCTTTTTTCCTAAGTGTTTTGTAGAATAGAAACAGCAGTGASTTTTAGGACACATTTCAAGTTTCTGCTAATTTATTCAATTTTCTGCTAATATATTCAGCAACTGAAGTTTCCTTTCTTCAGAAGAGATTGTCACAAAAACATCTTTTTTTCTCAACCGAAACTCACAATTAATTTTTTTCAAATTAGTCGCAATCTCCTTTTCCTTACATTGRGAAGGAAAGAAGGTTTTGAGAAAGTAGAATCCCTTGTCTGAAACTAGAAAAAAAATCCAAGATCAAATGATAAGAAGTGGTTGTTTCTGTTGAGAACAACCTGTGCTTTGGTTCTGCTGGAAAACAACAATAAGAAAATGAATTTTTCTGAATTCTCTAAAGGAGAAGGTTTTTTTTAAGGCTAATCTTGGAATTAGTATGACTTCTAAACTTTTTGGAGACCTAAGAAGTTATGTACCGTTGACAGTGAAAGAAATGTGTAATATCCTCTTCACATTTTTTGTTGGCTGTTAATGTCAGGGAAATAAACAGTGACAAATATAAAGACTATTAGAGAACAATTTTTGTGTAAAGGGGAAGGATGTAATATATGAAGGTAAGAATGAAGCAGAACCTAACATGATTTTTTTTTTCAGTTGGATTCTATTGTAGTTTTTGGCTATGGCGGGGGAAAATAAGGATCTAAGGATCCTGAACCTTCAGTGTATGTGACTAGGGTAGGAAGTTGTCCAACTTGCAGCGTGCCTGTGTGCCTCCTGCTTTGCCCAGTGAGAGATTAAGATTTGCAAAACTGAGATCTCGGAGGGAACTCGTCAGAGACGATCAGTGTGTGGACAGTAGGCAGTGTGTGTGCTGTTTTGCTTTGAACTATTGTTCTTTTCCTTTTGGCAGATTTACCCTGTTTTGAAGAAGATACTTGGATTCGGTTTAATACTGTTAAAAACTTTATACCGAAGAACTTGCATTAACTTGCACTTTGTCTGTCTGACTCCAACGTAGGAAAAGGATTGTGAAGCCTAGAAGTCAATGTAACAGTGGGCTCCAGGGCTTCAGAGGCAGAAAGGTCTGGAACTTACACTCAAGTCAAAAAGTAGTCTAATTTATAATTCAGTATGAAACTATGAAAAACTTAAGACAATACACATTCTGTTGGAAAGATTTAATGTTACAAATTCTTAGTTACCACTTTTGAAATGAGAATCTAAATGAGAGTATTTATTTGCAAATTGTAAGACAGTTCCTTGTATGTTGAGATTATATTTCCTAAGTCATTATAAAGATTCCTATGCCTAAAAAAGATGATGAAACCATGCTTTAAGTACAGTTCAGACTTTGCTTTGGAGCTATAGCCGGCACTCTTCAGTATTATATATTTTATCTTTAAAAGAAAACATTCTTACGAAAGTTTAAAGACCGTGTTTCAAATGATACTTTGTGAAAGAAACAGTTTTCATATATGACTATCTACTAATTCTGTATATTTTGTCGAGATCAGAACATATTAAGAGMCGAATATTTCAAATACTAAATTATAGTGACTTTAGTTCTAGTTCTCTCTGTTAAGCACTAAAGTATATATGTTTTGGTATTCCTCTAGGAAGTACAAAACTTGCTTTTAGAGAGTGAGTTTGTGAATCCTCTTTGATATAATTTAAATCTCTGSATGTTATTTTTTTACAAAATCAAGACTTTTTTTTCTTATATGTTTTGTAGTCTAGGAAATTCTTGGTATTTATCTTCTAGTAAGTTCTAAATCAGCTTTGATTGTGACGGATAGTGATCTTTTGGACTTTTGGTGAACTTGGCTAAGAAGATCTGCAGGTATAAAGTCTGCTACTTTTAAAGCTCCCGTTGCTTCAGTGATATTCTGTGAAATGTGTAATATAAATGAGGACTAGCAGTCATAGCTTTTATTACCACTCTATTGTTGAAGCCTATACTAATGATCTCTAAACACAAGGATAGTTTAAAAGCTCAACTAAACATTTAAGAGCTTTTCTTGCCACTTAAGAGGCATTTTAGGATCTTAAATTTAGTAAACTGTCAAGAAAACACTTGCTAGACTTGCTTAAACATATGAGGCAGCTTAGGCAACTGAGATTGTGATTTGCAGCTATATTCCTGATGTAAAAATTTCTGTTGGATTCCCTTCATCACTTGGCAGCATTTATTGATATCTTCTGGTAAATGTTAAGCACTGAATTATTATTTTTTTTTTAACTGTTATACAACTCTAATGACAATATGCAGGCTTTGCCCCCAGCTTATTCTGTAGATAGACAAATGGCCTGGTTTATGCAGGACTTGAATTACACACTGTTCTTTTATTTATTTTTATGTTTTGTTTTGTGATCTCTTGTGACTCCTTCCTTTCCCTCTTTTCTGTTGATATCTGTAAGCATTTTATGTTTGGACAATTGGTCATAAAAGGTTATGTTAGAGAGGATCGTTCTCAAGATAATTCTTGAGCTTCTCTGGTTAGTGTTTGTAGAAGCTAATATGTAAATCCCTTCCACCAAAACTTAAATTGTCAGTTGTTCTTCTGTAGTTGATTGATTAATCTACGTTCTGTTCCTTTTAACACTGTGTCGAGAGAGAGAGACTGTAATTGAAGGAAACGTATTTTTTTGATTTGTTACTTATTTCTGCTGACGGAGAAGGCCACAGCTGATTCATACCTTGCACTTTGATGTCATTTCTGATTTGAAAAGGTATGCAGAAATCTTTAGACATCTGTTATTTTGATCTAGCTGTTTCAACCCTTTCTTCAGCATTAGATTATCTGTAGCAACTTTATTCATTAGTGTGTTACCTAGCTACTTTTTTTTGGGGGAGGAGGAGTGCTATTACATGATTATAGTGTTACTGCGTATCTAGTTTCTAGCTTACTTATAGTAATGACAAACTTCACAGTAAAATCACCTTTGGAATAGCAAAGGGACTGCTACTAATGAATGCAAATAGTTCTTAGTAAGCAGCACTTTCCAATTCAGACTATTGTGAGTCTGGATCATTAGTCTCAGACTTTTATTTCTTTTAGTTCTATTTCGACTTCTGATGTACAAATGATAACTCTGATGGGACACTTTTTTTTTTTTTTTTTTTCCCTGGCTTTAGTTGCCGTCGTTAATGACAATGATTGTTATCTGTCTTGTTCCCCACAGTATTTCATGCTTCTGAGTTTCCACGAGTTGTATTAAGCATAGCTAGTAATTCAGAAGGTCTTTGCCATCTTTGATTGTGCAAAATTTTGGTCTCCAAGCGTTCCAGAATGGGTTCAACAGTTCTGTGAGTTCTTGATTTTTTTTTCTGCTCAAGTGGCATTCTCCTTAAGCGTCTAATGCTACAGGGCATGAGCAGTTGTTACTGCAGTTACCTTAGTTGTGATTTTAGAGTTCAAAGTAACATGCATGGTATCTGTTTTCTGTGCTGTGAGTTCAGAATTGTGTGCATGCTTTATTTTTTTTTTGGCCCAGTGAAAATGCTGGTAGTTCTTGAGATAGTGTACTCTTAAAAAAAAATATCAAATTTAAATTTGTAAGACAGTTTTCATTTGCCTTCAGAAATAATTCTATATTTGCTATAATCGGTTACATTTGAAGAATAATTTTGTATATTAACAAAAAAACAATAAAACATCCTGATTTTGTTTTCTTTGGTATCTAGCAAGGAATAGTTGTGTGGTTTCTATTATATGTGTGGGGTTTTTTTGCCAAGTAGCAGCAAGAAGCCTGCGACAACTCGGTAAAGAATGTGCTAGTTTTGCTTAATTTCAAGGAAGGACACCCACTCTTTGCCCTAAGTAAAGGATACTCTCAAGTTTATGTTCAAATAACTTTGAAAAATAGCATTTGTTCTTTGCTGTGATGAAAAAAATAGATCAGTTAGGTAAGTGGAGCTGAGCTATTATCTAGAATAATAGATTAGAAAAAAGCTGATGTTAGCACCAGGCATCAGACACCTAATAATCTGAAGAGCTGCATACTTTCTTCTCCCCCTTTTCCTTGTTTGCTGTCATTGTTTTGCTTGAAAGCCTCTGAGGTTCGTTGCTGTGCTCAGTGAAAACAGCAGAGCTGATCTAATGTTGCTGAGAGTAGCGAAGACAAGTTGCTGCTCTCAGGCAGAGTTCATCTTCAGTTGTAAGCTGTTAGAACTAATCGAGCAGGTGAAGTTCTAGTTTTGTCTTTCTACTTCAAAACCTATATGCCATGGAGTCCAGAATCTGAAGGCACATCTGAAGGCTTAAAAGCCAGCACTGCTGAAATACTAAGATGATAAATTCACAACTAAAAGCGACAGAGTCATTAGGCAGTGCTATCTTGCATATTTCATAATTCCCAACAGGCTGCCTCAAAGTTCAAGGGTAGTCCTAGTGACAGTGTCAATTCCTATGTCACCTGGAGCTTCTCCATCAAGTATAAATACTTGGCTCTGGTTCCCAGAGTTAAATAGGCTGCCATACTCGTAGGGAACTGAGAACAGTAATATAGATCATCATGCAGTGGTGTCCCTGCGTGTGGATRTTAGTCTCCACAGTGGGAATATTTCTAGGCATTTGCTTTCTTGATGCTTTTGGAGGTGACAGTTGGGTCCGATACCATTATTTCTGTTTGCTTTTGTAGATAGCCATCATGTCTGGCCTTTCCCTTTAGTTTTGTTTCTGGATTGATCCATTATATCTTACTGTCTCCTTCAGCTGCGTACTATCCTTCCTACTACGTTGGTCTGATGCTGGTTGCTGTGGACTAGAGCAGAAAATGTGCAGATAGAAACTTTCCTAATTGTTCACCCATCTAGTTAACATGCCTCTTAGAAGATGCTGTCAGCTTATTGCTTGTTTTCTTTGTTGGTTTGTTGGTTTTGTTTTTCCCTCTCTCTCATGATGTTCCACCATCCTAGATACTGCCATGTCATGTGTAGCTTCAGATCACATATGGCAAAACTCTTGTCYTGTTCATTTGGGCAATACTTGCCTCCTGTCCAAGCTTGCCTTCCTTTGTGCTCTTCCACTGATGCATCAATGCGCTTGAGCAGACATGGCATGGAGAAATAAAAGCTTTCTATTGCCGAAGCAGCTTTCCTTGTGCTCACTTCTTAAATTAAGAGTTGAGCCAAAACCACTATTTCTGAATGGCATCTTTGTATACAGTGAAGTGTTATGGTGCYACTACTAGAAGTGGACTCATCTATGACTGTACATCCTGCTGTACGTAACGTATATTGTCTTCATGGAGGTTGCACAGGTAATTGTTGAGTCAGGCTCTGATACCAGTTTTAGCATAGTGATGGTTAAGGAGTGGTAGGGGCCTTTCCCTGAGTTACTTGTTCTCTCTGATACATCTCATCTGTCAGCAGTGGCCTTCTTGTTGCAATTTGTCAAAGTGTCTCAAACCTCGTAACAGTTGTCTTGTAATTGCGGAAAGAGTTCCTTGTGGAAAGTCCCTCCAGCAGTGGTCATTAGGACTCTTCTGGAGTCACTGGTGAATATAAGAACGTATCGGGGATATGTACTTCTCAAAGCAAGTTCAAGGGAATGTCAATATAGCAACCTTAGTTCTGGGGAAACTCATCTCATTTTTGCTGCAAAAACTGCAGCATTTAGTTTTGGTGAATGAAGACAAAGAAATGCTCCAGCAGTGTCATGGGAAAGAATGTGGAATAGGAGCAAGCTCTTCAGCTTGCTTTTTGGGGGGAATGGCAGTACTGTCTGGGAATTGTTGATTTTTTCCAGTGGATTTGTAGATTTATTGTTAAATTTTTAGGTGAAGGATAGTTCTACTTAAGTATAGGGAATCATTCTGGGAGAGAGTTTGTTTCAAATGTCCTACCACCATGTATTATGCATACTTCTTGGCTGTCTGATCTTGTGGGCTGGCTTCTTTTCTCAGTATAATGAAGAAAGAGGTGGAATTTTTTTTTATAGTGATAGCATGCATATTTGTGTTGTTTTTTCCCCCCTTTATTATGAAAATGAAATTACAATAACATTTTTTTTATTATTTTTAAGATTCAGCACTTAACCTAAGAGGAAGTAGAAATGGATAAATTAAATGGATAGCACAAAATTATAGTTCACATTGAAACAAATACATAATACCTCAAAATAATTAGTTATCATTCAGGTCTGTACTTACTGCTGTCTAATCTCATGAAARTGGGGAAAGTTTTACTAATGTTAATGAATGTGGGGTACAGGTTAAGATTTGGTCTCTTTTAGGACTGTAGCTAACATTGCAAGTCTTCAGTGTGTTATTGGAGATACAGCATTTCTCAGTATTCCATTCTCTCCGTCTTCTTATTCTGTTTGAAAAATACGATACTTTTGCCTCCTGGAAGGACATTTAATTGAAAAGCTTTCTTCTGACAGCTCTTTAAAAGATGAACTGTTAAAATGTTTTTGGAGCACTCCATAATGGAAGATCAAAATCATTTTTTTGAGCAAAATTTTCTTACCACTTAAATTCAGCATTTAGGTACTATCCAGACAAGTTTTATGTCCTGGATCTCCTCAGCAACATCCTGTTTTATTGAAAATTGTGGACATTGTAGCACTAGTCTCCTTAGAATAGTCCATGACTCTTGCTGTTCATGGCAGGAAAGATGCTACTTTGAAACTCCCTATATTGAGTACACTTCTCAAGTCTTGTTAAGAAGAAAGTAATCTATAGTACTCAGTTGCCTCAAGACAGACTGTTCCCTGAGCGTGACATGACTTACAGTTATTCTTTAGGCATTAACTCAGTCTAGTTCTGCCTTACCGGCTATTACTGATCTCTTGGCAGATGGATATGTTTTCCTTTTGCTGACTTCAGCAATAACTGTGGTGTGGCACTAGCAATAGTATTTGTTCTATTTGGAGTGAAAACAGTACAGTAAGCTTCAGCTCAGCTGATGTGGAGTACATGCATCATTGATTTGGTAACAATTCTGATACTGAAGTCTCATCCATTATATATTATTAAAATGGAGAAACATTACTTTTGTCATCAGTTCCAATAATTTTTTATTACATGTAACACTAGCAGAGCTTGCAGATTCCCCCAGCTTTGTGAAAATCTTTGTCAGTTGTATTAATTCAAGAGAAAATTCTGAAAGCTCTTTTCAGCTTTCTGATCTCCCAGTAATCCCAACTAGTCTCTTCACCTATTCCAGGTTCGATGTAATCTCTTGTAAAGATGGATGATAAGAATTGAAAATGGTATTTTAAATGATTTCATCAATGCCTTGTATGAGAACACTAATATTACTTTGTCACTCCTAGGTGCATTCTCTGCATGTGTACAGATTCCTAGGCTTGTTGGATTAAGTCTTGAACATGCTTTTTCGCTCACTTACTGTTAGAATTTCTGATATTTATCCCTCCTCAGCAGAGGCAGTGAGTAGTCTTCCTGAAGCTCTTTACTTTGACTTACTGAGTTACTACAGTTCTGTGGAGATTAACTGTAAATTCTGATAATGAATTTAGAAATCGTACAGTCTTGATGGAGTTTCTTAGAAGTATTAAGTCAAATTAGAATTTCTGTTGAACTGAGTAAGTTAATTCCAGCATTGCCTATTAAAAATTTTTGCTTTGGGTTAAGAGATCTTTTACTTGAAATCTGTGCTGTTGCTGCTGAAATCTTCCTGCATGTCTTTCCTAAACCTTATTTTCTTTTTATTAGGCTTTGAAACATGCAGCTTGATTTGAAGTTACTCTTTGATGAATGTTTTTTTTAGCAGTCCTCCCAACTTATGTAGCTTCTGCTGGTTGTACCTAACCCTTAATTTAGCCAATAAAACTGTGCAGCTTGTCATTACAGTGGATCAGGGAACTGATCTTGGTTAAGTNTTTTTTTTTTTTTTTTTTTTTTTTTTGCCATGCTACTTTTAATGTAGATCATTTCCCTGGGCAACTTTTGCTGCATGGCCTACAGTTGTATTAATAGAAATGGTTGGATAATATGGTAGACATGGAAGATGGGAGAGATGGGAACTAGCTGCTTAAGGCTTTCTTTTATCATCTTAGAAAAGCCCTCCTTTTTCGAACAAGGGTCTTCACTTCCCTGCTTAGAAAAAAGTGGCTGTTAGGCAAAAAGTACTCAAAATGGTATAGATTTAGAAAAATGTAGAATCATTTGCTCCCCAGCAAATGAAATAACTTTTTAGCAGCATAGTCTTTTCCAGACAAGTTGTCCATGTAGATTCAAGGTATTTCCCTTGTAATAGTGGAGTAATTCTGTGCTTAGCTTATCCCAAGTACCATTTCATGCAACATCATGAGAGTATTCAGGATGCTGGGGCTAAGTGGAGACCTAACGGCTGTCTACAACCACTTTGTAGACCAACAAGGGATACAGAGAATATGGAGCTAGACTCTTCTTAGAGGCCCRTGTTGAGAGGATGAGGGATAACAGAAACAAGTTGGAACATGGGAAATTCCAATTAGGTATTAGAGGGAAAAAATACCATGAGGACAGTTAAATGCAGAACAGATTATCCTAATAGGTTGTGGAATTTCGGTTCTTAGAGTTGTTCAGGACTTGTCTGGACATAGACATGAGCAATATGATTTAATTAGACTTGTTTTGAGCAGGAATTTGGACTAGATGACCTTTGGAGGTCCTTCTGACTTAAATTATGATTCTGTGCTTCTGTGAACACCAATAGCTGTAGGGAAAATTGTACTCCTTTGCTTTTGAAGTTGAAATAGTATAGTRTAGTACTGATGTGTCCTCTTAGTGCTGCTTATTTCATTCAGCTGCTAACTTTTGTTTTATTGAAGCTGTAATAATAAGTCAAAATGATGTTTGTGTTACATATCTGATGTATTTTTTTTCTTCCTTCAGCAAATTTGACAGGCCACGCAGAGAAAGTTGGCATTGAAAACTTTGAACTCTTGAAAGTTCTTGGAACAGGGGGTAAGACTCACTGTTTTTCTATGTTGAATGGTGGAAACAATACTCTTAAGTACACTTGTTTTCCAGCTGAGCTTTCTGTTATTGGAATGTTCTTCAGGAAGATACATCACCCTTTTTATTGCAAAGCATGGTATTCTTCACTTTTTTTCATAAAAATCATGGAAAATTAAGTAGTCAGGTGTTACAACTTTGAAGCATTTATTGCAGATGCACTTTAGAAAATAGAAGAAAAATGGCTTGATTTGTGAAGATTTAATGCAGTTTGTGGAAAATATGATTTAAGACATGATCTTGAAAAGTTCATTAAATTCTTCAGACTATTTTGATGAATTTCTGGGAAAACAGTCTTGTCAGTACCTTGTTGAATAGAATGCTCTAGGTCTGTATCCATCATACTCAAATCTCCAAATTTTTAAGATGGAAAATGTGCACTGTATTGTGAATTTCAGCATGATGTTGGAGGTTCTGGGGATGTTGTAGAAGTACTGCTTGTAACTAGCAAGACTGTTGATATAATCCTAATGCTTTGTTTCCCCTTTGTTAAGGTTCTGTGTGTATATGTGTGTCTATGTGTATATATGTGCATATATATACACAGAAAGCAAAAGTGGTGGCTGTGTATTCTAGTATGCTGACACATTTTGTCAGTACTGACAGATGCACTGTTGAGTAGGCAGGTCAGTGAAGGTGGACAATGATCAAGGTCTATAAAAGTTAAATGTTTTGATTTTAAAAGTTTGAATGTTAGTGATCATTAACTGTTAGCAGTGGAACTATAGTTCCACTAACTGCTGCATAACCAGCAACAAAGCGACAGTTTTTGATCTCTGCAATTGGATGTCATACAGATTCTTTTGTAAATTCATTAAGTCATTAGATCATAAAGARTTACATTTTTGTTTCTGAAGTAAATTTTTATGCCCAAAAAGCATAAGGAGACAGCTCTTGCTGTCCAATCTCAGTAGCTGGTGGTAGGGACAAAGAAATGGTAATGGGCCTATGGCTACAGAACCACAGAGAGCTACAGATTGACTCCAGTACTCTTCATCTAATAACATACTAAATCCTTTGTAATATCTAGCTTTAAGGAATAAGAATTATTATACAAGGCCTGTATTTTAAATATGGAAAACGAACTTGAAAAAAATGCAGTAGTCCTTGCATTATCTGCTGCAGTTGGAAAATTCAGAGCTATGCATTCAGTTACTCTAAATAGAGTATTTTTTAGAGTATTATTTTTCTCCTGTGCAGCATACCTTGCGCTTTTTTTTTAGCCAACTTCTGTAGCAGAGATTTTTTTTCTCTCAAAAAGTTCATAAGAATTTAACCAAATTTAACCACTTGTTTGCATGCARACTTTGCTACAAGATCTGAAAGATCTGAACTGTGTTCTTTCCTGAGTTTTGAGGGTCCTGTTTAGGTCTGTAATTTCTTGCTSTCATACTTGAGTATAGACTGGAGAAAAGAGGATGACTGCTATGTTATGTCTAAGTACTTTGCTGGAGTGCAAATTATAGGTGCTTTTTTAGATGCCTTTCAGCCATAAAAATGAAAAGTGATGTATTTCATTATTTGAGATATTGAAGTCTTTTTAAGGTGATGTTGGTGGTTGTTGTTTTTTGTTTTTTAAATGAGAGGCTGAGGGGAAGGCAGGGAAGTTCCTGGAACTCAAAGACATGTGAACCCCTGTTTTTCCTTTAAAGACTTGCCTTGAAATTAYGACCAAGATGATGAAAGAGCAGAAAACATTTTTTGGATGGTTTTGGGAACAGCTTTGTTCTTTTCCTGTTCCTTTACATTAGTAAACTCAGTGAAGTTGAAAACTGGTGATGGGGCAGTTGAGGTCATCGTAGATAAATTGGTTTGCAGGGACAAAAATGACATTCTCATACGGTTTGGAGTGATTTTAAAGGAAAATGAAAGAGGAGATCTGATAGCTTTGTTTTAATTTGTGGTGAATAAAGAGTTTACACTTACTGTATGTTTAGGTAAGAACTGAAAGCCTTATCCTGATGTGAACTTCTAGATATTACTGGTATTATTGTAGTACAGTTGAAGATAATTAAAAGCTGTGATGATTTWAAAAAAAAATTTGCCACTGTGGACTTGTGCAGAGAGTCTCCAAARTGTTTTCAAGTTATTTGACACTTCAATGATCTTCAGCAATGGAAGGCAGAATATATTGAAGCCTCCAGGCAAATTACTTGGTGGATGTAGATACTATTTTAACTAATGACAATATTTTTAATAGCCTGATGTGAGGCAATTAGAGTAACTAAAGATGATAATCAAAATTACGTTGCATTAAACGCTGCCTTGCTTAAGTATACRTAATTGTGATGGCTTTTTATAAACTTGGTGGTGTTTTTTCAGCAGTAAAATAGTAACAGTGAAGGGTTATTTGTATTTATTCTTATTTTAAAAGTTTATTTTTTTAAAGACAGTAAAATAATCCAGTCAGGAAGAAATAGTATCCTTATGCTGATGTTTTTCCCATGGAATAGGTTCTCTGTGATAGCGTTGTCTTCATGCCGTGATTGTGTATAATTTCACATTTGTTGTTTTCTTCAATTTGTATTTTTTTTCTTTTGCATTCATTTATGCCTAGTTTTGTCTTCTCAATCAGAAGGGTGCTTGTTTCATATAAATGTATGTATGTATATTTTTAATATATATTTTTTCATATACACACACACATTTACAGGAATTTTACAGGAATTTTACAGGAATTTTACAGGAATTTTACAGGAATTTTACAGGAATTTTACAGGAATTTTACAGGAATTTTACAGGAATWTCATACTATACATACTTTTCTTTTGCCCTAAATGTTACAGGAAAAGGCAAGGAAGCAGAAATTAGCCTTCTACCGAGTCAGAGACTTTTACATTATATTAAGGAGCTATTATTCGAATAAACTCATCTGTTGAACAAATCATTAACACTTTACATCAGTAAAACAAAATACATGAAACAAGCAAAGATTATTTCGTATTTTTAATTTGTTGACTTTAAGTAAGTGTATTCTTTATAATGTTCTATTGTTTTTTTCTGAATTTTTACTTCTTACAACAGTTGATGTTACTAAATAATAACTATTCATGAAGAAAGGCAYTAATGAGAGGAAATTTTTAACCTCCCGTTTTGTTTTTCTGCCTCTTAATTTAAGCAGATGTTTGATACAAATTGCTGATGTGAAAYCTTCTAGTCGTCTGCTAGGCCTGGTATCAGTTTTAATTTGCAGTAGACTTCCCTTCACTGTGTATGTGTGTATATATATAATGTGTGTGTGTTAGTTTGTTTATTTTTTTTCTTAGTCCCCTTGTAATTACATTTTTGTAAAAGATTTTATTTTTTGGGAAGGCAAATACTTGAGAGATACACGTGTGTGTATTTCTTTCTATGTGGGWTATATTGCTGGCTAAATATTTTTGCGAAGTAACTGAGATGTTTCAGATTTTACAAGAATGAATATTAAAATGTAGCTCATTGAGAAGTGCAGAAGCTTTACTGGGATAAGATTATCCGGTAAAGGTATTCTTGAAATTAGTGTGTGCTCCTTTTCCTTTCTGCCCCTCAAATTGATTGCTCTTGCAGTTGTCTCTTAAGTAGATATCTTGTAATGATACCAGAGATTCTGATATTGAGTATATCATGAGTCATTTTATTAAAATAGTGCTACTTAAGATTTATTCTCATCACAACTGCTGAGAGTCTTCATCATTCTGTCAATCCTTTTCAGTTTTACAATGAAAACAATTTGTGCCATCATAAAAGGATTTTGATACAGAGCTTTAAGATAGCATTAGTCTCATTTCTAGATGTTTCCATACAGTTTGTATATTTATCTGATAATTTTTTTCTGTGCTGTATTTAAAATTGTAGTTGATTCTGTTTAATATATAGGTAGAATTCTGCCACTTAAAAGCATGCAATAATGCATCTTAAAGTATAATCAAAGGTGCAGGTAGCAAAATGTTAAAATCTAGGGACTTTTGTTTGTTTCAATTTAGTGTAACTTTAAATGTTCCTCAACRTTTCTGATAATAACTACTGTTTCCTCAGTACCTAAAGAAGCTCCTGTTTAATGCTCTTGGCTGGAATTTTCAGAGTTAAGTAACTCCTTAATAAGGATGCAGATACWTTTCTGGTTGCAGGAGCATACTCTCTAACCAATATTCTCAATAGTAGGGGGATCAATTTTGCCTGTACATTATGACAAGACTTATGGCCCCATGCCTGTTTATTGGCATTTTTTTAAAAATAAACATCTGTGGTCATCCATTTCTTGATGACCAACTTGAGACTGTAAGGTCTGATTTACAGATATACCTGAGATCTCATAGTTACGATTAAAGTTCATAGATGCTCTCATTCRGGCATGGGGAGTGCCATATAATACTGAACATACTGGAAAAAGTTGTCCCTGGTATCTCATATTTGTTGCCCACAAAAGACAGATATGTTTACATTAATCTGTTTTGGCTCTGTTTGCTGCCTTTGTTAGGTATATTGTAAACATTTATATTTGTGAAAGCTCATATAGAGAATGATGGGCACTGTAAAAAAGGCAAGAAGTCTACTTCAAAGGATTTAGATTAGTGTGTAGTAAGTCAGGTAAAGAGCTGCTTTCTCCCCTGTTATGTGAGCAATATCACCTTTGCACACTTCCTTAAGTGCTCTGTTGTGGAAAAAGTAGCGTGACATTAGGTAGTTTAAAACTCTCTGTTCCCAGTCTGGAACAGCTAGGGAAAAAATCAAATTATATGTAGCATATACTGCTCTAATAAGCAACTATTTAGCTTAAATAAAGACCAACAAGAACAGTAGACTCTGTTTAGTATATTTAAAGTTCTAAGACTTTAAGTATTCTCTCTAAGAAGGTYTGCCTGAGCCACAGGTTGACTTTTCTGTTTCCGCTTTATATAATAATTTCGTCTCCTTAAGGATTATATAATGTCTTTTTGAACCTATCTACATTTTTTATCATCTGCAGCACAAAGTGGCAGTAGTTCCACAACTTAATTGCATATTGTCTGTTTGTGCGTGCTCAATTCTTAATTTTGTTACCTGATGATTTCGTCTGCTACAACTTCTTTTATTTTGACGAATACCTCATACAATTTTATTTAACTCTTGAATCTTTCTCAATACTCTCTTTTTTTTTCAGACTGAAAAGTCTGTGTTCAGTTCCATTCATAATTCGTGTTACTATTTTTTTATACTTCTTTCTTCTGATGGGTGAACTGGGAACAAAAGAGAGGAGGACCAAAACAGTGTGCATTATTCAGGCGCACATAGTTTTCATACCATAGTGTAAAGATTTCTGGATTTGTGCTCCCGAAGGTTTTGTTTGGGAGCAGGGTCCTTTTGCCCTGCCAATGCTTTCCTTATGGTTCTAGCATCTGTTTACTTTCTGATATTTTGTCCATTAAGGGGAGTGTTTTTTTCATCCATTTGTCGGTAGTAACTCCAAGTGTATGTGTTTTCAGTTCTAACCATTTGCACAATTAATTATTATTTTATTTTGCAGAAATTACTCATTTATCGACTTGGAATTTTATCTGCCATTTTATTATTCAGCTACTTAATATCATGTTATTGTTTTGCAGTTTCGCAGTCACCTTTGACTTTTGTTGGAGTGAATAATTTAGTAACCTGAGAAAATCAGCTTCTAAGTTGATATGTAACTGAATCAAGCAGRATGAATTATTGTGGTGACCTGCTGCCTTAAAAAAAAAGAATTAATTTCTAAACTCTGTTTTCTGTCCACTAATGTATTTTTAATCCATGAGAGGACTTTCTCTTTGAATCTGTGATTGTTCAATGTTCTTCAGACAGTTTTGTAAAGGAACTTGTTAAGTGTTTTGGAAATCTAAATAAGTCAACCAGATCATTTTTTTTCTTCCTTCCACATKATTCCTTTGAGCAATTTTTAATAGAAATAATTATTTCCATCTACAAGGAGAACACTAATTCTTTCACATAGTATCCTGTTTATGCATTTACTAATTCTAATCTTTATTCTTTCTGCAGGTTTGCCTAGTACAGATGTCAAATTCATTGATAGTTTCCAGGAACCCTTTTTATAAAAAATGGATGTCATGTTTGCCACTCCAGTATGGAGGGTCTTCTAAGAAATACCTAAGAATAACACTTAGGTGCAATACTTCAAAACCCTTGAATGAATACCTTTTAGTCCTAGTGACTATTTCTTTTGCTGTTTTTATTTAGAAAACTTTTTATTTGAGACAGTTTCTCCAACTTATTCTCCTTTAAGTCCAGTGTAGGAATTTTCTAAGGTTACTATGTACTTCATATTGATGGAAAGAATTCATTGACTTTTCTGGTAGGGGCTTTTGGTATTTCAATGCTATAAAACTCTTAATGTGCCAGTGGCCTAAATATGGAGCAGACCTTTTGGGGGACAGAAAGATAGTATCTCTGACTCCAAACTCCTGCTAAATTCTAAATTGTGTGTGTGATATATTATTACAAAGTAAAAAATAATCAACTTTTTTTTTTAATACTGAAATAGTTAGGTTTGTTCCCACTGTCTCCCCTCCCCCCCTTGATATGTTGCTAATAAGATCAGTTTGAAACTGGAAAAAAATTGTTTTGARAAACTTTAACTTGGTTGCTGTTATGCTGTTTGGCGCAATAATGAATAATAGGGGGAAAAAAGGACAAATGAGAAATATGATATAATGTTAAAATCAGCAGTGATATAATACTAGCCAGACCTGTAGTATGAGTGTGTGACCATTTTTTTTCTCCCCACATTTTCTTTTTAAGCCTATGGAAAAGTGTTCCTAGTAAGGAAAGTAAGTGGCCATGATGCTGGAAAACTGTATGCCATGAAAGTACTGAAGAAAGCGACAATAGTTCAAAAAGCCAAAACAACTGAGCACACAAGGACAGAACGACAAGTATTGGAGCATATTAGGCAATCACCGTTTTTGGTCACATTGCATTATGCCTTTCAGACGGATACAAAGCTTCATCTCATTTTAGGTGAGTCATTTTCAGTTTTCAAGTCCTATTGTAATGCAAAAGCAAACAAACAACCCCAAACCAACAACACTTTTCATCTCCTTWATGTTTTGTAGGGTTTTTYTTGTTTTGTTTTTTAATGTGGTCGTAAGTACTGTGTGTTCGGAGACTGTATAGGARAGTATAGGAAGTAAAATGCTGTTCATCTTTGACAATGCTGTGTGTGCGGTTTTGCTRTTTGAACTTTAGTAACTGTCCTGAAACGAGGAGTGGGGAGAGGAAGTATTCATCAGTGACTTACATTCAGCAAAAAAGTGTATCATCACAAGAACCTAAAGTAGAGAGGGAAAACTGCTAAAAATAAATTTTCTTGAACTTACCTAGATGAAATTTTCAGTTACATTTTTTTCTTTAACCATGATTATATACTATGTTAGTTTTCTGCAGAGTTTCACACAAATTACTACCATGAATGAAAGTGGTTTTAGTTGATATGAATATGGGCATTAAAATGATTCAGTCTGTTTTCTCTATGTGCTCACTTTGTACATGTGGCAGAGAGGTTACTGGTAAGGTGGCATGACTAAACATGACTTAGTTACTGGGATCAGTTGGTAGGAAAGAAGAAAAAGGGAAGYTTTTAACCAGCAGAAAGCCTCCTGGTTCAACACTGCATGTTTCACTCTTAAAAACACATTGCAAACTTCTCTGAATGTGATCAGTGTTTTTGAAGTATTATCGTCTCTGAGAGGACAAGCCTATCTGTCACTACTCTGATCAGATGTTTGTACATGGTTGTAGTGGCGCTGAACTGCTGCCAACTGAAAGATCCCGTTGGCCTTTGGTTTTTTGGTAAACAGATGTGCTAGTAATATGGTAGGAAATGACAGTTGAATATGATTATGCTCTCACTTATTGCTGGTCATATTCCTTACAATACTGGAAAATAAAAATTGTTCATATAATTTTCTGCTGTAAAATGCTAGTGAAAAATACTTCCCATATTGTGGAGTCTTGGTTAATAAACTCCTATTGTTGAACTCTAATCTGCTTCTTCCATTATACATTGTGATTTATTTATTTATTTTGCTAGGRTTTGGTAGCTTTTGCATATCTCCATTTGTGAGAGGTACTTGATAATRAACTATTATATGGTGAGGCTTGTTAGAACACTGCTGTYCTTGCCATTTTGCTTACCATTTTGATGTGAAGAACTACATATGTTTCTGTAGCATTGGCAAGTGTGGCAGAAGGCTGATTATAAACTTAGGGTATTCAGCTCAGATATGACTTCTATGTGTGCATGTCTCTCTCTCTCTCTTTCCCACCACCACTCTTTTTTAGGACATTAACTTTCTAGGAAAAGAGGCTGAGATTAGAGTTGCATTCCTTTTTCAGTTGTATTCCTCAGTATCACTGCCTGTAGAGTCCTAGCTTTCTGGGGAATGAGAAGGATTCTTCYTGGTAATGTGAAGCATGTACTTCAGGAGCTGGAAAAGAGTATTTAAGCCAGCTCTTACTACTTCAGGAAGCATTTGTTGCCAAAGTCTTTGGTTATGAAGTTGTTTAATCTTAGAGTATTGAGAGGCTTGCATCTTCTAATTTTTTTTAGGTGTTAGAAGGTTGTTCAAAATCCCATGCTTCCCTACAGAAAGTATAGAGTTGTTTGCTAGAACTTGTTAGCACTTGATATTTCTAGAGCAAAGTTTCACTGAATCTTGGAATAATGTGGAATATTTTGTGCAAAGGAATGGTCTTGCCTTAAAAAGAAATACCTTTCTTTCAATGAAAGAAACTTGAGAGCGGAGTTTTGCAATATGGGCTATAGAAGTGATTTACCAAGTTCAGTTAAAGTATTCTTGAAATTGGCTTTAACAAATGCCTGTTTCTTTATATGTTGTATATAATATCAGAATTTTCAACTGGAAGTATTAGAGTGGGTTTTGTGTGTGCGTGTCTTTTCTGTGTTGTATTCTGTAAAGAATGGAGGTGTGGTTTCTGTGTGGTAATGTGTGTGGAAATAATCTCCACCTTTAAGTTTTGCCATCAAAAATCTCCTTACAAAGGGGAAAACTTCTAGTTGCCCATAGTTGATTATTTTTAGTTTTGCCTGATATCTGGTTTTGAATTGCCTTTTTTTTTTATGTCAGTCTGGCTCACTGCTCTTAAATATTTTCTAAGGGTGTACAAATGCTATGTTTGCAGATGATTTAGTCTATTACTTTCCTTTCCTTTTTCTCTTCTTTAGTAACTAAAAGACTAATTTTGAAAAACAACATGTCTTCTAATTTATGGATATCTGAAGTTCCCTTTCTGGTTTTCTGTTTTCTACTTTAAAACTTGGTCACGTTCTTCCATCAATCCTCTGAGAAATAAATTGAATATTGTACAACATTTATGAAATATTATTGAAYGACAATAAAATAAAACTGATCCTAGAACATATTATTTAATAGCCTATAATATACTCAYTAATATTTTAATAAGAAAATTAAGTCATCATTAAGTGAAATTATGGTTCTTCTTTCTTCTTCTTAGACTATATAAATGGAGGAGAATTGTTTACTCATCTTTCACAAAGAGAAAGATTCTCAGAAAATGAAGTACAGATTTACATTGGAGAAATTGTTTTGGCACTTGAACATCTGCACAAGGTAAAATAATTTTGTAGCAGTGCTGTTTTCCTGGATCTATGATCTATATACTATGCCATCAGTATTCTTTTTACATTATATAAAATTAGTGAGGAGGACTTTTTTAGACTGCTTGAAACTCAAAGGTAATTTTTTCTACTGGTGGGATGCATTGGTTGTATTACTAGAAATATTTTCCCACGAAATTTCTGTCCCTGTGCGCCAGACTAAGGTTACAGGTTTGTATCTGCAGTACGAAGATTATCATTATTGACAAATGATTGTTTTTTACTTCTATTAATTTTTAGTAAACTCTACCAAAGGGTTAAGTGTGTCAGTAAGACTAATTTGTAGTCAATGTGAAGAACACTGTTTTGTTCCACTCTTGCTCAGTTGTTCTGGTGTTGATAAAATTAAACGGCAGATTTTTCAAGTCCCTGCCCAGCTCCAGGGATGAAAAGTGMTATAACTTTTGAAGATACTGAACAAGGCACCTGATGCTGACTTCAGATTTGTAGAATGTTACAACACATGCATGATAATGCTGAAAACTTGTATGCTGTAGAACATGTAATAGAGGGATACATTTTAATTCTTAATGAAACTGAATTTGATTTTGCMCTCAAAAGAAAGTATTCAGACACTTGGTGCAAAGGATATAGCATGTCCTTCAAATTTCTAGACTTTAATGCATAATGTATTTTCTGAGTCCTTACAAGTCACTCTGTTTTATGTTGAAAAACATTTTAAAATTATAGTCCTTTTTTAGGGGTAATTTTTTGGTCATAGATTACCTTAATAAATGGCTTCAAATTTATATGCATTTAACAATGTCTATTTGGTGTGTTAACACTGACTTGGAAATACTGCTTTTATATTCTATTTGCAGTTGGGAATTATATATCGGGATATAAAACTTGAGAATATTCTCCTTGATTCTGATGGCCATGTGGTGCTGACAGACTTTGGTCTGAGCAAGGAGTTTCTTAATGATGAGGTGAGTATTTGTATCTCCAGTAATTGTGGACAGAATTCAGCAAGACCACAGATCCAAATTCTGTCATGTTGAAATCATATATGCATTTGARAGAAGATAAAATTTGCCTTTTAGACTTTAACCTCATAGAACAAAATCTGTTAGTCTTTATTTTTAAGTATTACAGCCATCCTTTTGTTTATTGGGTTTTGAACTTTCAATTCATTGGTCTTTGACTTAACAACATTGTCAGACATTTTTGTTCTAGTATTCCCTGAAATTCCTTCATATTTGCTCCTGCCGCCCTTTTTGTGTGAAAGAAGAGATCCAAAAAAGTCTGAAAAACCACTTACATTGTCATTTTGAATGCCTTTTTAAAGTACTTGACTGTGCTAATGCTTTGCGGTGACTAGGCAAATGCTGTGCTATGACTCTTATTTGTGCTAATAATAATTATTGTATTATTATCTTGTCTTTTCCTTATATCTTTGTGTCACTTTCGGTAAGCTTAATTGCAAGCTTTTAGCATAAAAGCTTCTCTCAAATATGACATAGTACCATATAACAGAAACAGAGAGATCTCTGACTGTTAAGGTTGTTATTAATTATTTTTAAGATACAGTTTTATATCTAAATATGCCTTTTAGATTTCAAAGAGCCAAAGAAAGTTGCACAGAATTTTACTTTTGTGAGAATTTAAAACTGGGTGTTTTTTCGCTTTTACAATAGATATTGCAATATTGAAATCTGGAACTGCAGATTTGAAAGATTTTGTTACAAGCAACAGAGGGGATTTCTAAAAATAGATAACGCTTCCTCTAAAGTATTCACATTCCAAATAGAATCTGGTAGGATTTAGGGGGCATCATTTTAAAGGAGATAGGAAATGTTACTTTCTGAAACACAGAAATAGTACAGATACTGTCAGTATATTCCTTTTAAACCATAGAGTGAAACCAAGAGGAGGATCAACTTGAATGGCAAGGGTTCGACAGCAGTTTGTCAGAGCAGTGCAAGAGAGGAAGCACAAAGAAGTACATAGAGAGGCAGTTTCAGCAGAAAAGAGCAATAAGAAGAGTTGCAGCTAGGAAAGTAGGACCTGGTTAGAGTTGTGAGAGAAGCTGTACTGGGCTTAAAAGGGGGAGTACACTCAACTGTGTTATATTACTGTGCCTGTGGGAGGAAAAAGGAACAGTCTTACRGGCACAAGGCAAGAGTTGAAGCAGAAATCTTCCGTGTAATAAGAACATGTCGTAATTAATCAGGACTTTTTTTAGAGTCTCAAAACAGATGGCTTTAGGGAAAAATTACTTCTATGTTCACCTTCAGGAGGTCCCATRCAAACAGCAAGAGAAAAGGAGGACTTGGATAAGCATCAGAGTTACCAGTCTTACCTGTTTTTCCTTTGCACTGTGAATCTGATTCTATTCTTTTACCTTCTCTAGTCATTTAAAATAAAGCCTTCTAGCTTTTTAGTCATTTAATGTTGCTTCCTCTGACTCTTAACCATTTTGTTTTCAGCATATATYTCAGAAATCTGTTCATTTACTTGTATTTTCACTTACTGTCCTCCAAATTTTGTATCTGTCTCCCCTGTCAAAAAAACTAAACATTTCAAGTATTTCTTTTATGGAGAAAAAATAGTTACCACTTTAATGTTTGCTTTCAAAATCTAAGAAATTACCTGTACGTCACTACAATTTTCATATATGCCGTTATAATTAAGATGCTGAACTTGAACATGATTAGAATGACCCAGTTAGAGTAGAAATTGACATTTCATATTGTACTCTGTGTAGACAATTAATCTTTACTAGAACATTTACGATTCAWGTTCAGAAAGACATTTATTAACTTAGACTTCTGAACTAATGTACTTGCTGAGAGGTAACATTTGCCTATATAATTATGCAGACTTTATATAGCCTTTTATCTGTTTTCATGTTTGTTGGAGAGCACRTGTGAATAATATTACACAACTGTAAGATGGATAAGAAAAAGCATAGTGTTTGCAACTAGAGCAGTATGCTTTCCTTTCTCCTCTCCCCTTCACCTTTCTTCCCTGGCCCACACTGCTGCTTGCATGATTTCTGTCATTGACAAAGTAGACTTACAGAAGTGGCATTTATTTGAATAACCTGCTGTTTGGATTATATTTTCTGAAGCAAGATATTTTTAAGTTAAGAACAGAATATACTTGTAATTGCTGATCATCTTGATATATATTTAGAATTCTTATCAGTGAGAACTTCTTATCATATGTCTATAAATTTAAATTGGTTTTGTAGTTAGAGATACTGGCTGGAAAACATAGCTTGGTGTTTCATTATCCCTGCTTTAATCCGATGCTTTTTAAATCTCTCCAGGAGTTGGGGGCAGTCTAGAATCTAAGAAAAGTTGTCTTATAATAAAAAGAGTGAACTAGTTAATGCAGTAACAATAATGCAGATTAATTGACTATTCACTAACCTRGAGATGGAAAGCTGCTTTTACTAAGCACTGTTTGAATGAAAGGAAACAAATGTATGTGACTTCTAGGAAAACAGAAACCTATTGATTTCTACCATGCAGCTCTGAAGCATGAGTATGAAGAATACCAGAATGCACTGTCAAGTGTTCTTTTTGTTATACAATGATTACATGAAAGTGCTTATAACATAGCATTACAAATCCAAATACTTCTGTTCTGAATGTTCTAAAATATACATTTTCTTAAAAACTTTGTGTTTCATGCTACTGTTCATGTAAAAACTGAATTTGTCTTGTATAAATGAAATAGTCTATTCTTTTGCCTTTGCTTTGTATCTTTAAAATGAAGTTTATATGCTAATATTTGCATTCAAGAGGAAGAAATAGCCAGACCTGAGTCATCYAGTTGAATAAAAATAAATTTACACACAGGATAGCCCAGTATCCTGTGTATAGTTAGATATGGAATATTTACCAGTRTTCCAACTACACTAAAATATTATCATATGAAAACAAACAATTTGACTAGCCTAACCTTAGGATGAGAATAGATAAAAGACATAGAGACTGAAATTACTTTATTTATTTATTTTTTTTTAAAGTAATAGTGGTAGCATTAAGTTTAGAATTCAGTCTTAACCCTCAAGGTAATTTAAGTTCAGTGTTTCTGATTTTTTTTTTTTTAACTCACAACTGCAAGGAAACTTGGAAAAAGACTTTTAATGCATCTCAGTTGACTTCCTGTTTAATAAGGACGTAGAATATCTTTGCAGATGTCATTAGAATGAATTATTAATCTCAAAAAAAAAAGTGATAGGACTGACAGACTTTATATATAAACTTCTACAACACCCTTCTGTTCATTGCACTTTAGTGTTGTTTTTCAAAAATCTTGCATTTCATTTACCCTGAATCCCTTCTGTATCTCCTCCTCCAGAATTCGCGTTTTCACTATCTTATTTCAGATGCAGTATWTTTATCATCTTCTGGATGTTTGATTAAGGCACTTTTATATCTTTATCTCATTAATAGCTCTACTTGTGTGCTAACTTGTATGCTATGTTTTGATTTTTGTTAATACCAGTTTAGCTTAGTCATTAGGYTTGATTTTTGTTCTAATGTTCATTGTTAAAATGCTACTACTTTTTTCTTGAATTTTTTTTTGATAGTGTGGAATGTATTCCTTTAATTCTGTAAGTACACTAAACATAAAACTGTGTCTAGATTACTATAGATGAAATCTTTAAGTCTTAAAATAATAATTGATCACACATTGAATTATTACGGTAGCAATCTACACTATCGGATATTGCATAACAATTAACATTTTTCTCCTCAGTTAAACCTCATAAAGTACATCCACTTTCAAAGCATAGTGGAATGTTTATGTATTCTGTGTTGGTATACATCTTAATTTTGGTGCAACATGAACTTAATTTTGTTTTGAAGGTTTTGTACTACGTATGAAATACTGAATGTTGTCCATCTTCAAATGACTTCATACCTGAAAGTGCGCAGAAAATAACACAAATGCCTTTGTAATAACTGATATCAGAGTAGCCAGTCAGAATGAGAGGTGATTGAATTGTCCAAATTTCACGCCTCTGAGTTGGGTGGATGTCTGTGTATTTCTGTGTCTGATACTTTGAGTTAACAGTTCAGATRCGTTGTTTTCCCTATTTGAAAAATATCTTAATCAGAATTGGAAATTTAGTTATAAATGTGAGATGGTTTTCACTGTCAAATTGCTACTTGTTCATAGTTCACTAGGTAGTTGTGCCAACATTTATTTCTGGAAGGAAAGTCAGTATGTGATTTTTAAATKATATTTCATAAAATGATGAAAATGTGTGGGTCCAGTCTGGATTTTGGTAGATGAAGTTGAAAGACATTCATACATATTCTCTAAACAGGTTAGATGTGATCAAAGTTGGAACACAATTTGGAGAATTGACTACCACCTGACTTTTATTTAGAGCTGTATAAACTCTTACCTCACTTACGTGATGTAGTAGATAAGCTTATTAATATAATCATTTTAAAAGAGCTTTTATATCTCTGTGAATTAAAGTGAAAGTGTCTAATTGCTTTGAGATTTGGTAAGTCTCAGAAAACTGAGTGTTCTTTTTAAGGATAAATTAGGATAATCTGTAYTGCTGATGACTACCTACCTGTGTTTTGGTCAAATAATTGTTCAGTGGTACAAATGGCAAACTGCAAACAGTTACAAGCAATAAATTTACACTTTGCCAAGATGAAGAGTATGAAAGGGTTAGCTGAATATMAAGGTAGTCCACTGTAGTTAACGTTGGTTACAGATCTGGACTATTATTCATAATTTCCCTTTTTTGAAAGGGAARTGGACTTAATTCATATACTTCTATTGATGTGTTAAGAGTGTCCTGAAATTGAATATTGAGAACATACCAAACATTCTAAAGACACATGGCTGTAGTAAGAACTGGAAGACTGGAAGACCAGATAAGATGACTTATGGTACCTTAGCCCCAGAAGTATCCCTTTTTCAAAGCTTATCATAAAGATGACTGAGATTTTTTTTCAGCATGGAACAGTAAAGCAGAAGACTGGGACATAGTATCTTTTCTGTCCAGATGTTGATGCCAAAATATCAAAGTGTCATTAAGAATTCTTACTAGGCAAATCATTATGTCTTACAGTGACTGCTGTGGGATACTGTAATATGCCACTTAAATCRTAGTTTGAAGAGAAATACTTACCTGTATACTGATACCTTCTGCCAAATCTTAAATAGTGCATTGCTAATCAACTTCGAAAAATTCTGTTTCTGAGAAAGAGAAAAGGGAGGAGGGGAGGAAATCTTTTGAGAACAGAACCCACCATCTTTAGTGATCTGTCTGTTTGTTTCTAGTGAATTTATCACTTCGTGAATTAATGCAAATACTTAAAAGCTCAATAAAACTTGGGTAACCGCGGGTGAAAAACTTGCATGACCAGAGATTCAGGACCATATGAAAATGAGTTTAGAACAAGATGGATTATATTTGAACAAATCATCTACTCCTATTCCTCCATCTTAAACATCTGGTGCTTTCTGATACTATAAATGTTTATGTGGCATCTTCTGTGCCTTTTTTTTCCCTTTATATTCCTTTTCTTAAAATGAACTTTCTGCTGACTTTGCCATGGAAGCTGGTAGAACTCTTCACAGAATCAGTACTCTTTTATATCTTACAACTTTGTCTCTATTTGAAGCAAGAGGTGTTTTTTCAAGTTTTGCTATCTACACCCTTTTCTTTTTTTGATGCTCTTACCTCTGTCTCTTATCAAAATACGATGTTTTAGAAAACAGGTATTCTAGAAACTGGAATTTTGAGAAGAACCTGGTACAAAATATTAATCTAGGATACAAGTAATACGTACTTACATTCCTCCCACACAGTAATGTGCCGTTTCTGATTTCTTTTATCTGCAGAGATGGAGTTTTTGTTTTTTTTTTTTTTTTTTTTTTTTTTTGTTTTGTTTTGTTTTCTCTTAACTGTTTGGTTTACAAATCCATCACTAGGAACTGGTTTTAAGAATTCCTTACCTATTATTGTTTTGCCTCATATTTCATCCTACTGGTATCAAAGAATTACACTGCAGAAGCTAATACAGCCTTTATCTAATTCACTGAAAGAGGGTTTCTCCACACCGTATCAGATGAAGACTGCACTGGGTTACACATCAGGGCCACAATTGTAAAGAGCACATGTTTCCTGACTGGTGTGCAGTGCCTTCGCCTGTTTTGTTTTCTGCATCTACTATGTTATGTTCAGCTATTCTTGTTCTCCCCTTCAGGTGCCTATTCTGACAGCAGCTACTGGCAGGCAAATCTCAGGCTTGCTTGAGAAATTCGGTAGTCTCATTCCATGTCTCTTTTGGAAGCAAATTTCATTGATGTCTCTAGCTCTGTGACATGATGTGTAGTGTTGAACAAGGTGCTTCTGATTCATCTGCTCTTGAAGTAGGAATAGTCTACAAGTTTCTCAGCCTTGTAATCTAGAGGAACTGTGGTTCCAGTTTAGTTTGTCAGGGAGCAGGAGGAAGAGGGGGCTACTCCATGCAGTAGTGTGAGAGGAGAGCTAAGCATGACAACAGAGGTATATAAGGTATAAGGAAAGCAAGATACGCAGCCAGGTACAAGCATGCCTGCAGCCCAGCAAAGAGCAAGAAGAGAGGGCCTGAACTTAAACGCAGCTGGCTAGGTTTCCCACAATATTTTTTGTAGGTTACTGAGTTGAACAGTGTCAGAGCTGGTCTTGAATACAGGCAGCTGAGTATCCCCTACAATTTGGGGAAGAGGTAGCAAAGCCTGTTGGTATACTTGGGGCCCTGATACAGTTGTTGTAAGAAAGTTTTCACTGTTTATGGTTCTTTCCCCTGGAGCTGTCTTTCAGTTATATCCACTCATAGTCATACAAAATAGAAATGATAGTGATACTATTCCTTGTTTTCTGGAAAGTTTGCCTGTTCTTATTTCTGATTGATGATATTTGCTAGACTACTGACAGAGCCCAGAGAGGGCTTAGAAGTTCTCATTCTCTCCTTTGCTGTCGAAAGAAGTAAGAATACTTGTTTSGAAGTAAAAGCAGTTAAAGAAGACAGTTTTACTCTTAACAAATTTTCCTAAGTTAGGGTTCTATTCAGATGAAAAGTAACTGTGAGGCTTCTGTAGTAGAGCACTCGTACTGGCATCTGTTCATACCATTGTAGACACTTCAGGGGATTCTGAGAAATGGATTATATGTTGTTCTTTAAAGGACAAGAATAATCACTTCATTAATAGCCAGTGAAACTTTCCAGATGGGCACTTAGTTGTCACATTCTCTTTACTCCTGAACAGTAGAATAATACATCTTTTCTAGCCTTTCCTATCTGAATTTGCATGTTTCTCAATTAATTACTGTTGTTTTCCTTCAGAGACCACGTGAAATAGAATGATTTGATGCTTCTGTCCATTTCCAGATAATCATTTTAATTTATTAAATGCATAGAAGAGATTTTGATACCTGCTGTTTAAAGTGTATTGTTAAGTAAGTATTTGGTGAAACTAAAAAATGGAGAGAAAGAGGTCATTGGCCATTCTATTATGGCTGAAACTGTTCCTCTTACATCAGTACTGATGAAGACATGCACTAAGAGATTGACTGCCTTGTTAGCATGCTGTTTCCAGTACTGCTACTGCTTGTTGCCATTTCTAGTTTTGAAATGAAGTTTTTGTGCCTCACCTTTTYGAGTGAGACCTTCTGTGGAATTGTAACACTGAAGTCTCAGTTGGGATGATTTGTTCATCASTGTGTGGCCAGGACTGTGATAGGATCAGTGCTTTAGGTATCAGTTACAAGTATTTATGCAGAGCATGTTGGAACTTCTGCAGATTTGATTTGAGTTAATGCCAGAAACTGTTAAATATTCTTAAATACAAAGTTAAGTACTGTGCATGTTTTGGGACAAAGTTGCTCTCCTAAGCAACTCATTAAGCTCTCTTAATGAGAAGCTACTATAGATGTTAGTTGCCAATACAGTCTATTGTCTGTCTGTAATCTGTACAATCTATTTTATGTCTTTRGTTGAGCAGATTGGCTTTACTTCTGCTAGATTCTCTTGTAGTAGCTGACGCAAAAGGAAAAACACTGCACAATGTTGACACTATCTGAAAAGAAGCGTTGGGTCATAGAAATTATTCTTTTGATTTTCTGCTTAGAATTTGTATGAGATGCTTCTTAAAAACATAGAATTTTCTTAGGTGAAGTGAGTGTGTTGATCATCCTGCCACAGAAGGAAATTCACAGCAATCTAGCTGCAGGTATCAGAGATACCCAAGAAGGCTTAATCTGTTGTGAAGAATCTGCTCTATTAAAGTGCCTTTTTTTTTTTTTAAAGTACTATAGAAGTACATAAAGATTTTTATACTCTTGTACATCAGGGAAGTATTTCCTGGCACAGAAGATGAAGTACCCTATGTTCCAGTCTATGTGCAAGGAGAGCAACTGCCTTTGAGGTAGTTTTGTGGATTTACCTGAGAAACATTAATGACCTCAGAAATGAGGAATTGTTGAGTGTGGTCCTCCTCACGAGTTTGTGTAGTCCAACAAACTAATCCCTTTGCTAAAATTGGGAAACAAAAGCAAAGCATCCCTGTAGATCTTACTCTAAAGCATGGTTTAGAAACAGCACTAGCTTGTTCTGGGATAAGCAAGWGTTACGATACTGTGGTGTCAAAGCAATTTTAACACCTGGCATTCAATTCTACTCTGTATAATCCCTTTCCCCCTTGACTGCCCATGCAGAGACATTTATTGTTGTTTTATCTCACAAGAAATGACCACTCCACACTACTGGTAATAAAAGAAAGGTTATCCTGCATCAGAGGAGAAAACTYYGGTTGTAAATGTCTATTCATAACAAAATAGAGATTATAGAATGCTTAGGATTTTGTTTGCTAAATAAAATTCAGAGCAATGTGTTTATGTTGATCATAACTTCACCCGTTCTGGAAGGCTGGTTTGAAGCTTTAAATCTTCTGGAGAATAGCTTTTTGTTGTGATATGTATTATGTGCATGGTGCCTGCAATTTATTGTAGGCAGGAAGTGTTTCTAGGAAACAGTTGTGGGGTTTTACATATCCACAGCTATGAGTATTTTGCAGAATTTAGCAGTAGCTGTTATGATTTATAAGCTGTATGCATTCAYGTGGGGTATAACCTCTTACATGATTGCTTAAATAGAAGCCTCAAAATATGCAGAGCTCTAGACAAACCATGGTTTTCATCTGTTTGGGTACATGGAGAAATTTTGCTACCTATGCGATGAAGAGGAATTGTGTAAGTAGAAAGACCATGTTAGATTGAAAACCATACTGAAGCTTACCATGTAGTTTCAGAGTACCTTAAAAACAATAACAATTCCTTTTGTCTTGTTGGGTTGTAATATTTTGAAGCTTTCATAATGATGAAGTCAATTAAGTGAATGAAGCAATTTCATTTACCAACCAACAAGTTTGGTCAAGCCTAAGAATCTCATAGGAATGTTGCTGAAACCAATCAAAWTTTTTTATATATATTATATTTTTATACATATATTAATATATATAATATATATTATATTATTTGTAATATATATTTTACGTATGTGTGTGTATGTGTAAAATACATATATAAAAATTSTATTCTTTCATTCTCTTTAACAAAAAAATGACAATAACCGGTAAGTAATTCTTCTTTTGATTTGGAGAATTTTCCCAATGGACTTGTGAAGAGTTARTTCTGAAAGTAGCCTGGAATGTCTTCAAGGAGCTCGTCTGTCTGTCTTGCTTCCATTCCATTCCAGTGTCCTGGTCTATGTAACTGGGCATTTCTGAATTACGGAGTTCAATTACAGGATCGTTACAAAGAATACTTCATTGCACACAAAATGACTGCTTTTCTCTAAAACAGGTGGCTTATTTTGTGAAATTTCAGTTAGTTGTTATGCTTTTGGAATCAGCAGTGGAAATTGACTTTCCTTTCCCCAWTCATTATTTTTAGTAGAAAAACTTGTTTTTTTTCTTTGAATTCAGTATTTTGATTATACATACATAATACCATGGAAAATGCACATAAAATTTGTCAAAGGTGTGGCATTAAGGTATTATCCAGTATCACCCAAATGGTAATTTTTTTTTATGCCAAATCATGAGGAAATTGGCATAAGATATAACCCAGGTTTCATGCTTTACTTACAAATCTATTGGTGAGGGCCAAGTGCACAAAAGCCTAGTGGCTTGACTGAGACCAATAATTCTTTTTTTAAGGAAGGGAAAAAGAAAAAAAATTACTCAGTGGAGATRGCCTTAAATTTTATCATATAACTCYGAAAGGAGTTGTTTGACAGATGAAATATTTGTCATCATAGGTGTCATTTCTACCCTAAAAGTTGTGTGTCTGTTCTTTGGACCAAATATTGCCAGTACCTGATGTGTTTTCCCTTTTTCCTTTATAAATAAAAAATACACTAAAATAGTGGTTCTTAAGCTATCTAGTTCATGGACTATTTGATAGAAGTCCAGAACACAAGGAAATGARAGTCTAAGGCATTCTAATAGCAGAGAAATGCCTTTTGTCTACCATTGTGTAGTTTACAGTTCTGAAATACACTACTAACTATGTACTCTCAGGGTTACCCAAGCCTTCACCTAAACCTTCCGAGCACAATTCTCTATGGCTTGACTATATCCTAACATAGCTTTTATTATCAAAGAATAGCTATTAGAGAACACCTGCAGTATTCAAAAACAGTTGAAAAAGAGTACCTTTGCTTTAAAAATAGTGTTGCAAAATTCATTTAAGGAGACAAGTTTCAGGGTTCTGATGAATGCAATATATGATACAGTTTCAGAATATGTCAGATTTGGTATTCAGGGCAGTGGTCCTGCTTGGTTAAGAACGAAGTTTTGTGCATTAAATAGTTGGAGAACTGAAGCCATCTGTTCTGTTTCAAAGGTGAACTTTCATTTAGTTGGAGAAGTGGGTCCTAAATTGTGAATACTTAAAAGAATGATTTCAGTGAAAACTTGGGAATAATCCTTTGGCTAAAATGTGTTTCCACAAAGACTATTGTGAATACAATAAACTCTGTACAATCCAAGCGCTAGTTGTAGCACTAACACATCTTTGAACATAATTCATCAAGCTGAAGAAATACTTCAGAGTTGATATATTTAAATGTTAAATAACATTTCTCCAGATGATAGAATAACAGCATTAAGTCACTTGAGTTGTTTCCCTATCCACATTTGCACTTTGGAGATAAAAGCACAAGGGCTCAACTCCTTTTTGCAGAGGGGTATTTGTATGGCAAATAGGCTCTCCCTATGCTCAGTGCACACGTACAAAGCAATGTACTCGATACATCCCTCAGTCCTCTCAGCCAGATACTCTGGACAGAATACCTGGTTATTCTTTGCAGGTTGTTCGCCAGTACTAGCTAGTAGCTAGGTAGCCAGCTTTATCTAGACTTATTCTTTCTCATATTCACACCTCTTTGGTCATCTTTCAGGGTTTCATTTGGGTGCTTTGCTTTGCATGTTTGTGTATTCCTACGGTCTCTTGTTTTTTCCTTCTGTTCCCATTTTCATATGGTCAAATAGCATAATCCTGTTTGCTCAGTCCTTGTTGTGACAATGGATAGGAGCATTTTGTGCCAAATGATTGTCTAGATTGTATGTTTCTCTTGATGTAACTTCTATAAATGGTTCTGGCTACCTGCAGAGGTCTAAGCAGCAATCTTTTTTTTTTTCCCTAAATACTGAGCACCAACACTGATGTTCCTCTTGTCTTGGAAAGTACTCAGCACATCAGCCTTTGCCTGCTTGGGCGGAGATCTCTCAGTATGGGTGGTCGTCATCTGCTCTAAGACTGCTTTGGATTTCTAAAAGCCATTCTCAGACCTTTCTTTCCACTTGACTTGCATGTGCTGTCTGTCATGCCTACTAGTAAGGATGGTAGTCACAAGATGCACTTTCCAATTAGCAAAGGATATGGTTGACTCGGTTTGATTTTGTTTAGTCCCTGAAATAATGAGGTTCTCTGCTCTGTCAGGGCGTTACAATGCTGATCCCTTGGGATCTTGTCCTTAGTTAGAGCTAAGAAAACTTTGTTTACCACTTTTACTGTTTGGCCCTGTCATTCAGCCAGTTGTTTACCTATGCCTTGTCTGGAGCTCTCTTCAGCTGAGTATTAAAACACAGGTTGTTTCTCAGACATAGATTTTCAAGTGCATGTAATAAAATAAAGCAGATCTTCACCACCAGGTTTTTGGAAATGCCTGTCTGTCTGATATTGGTGCCTTTTCTTTGCCTTTTTCCATGCTCTTTTGGCTGTTTTTCTCTTCAGCTTAGCTTTGTTACTTTTTGTGACAGGAAGACATAAATTATTCAGTTCAGCACTCTTAAGCCATTCTACATGCTTCATCTGTCCCTTTTTTTTTGTTTTTTGTTGTTTTGCTTAATGTTAGATTTGGAGCCTACAGAACTTCATGAAAGTGGTTTTATGGTAGATGTTTTTTTTCCACTGAAGGAATACTAGACTTCAAATAGAATGTTTCCATTCACAAATGGAAATAAAACTATTGTGATACTAAGGGACTCATTCATTCTTTTAATGCTAATGAGGCAACCAGAYTTGTCCCATGTTTCAGAATACAGATGTGTATTCATTTTTCCCTCAGGGAAAGAGGACTTGTTGGTAAGTCGGTTGTATTAGAAAATTGAATCACAGGCATTTCTAGTGCATCTGGGTTGTATGAGCTTTTTTCTTTTTTTTGGGGGGGGGAGAGGTGGGGAGGATGAGGGGGTCATGTTCTCTGCTCTTCAGTGAAGGAGAAGGACAATGAGATGCTGAAATAGGTATTCTGGAGAAAAGAGCACAGGGGTCATACTGACTGATGTTAAAAATGGCCTAGCAAGTTAAAGTAGTTACATTTCAGTAGGATGCTCAAATATTGATGGAATGATTGCAAGGAACTTGGAGGATTGTGCTCTGTGCTTTTATCTCACCCTGTGTGGAGTGGGAAAGGTTTGAGGCCTACCCCACGTGTAGTACAAGAGCATTTAAAGGAAACAGTCTGATAATACATATGGACACATCCACAGTGTCAGTGTATAGCTTATCTCAAAGAGTAAATAGTTAAGGTTGTATAACACCTGTTTTTAATTTAATAGGGTAATGGTTCAACAGAGTGAACTGTCTGACTGTCCGTATTATCGTGAATAGCTGTATCTGGCTATTCAGTGATGGGCTACTCAATTCTCAGGGTCTCTTAATGAAATTCACTTTGTATTGGTGGATTCACTCTTAGGCAGCTAAACTGTCCCAAATAGCCACTTTGTATTCCTCTACTAAGCACTGTAATGTTATTGTGTACACATTCAAGAAGGATGCTGAGCTTGGTAAGGAAAAAATATCAGAATCAGCTGTTGGTTGCTAGAAGACTGAAGACAGCCTCCAGATTATCTGTAAACATGGAAGCACTGCTGACTGGGGACAGGCCTGACAGGCTTTCAAAGACAAGGCTGCATTGTCATATTCAGAGTTATTAGAGATGGGGTAGCCACATTCCTACTTATTTCCTTTAGTGTATAATTGTCTAGAGTTTTGCAAATCAAACGAGGAAATTAGCATTTAAGGTATGCTTCCAGAACGAGGAAGAAAATAAATCTTGCGATCCAGAAGTCCTTAAGCTCGAGAATACTGGCARAATATGCATGTTTGGTGTGAATTCATAAGGAGATAATCCAACTTCAGCTGTCATTTAATAACTTCCTTTCTTGTTTTACTTCTCATAACATGAAAGTATTAATAATGTGGATTCTGTAATTTGGATTCATGTTATAAAATTACGTGAGTTGTAGATTTGTGGGGCCAAAATCAAGATGATACAAAATGGATTTTGGTTGTGCTTGTTTTTAATTGTTTTTGGACTGCATATTCAGCAAGTGAAATGTGATTTCACACGTGAATGCTGAAGTACAACTTAAAATGACTTTTATAAGCTATAATAAGATATCATCAATACAAAAAAGGTAACAATGATGTTGGAGTAACGTTCTTTGAAATAGTTTTAAAATTGTTTAGTGCATTCTGATAATGACTATTCGTAACTCCCTGGAAAATGCATGTTTGACAGGAAGCTTACCTAAGTGCTCCTGGTGAACTTAATACTGTAAAAATCATGTTCTGTTTTCTAACAGCTAGATGTAATTGGTGTGGTTTGTGAGTTAACAAAACAGCATAAATGGAGATGTATCTAATAGGTGTCCAGACTCCACGACTTCAACTGTCTGAAGTCAATGCTTTCTGCACGGCATTTAGTGAAAGCAAGTCTGTATCGATTTTTACAGGACTCGGAAGGCTTTGCTTTCAGGCAGTTGTCTTTTCTAATGTTCTGAGAAATGTTGAAGTCTTTTAAGCTGTTTTTTCTGTGGTTAAATAAGAAACTGTAGATAGTTGATATCAACTCCCTGCAACAATTCTAAGCTGGCTTCTGGAATATAAAAGCTGACATATGCAACAGCACATCACGGTTAGTTATGAAGAAAATGCTCAATGGGTTCCCTTTTTTCCCTTATCTAATGCTGTGTTCCAGTTCACTGCTTAATTTCTTGCTTAGAACATTGCTTATGATAATCATCTGCTTTCCTCTTCTTGGCTCTATTCAGCATTGAATTTCAGCACTAGGCTGCTTTTAAGCAGAAAAAAAGAAGCAAGAGCTAAGGGATGCAAGTACTTATTGTCCATGGTGTGGAAGCTGGAACTTTTATAAACCTCATTACAAATGTATCCCAAAGTGTTTTCTACTTATAAATATCAATTTATGACTTACAGTAACTTATTAGTTTTTATTGGGAAATTTAATGATAAGAAACGATTTAATACAATATATATTTTTTTAACTTCAAATTTGTTGTTAGAGTTTTAAACATTGTATTTTGCAAGGGAAGAAAATACTTCAGATATTAATTTTGGAAAGAAATAAGGATAACTTCCAAAAGTTGTTTCAGAACTCAGATCTTTCATATTAAAAGTTAAAATATTTGGTAAAAGATAAGTTGTTAAATTATTACTATTTTTAATCTTCTATAAAAATTTAAAAAGTTAATATAATTTAAAATGAGAACCACCAGTCTAGTAGTAAGAATATATAACTTATAACTGTTTGTCAAACAAACTACAAATAATCAGCTTGCATGTTTTGAAATGTTTTTAGTGGGCCTTGCTTCTCRCAAATGAAAGATATTTTCTAGTGATAGATACCTGAGTCATAAGGGTTCTGCTGTACCACTATATATTTTCGTATACAACTTCCCAATCTGTTTCTTGCCACTGCAGTATCTTGGAGCTTAATTTTATTACACAGTGTGGAGACAAGATGATCTACAGAATTCATAGCTAACTAAATGACAGGGTCTCATCCATTTATGTTGATATATCAACATTATAAGTTGTTTTCTTAAATCTTTTTTTGGCTGCATTGTCTTTATTCTCTGGACAGGTAGCAAATGGGAGGGGAAAAGTTTGGTCTTAGGTTTTTTACTTCCCTACCTCTGTCCCTTCCTCCTCCTCACCTCCCCCCAGCTGAAGGAGAAGCAATTGGGGAGCTATATGAATAACTTAAGATTGGCTGATGCCAGGATGGAGGGCTAAGTGTTTCCAAAGGGTTTTTTGTTTTATTTTAGTTTTTACTTTTTATCTAGGTAACAGATATGGAAAATACAATAAAAGAACAATAGCTGTGTCAAAAGATAGTAGAATATGTAAAAAAAAGTTCGGTTTTTGTTTCAGAAATTGATATTTCAAGTTAATATTTGAACAAATTAAGGCCTATAACTATTTTTCTCTCAGTTCTACCAAAAAGGCCCCACCCAGTCACAGTATATGAATTTTAATACATACAGTTTAATAATATGCTGTTGGACTGTTTAATTTATACACCTCAGGGCAGCACTGAGCACTATTTCTAATTTTAGAAGCTTCCTATCATTAGTGTAGTACTTTCTCTTTCATAGCACCTGTTTTACATTCGTAGATTCAGATTTGGAGTTTAAAACCTGACTTTTGAAATATTTGCTTTTTTGAACACTCTTCTTTAAAGGACCTATCAGGATCTCTCCCCCAAATGCTAGAAGCTTGAAGGATAAGGGAGGAACAATGTTGCATGGCCCAAACACATGTGCTTTGGACATTAGCAAGGTACAGCATGACCTCATGTTGACCTCAAAGGTAAATCGCTAACAGGGAACAGTTATACATGCCTGTGAAAACAGCTTAGTTTTGAACATAATCAAAGCAATAACTGCAGTGTGTAGAATAAAATTAAATTTACAACTCTGTCTGTCTGCCTTTCTCTTTCTCTCTCTGTCTCTCTCCAAATCTCCTCTTGAGAGAATGTTGTGTTTTTTTGGTTTTTCTTCTGTTTTAATATATGTGTGTGTTGCGAAAGGACATTACTTTTCTAATGGTCATAATAAATTCCTAAGTATGGGGAACCCAAAGGATCTTGTATCCAATTTAGCCAAATTGTAAAAGCGTATAGTTGACTGCTCTTTTTAACTAAAGGTTTCATTTATTGTCTAGAGTATTGATACTGCAGCCTTGAGAATGTGTGTCTTTATTACCTTGGGGAGTATTGTGTAGTTCTGAAATGTATAGTTCATTTAGACTTAGGGGAATGTTTTATAAGTATCAATACATTAACTTTTGTGTGCTTATGTTTAGACTGCCACACAAACATATGATATTTTATATTTTGCATAAAGGATTATAAATATTCTGTAGCGTTTTGTGATACATCTCTACATATGTCGGAATATGATGTAGCTAGCAGTTCTGAGCTATTTGAAGAAGAATTGCTGCCAGCATCTTGGAACTGTTAGCCATATTTGTCCCAAATAAGTTGTATAATATTATTGTTTGATATAAAAATTTTTTTTAATAGAATGAGAGAGCATATTCCTTCTGTGGAACAATAGAATACATGGCTCCAGATATTGTAAAAGGAGGAGATACAGGGCATGATAAGGTACGTTCTATCCAGTTTCCTCTGTTACTAAAGAGTTTAATTCTCTTGCTCAGTTTTGTTTTGTGAACTGTGATAGTATCTTATTTAAACATGCTTTATTTCAAGTCATCATAATGTCAACTATCACCTATATTCAAAATCATGGATATGATGCATTTTTAGTGTAAATCGTAAATGCATATTTATAAAGCTATTTAGGTTTATTTATATTCTGTTAAAATCTTTTTGTGAATGTGTTTAAACTTTAGCGGAGGAACATAAAAAACTTAGCTCACAGCTATTTATTCTGTTATTTAAAAACTAATTCAGCACAGTGGAAAAACAACTGTTTCATAGATGACTAATATTGTGATAAGCTTTAAATTGTAAAACAGGCTAATGTTTTCTTGAAGTTTGGAGTGGGTTATTAATGTGGCTCTATGAAATGTTCTCCACTTGTCAGAACTCAATTTCAAGTTTAGCTTGAGGTTTCATTATGAAACACATAAATAAATGTGTCAGTAAGTGGCTGGTCCAACATTTTTTCAATAAGGCAAAGATCAAGATGATCATTATTCTCAGATGATATTTGAAACAAAAAACCTCTCTTTCACTATAGGAATTCTGCAACAGCCCTAGATAACTACTTCTGATAGCTTACTACTCAAGGAAGTTTTCCTGAATATTTGATTTTTGGGAGTGTTTGCTGTAGATTAGGTTGATTTGACTTGGTTTTCCATTGGTGGTCATAGACTATAGTTGTTCACAACTTCTCTTACACTAGCTTTTTAAAATATTGGAAAATATTATGTCTCCCTCTATCTCCTTTTTTCTAGACTAATTAAACTCACACTTTCCCTTAGAGATTCTTTCTTCTTTCTCTCTAGTCATTCTTCTCGTTTGGTCTCTGAGTTTGCCCATACATTTCTTTTAAGTTGGGAGCACTATAATGGGTACAGTGTTTGATCTAGGTGTTGGCAGGCAGAGTACAGCAGAATGATTACCTCTGTAATTCTTGTATTAAACACAAAATAGTATTGTACTATATGTTCTGCATCTTTTTCTTCAGTGCTGATTGGCTAATCATTATTAGAAATGGAATTTTATATTTATACGTTTGAGCTCTTTACTGTTTCTCATTACTTTCGTCCTGCCAATTTCAGAGCATCTTTCTAGTGTGTCAGTTGCTTTGAATTCTGATTCCATCTTCTGAAGAGCTTGCAAATTTAATATCCTTCTTAATTTTAAAGGAAATCTCTACTCTGTTATCTTTTGTCAGTTCTAGTCGATATTTTCATCAAGACAAAACCCTATGGTATTCTGTAAGAAATAGCATCACAGTTTGACAGCAGATGATTGACAGCTGCTAAATAAGCGAGATTTTTCTGCTACCTGTGTTCCCATGTGATCGTGGTTATTTCTACCTCTCTCTCCCTTGATTCACTGCTCTTAGTATAATGYGGCACAGTACTAAAAGGTTTTTAGCATATTTCATTCTTGCTGCATATCCAACAGCCCCCATGATCTTATTTAGAATAAAAAAAGGAAATGAGTTTGCCTAGTTCTGTTTTCGATTACTCAGTGTTTTTACTTTGTAAGCTCTCATCTAGATAGATCGATAGTCTTAAAAACTTGCTCTAGTGTTATATACAAAGAAAGGTTTGAATGATTTTCTTTTTTAAAAAYAGGTACCAAGAAAAAATTCCCTGATCATTACTTGTTTGCACATACAATAATCCCTAACAGCAGAGTTCTCTTTGGCTTGTCCTCTTAGACATTCTTAGCTGAATACACCAAATTGGATTTTTTTCTTTGTATCTTAAAACAAAAAAAAAACCCTAAAAATGAAGCTACATTTGCATCGTTTCATTAATTGTCTTCCTGTATTATATTAATTTTGTCCATACAAGCAAATCAGAAGTTTAGTTTCATGCATTTGCAGATTTCATAGAACGAAAACTGAGTTCAAACATCTATAGCTAAAATWATTTTTGTTTAAATGAAGTTGAATCTAGAGTGCTTTTGTTATTATTCATAATAGCATCCTTTCTGATGGAAGAGAGAAATATGAATAAAGAGCAGTTACTTTAAATTATTTTTATAATTAAAAATATGCTTCAGGRACGATAAAGTATATGAGTACAGAGAATTTGAGACGTTTACCTCAAAAAAATTATTTTTAGAAAACTTTTGCTTTCACTCCACATATAGCCACCTATCCTTGAATCCTCATAGCCTGCTCCATGTATTGGAATAGTCAGATAAAATCGGAGACAGTATAGCCAAAGAATGGCATTATCTGGAGGCATGTTTTAAAGTGCTGGTATAAAAAAAAAAAAAAAAAAAAAAAAGAGAGAGAGAGATATCAGCATTGTGAATAATGAGTAGCATATATATGAGTAATAATAGAATAATAGAATATTGGAAGTCAAAGAGCATGTGTATTGCCAAGGGATATAAAAGGAAAATTTCATGAAGTTTTTGAGTGTCCCGTTTAGCTGTAACCTATTGTCTTCTGGTGTGCTTTTCAAAGTTCTTAAATTTCATGTTTAAGCTCCTAAAATTTTAGATCTCATTCCTTTTTTGGAAGCCCTTAGGTGTCTCTTATTTGGAATCTGTTTTAGAATTCTTACCCCTTCACAGCTATGAAGATGAAAATGTGTTTTGGGGGGAAAAAAGAAATGGAAAAGAAATTTGCTTTAGTAGCTAGCAAAAAGAGGATTCAGTTTAAGAAGGGAGTTTAAGAACCCAAGCAGAGAGATTTCAAAGTCAAATTAATTTATCATAAAACATGCATACTTATCTCAAGTCAGTACCACAGTCCTTTAAGCTTTACTATGTGCATCCTTCTGGTGATATGTAGGGCCCTGTTCTTCTTTCTAGCTGTTTACTAGACACATTATTTTGTTCTTCCTTTTATTAACAATATTATTTTGCTGTATCGTAACGTATGTAATTATTTGTTCTATAGGCTGTTGATTGGTGGAGTGTTGGTGTTCTCATGTATGAATTATTAACTGGAGCATCACCATTTACAGTTGATGGAGAGAAAAATTCCCAAGCAGAGATTTCTAGGTAAGATTCAAAACAGTAGTGGGGGCAGGGAATGTGCTCACTCACAAAATGTGCCAGTTCCATAATATGTATTTTGAGGAAGTTGAAATCTAAAATTTAGGAAGAATGTGCTACTAGGGTAATATTCTTGGTATTTCAGTTCTGCTTAACAGAATGACATCTGGAAGAAGACACATTTTATTAACGTTAGCAGATTTTTGAAATAACAGAATTGCCCTTCAAGAAAGACCTGTTTGATTTAAATTATGGTGGAACCACAGACTTGTATGTGGYATTCAGCTCTGTTGTACATACGTTTAGTGTTGAAAAGAAAGTCAAACTAAATATGAAATTACATGCAAACAGAAAAAGTCGAGTTAAAAATCTTGATACGTAATTAATGATGTATTTAGCTGATGAGATTTTTTGTCATCTATTGCTAGATCAGTCCTATCAGACTATAGATTTAAAGCACTGGGTAGTATCCTACACCCCTCTTCTTGTCACAAGTAGTGTTTATTTTATTAATATATATCATATAAATATTTTACTGAAATCTCCCCTAAAATTCAACATTTATTATTACTGAATTTCTCCTGGAGAAGTGGAGAGATGAACACTTAAAAAACTGTCAAAATCAACTTGAAGTCCAGACTGTAATCTACCAATAATCTTATTCCTAATGGAATATGACTACCACAGTTCTGTCCCTCTTCTGAAGCCATTTGATATTTAAGATGATACGGGTAGTAGAACTACCCTATACTATAATGGGTAGTAGAACATACATTAGCTGCTTAGATTATTTATTTTACTTATGTTATAATTTCAGAGAATTTATCTGAAGATTGAGGCCTCAYGTTCATTGGATTTTAGGTCTCTATTTGAATGGGAAACCAGAACAAAACAAAGTTCCAGGCTTCAACTGCTTGGTCATCAYGATGGAGCAAAAACTTATATTAACTCTTTTCTAATCTGTTTAAGATTAGAAGATAGTATGCAGTTTTGTTGGTGGCTTGCTTTAGCTTCGTCTGAACTGGTGACTTTGACTGTGTGATATACTAAATGGAATTCTTAAGCAGTTACTAATATTTTTAGAGATAGTCTTGATTGCAGTTTTTACAGATATGGTTTGTCCCAAAAGCTGGGTAACTGTATAGATATGTGCTGTACAGGATTTGACTGTCTCTTGGTATGTCCTTATGTGCTCTTGAATATCTCAGATTTTCAGATGAGATGAGATTAAATTCAAAGCAGAGAAACTGCAAGGTTGCTAACATTGTTCCTCTGGTGGCTAATAACCTAATTCTGGACCTAAATTTACTTGTGAAAAGGTTACTGCCTCATTTTCGTATGCTACTATTGTTCCTTACTAAGTTTTTGTTCTAGCTGATGTTCGCACATCTGTAGACAGCAATCCTGTCATCTTTCATCTTTCATTTTGATAAATTTAGAAGATAAGTCCATGTAGTTTTTTTATGGTAATGATGCCGCTCAATCTCCTGGTTTTCTGAGAAACCCTTTTCTTAACTCAGTTTGTGTTCTTTCTTATACATAGATAATTTTAATTGTATTCCAACTGGGAGTTCGAAAGGATCTTGTTTTTATGAGAATTAATAATTGATCATCTGGACAAAAAGACATTCCTTTGTTTTTCTCAGGTTCCTCATGTTGATGGCAGTGATAGGCTAATGGATTTAATTCTTTTTTTTCTAGCACTTTTAACTAGCAGGCTCCTGTTTTGTAACAGAAAAATCTCATTAGTTCCAACTACATGACTACATTTTAGACTCGACTACTGAACCAATAGAAGATATATGAAATCAAGTTACCCGTGCTTCCGGAATCCTTTTCATTGATGGCTCTTTCTCTGAGGGATTCCTTTTAAATGAGTGTGGCTGAGCATCTGAGAACATTGCTATCTTCCCTTTCCTTGCTGCTGAGGGATAGAGAAGTTCACGTGGAACCTTTGGGGGGATGATGATTTTTCTGCTTGCTTTGGGGAGCAATGGAAGTGCATTTGGGAAGTCCTTAGAAGAAAGGGAGAGCAGGCAAGAAGAGAAAAGGGATATGAGGTATCAGTGAGCTGTCATTCTGCAGGCTAAGCAGAGAATGAGAAGAGCAGGAAAACGATGTGCCTCTTGGACAATAGAAAGAAAGACTTTCTAGGGATTGAAGGGGACTATCTAGAGTTTGCAGCAATTCAGATAGCTGCTGAGCTATCTCATACTTGAGCAAGCCTGAAAGAAATGACCCACSACCCTTCAAGATGAGCTAGCTTATCATATTTGTGGCTTTTCAGAAATATTCCCCTAATTTTTATCTACAGCTTGAGTAAAATGAGCTCTTTCAAGAAATAACAGCTCTCTCTATCCTAAGCGTTTCTGGCCCAGACACTATGGTCTTTATTTCCTTTTTGCTTTGACAGTCGATTCCTTTTGTCGTTAAGGGTACATCCTCAGTTTACACTTAATGTCTTCTTTTTTTTGGAGTACTAATTCAGTTATGCCTGCAGCCTTTTCTATAATGTTGAATTAGTATGCAGATTCTAGGTAATTTTACACCTATAATTCAAACAGATTCCTAATTCTCTCCACAGCTATCTTTGATCTTTCTGGTTTCATTTAGTCTCTCTCTCTGACAAGTGAATTGCAGGTAACTTCATAAGACATTTGCAGCTCTCAGTAATGTTGAAATCAGTAGCACTGGCACAGAGATTTGTGCTCGTATAAACTTCTTTTCACGATGTCAGAATTATTCTAAACAGAAACTATGTTCTCTAACTTTAACATACTTTAACATGCCAATTGCAGCAGACTTAAATAATTCAGTTCTCTCCTACTCGATCACCGCTCCTGAAAATGTAATTTTCATGAAGCTTGATTTTTCTAAGTTTCAGGAAAAAATTCTTGCTCTAAATAAATCCTGGTCTTTTTCTTATTTTACCCAGGTGGAAAATCATCATGGAGATTTTTTTGTCAAAATTGTATTCATTTGTGTGGAGCAAAGGCTATCTGCTCTTAAATTTGAACTTAAAGTTTTCTTCTGAAATTTGTTTCTCTGATGGACTGTTCAGGTTTTCTGTCAAACATAGTAGCTGTACAGTTCTTAATTTTTTTCCCTTTTCTAAGTAGACATTCTTTGTTCTTTTATTGTAACTTTTGTGATGACACTGCAGACTTTTCTTTCGTGACATGCAGTGTAAGTGCATGTTTAGTTTGTCTTAGAAAACTCTGTTTCTGAAAATAGTATCTCTGATTTCTTTTTGTTCATGTGCTTGGTGTTATGAGTTACTAAGCTTCATAAATTTTTTTCACAGAACTATTCAGGAATCTCCCTCTTTGTGTTCCTAGCTAAAACCTTTCATTTTGKGTAATTTCAGACTTTTATTGCTGCAAAACAGTGGAAGGTGCTCTTTCTGCAAAGACACAGGCAGGGGCTGGGCTTTGTTTATAAATGCTGGGGGGGATCTGTTTGTTTATTTGTTTGCAATTTGACTGTGAGTGATGTGTATTGCTGACTGAAAAGAGAGGGCAAAGGCAGATCCACTTTAGAACTCTGACTTTTCAGGGTCTTGTGATATAGGGACTCAAAACAAGCATGAAGTTTTGGGACTATATTGCTGCTCTTCAACAGCTTACAGAAGAATTCCAAATGAATTAAAAAAAAAAAAAAATCTTACTAGCTTTTGGGTCATGAAAAAAAAAGTGTGTGTGTCTATGTAATCTCTATATTTATAGGTATATAAATGTGTGTGTATATATGTCTAACTTTCATATATAAACATATAGAGAGAGAGAGAGAGAGAGAGAGAGAGAAAAGTTACAAAAATAAATATACAAGCTTATATATACAGCATGTTGTGCTGTATTAGCATACTAGTATAACATCTGGCCTATTAAGGCTCTAGAAAGATCCTATCCGGCTCTTTTTCTGACACTGTTAGACTTCATCTGTGCTTCATGGAGGAGATACAGAGTTTGATCATTCACTAGATATATGAACAACTTGTTCATTGTTCTGCAAGAAACCTTTTCCTCATGAAACTGATAGGAAGATGCATAGCAGGTGTGTACTGAGATATTCTTCTTTATTCCTGTGAAGACTCTGACTGACACATCCTTTCAAGGACAGTAATCATTAAATCCAACTTATAATTTGCATAGCATTTTCAGAAATGTTGTCCATATTAATATTCTAGAGCTTATAGACACCTACCTGGAATGCACATCATTTATACTCTTAGCCAGGAATCCAGAGTCCTGATAGAACTGATAGAAGATAATGTAATGATGCTTTTATAACAGATAGTAATGAGATAGGAAACCTTTGCCACATAACAGAAACCACTGGCCATCAGACTTGGTTTTAATGACATCATGCCAAAGTCCCTGTATAAAGATCACATCAACCTTTCAGTAAAGGTTTTTTAAAACCTACTCCAAACTTGGAACAAGAGAGTCTGACTTTTGCTGTTCTATTTCAGATTTGTTCACTTTCAAATTTGAAGGTGAAAACTCTGCTCTGAAAGCTTGCCACTCTACCCTCTAAAAGGATTACAGCTTGAGATCACTTTTTCTTGTTCCCTGAACATTGGGATGTATCTTTCTGGTGATGCTTATGATGCAATTCTTAGGATACTAATGATAGTTTATAAGAGTTTTAGTATAAACCTAATGTTTTTGCTGGTCAACTGTGATGATATTTTCAGTATAGTCTTGTATAATTTGATTGTGTATTTTACCTTGTGGAAGCAAAAATGTGAGCTTCAGATCCTGCACTATTGATTTTTGTTATCCTCACTTGCAGTCAGGTGTAGGCATCTGTAACCTTGTTACTCAAACTTTTCTGCTTCTAGCGTGTCCTTTTGAGATGAGGACATGGACACTGCAGACAATATGCCATGTGTGTTTTGTTCACACCTTGTATAATTGTGTTTTTTGTTTGTTCTCTGTTCTTTTTCCAGTAATTTGTAACAGTGGAATTGTGTTTTGTCTGATGTCAAGCATTAGGCTGATGTTTTCGTGGAACTGTCCATTTTAACTGCAAGATCTGTCTTATGAATAATAACAGTAAGCTCAGAATCAGTTGTTGCACAGTGAAACTAGGATTGTTTTTCTCTCATGTGGATTAAGTTAGACTTGTTTAAACTGAAAATTACCTGTTATTTTTATTGCCTGGCTTTATAAGAACCTTCTGCAATATTTCATTGTCTGTCCTTCAGGAACGTAAGTTACAATTTTGTACTGATGAACTCATTGCTCATCAGTTCAACTATGAGTCTGTTCAACAGTACAAGTCCCAACATAACCCCATTGAATAACCCTCTAGTGGTGACGTTCTTCTGTTGCAAGAGTTGACCGTTTACTCCAATCCTCTGTTTCTGTCTTTTAACCAATTATTATGTATGCCGGAACTGTTCTTATTCCATGACAACTTAGCTTCCTTAAACATCTGAGTTTGCTGAAAGCCTCTTGTAAAACCACGTAGCTATCATCAGTCAAGTCACTCTTACTCACATCCTTGTTAACCCCTTCTGAAAACTACTAAGGAGTTTTTGTAGAGGAACTTCCCTTTACAAAAGTCATGATGACTTTTTTCTGATAGGTGATATTTATCCATCTACTCACTAGTTTGACTATTTTAACTCCTAATTTATCTCTGCAGGTGTTGTGCTTACATGTCAGTTGTTCCCCAGATCTTCCTATCTTCCTATATTTGCTTTAAAACACACAGAAAAATTGATTTCACATTTGCTATCCTGTCTTTGAGTACCATGGAAGTTAAATGGAATGTTGAACAGTACTGTTACTATAACAACTTTTTTAAAAAACACTTTAATATGCTAAGTAATTACCAAATCAAACTTATTATGTCTATTTTCATAGGAGAATATTAAAAAGCGAGCCACCTTATCCGCAAGAAATGAGTGCATTATCTAAAGATATAATTCAGCGTCTTTTGATGAAAGATCCCAAGAAGAGACTAGGTTGTGGTCCAACTGATGCTGATGAAATCAAACAACACCCCTTTTTCCAGGTAAGAAAAAAAAAAAAAAAAAGTTCACACACACACAGGTGTAAATACAAAATCTTCCCAGATTCTGCTTATTCTATTTTAGTCCCTTTAGCTTAGAAGGTGTAGTAATTGCATGAGTGATTGCATTGAAGTAACTAAGGAAATCTATGTGCTTATGTATACCTTATGTGGATGCCACAGCAAGGATGTGGTAGCTTTTCATTTCCTTTTGTCTTTGTTTCTAATTATTACTTTAAGCAGTTAAAAGCCACAATATTTAAAGCAGGGGATTTAATAGAAAACTCTGTGTTGTGTGTTTAATTTTTTTCCACCAATATTTTTATTAATTATATTTGAAAAAAATGGAGAAAACTATTTTATTTTTCACATTAATGATAAAAGAAAATACAGAAGAAAAGTTCATCTAATCTAATATTACTCTGAATTAATAGATTTTAATTCTGTTCAGATCTGACTGTATTAATATTTGGATTGAAATGATGCCACAAGAGTGTATTGCCTCTGTTATATGGTTACTTATATTGCTGTTAAAATAGTTTCTGTACTTTTAAAAATAAAGTTTAAAAAAAGGTTAAGTGTAAATTTATAATGTTACTTATAAAATTAATTAAATTTTAGTGTAAATGTTGGACTGGTTAAAATTGATAACGTAAATTAGAACTGTAAAAGAGATATTTTCAGTGTAATTATCTTAACATTCAGCATAGGCAGTATCTTGGATTTTTAACTTTACAGTTTGTTCCTTTTGCATTTCCTTCATCTTACACAGGGTCTAACAAATATCTATGGAGTTCATGTCCTTTATTCACTGCTTGTTTTGGAAAATATATTTGTTCCTTATACAGCATTGGCTAATCTTGACTTAATTTCAGTTCCATTCATTTAAAATAACAAAACTATTTTCTTACAACTACCTATCTGTAGTCCCTATTTCTAGCTTAGCACTGGTATGTGAATCCAGAGTTGTCACACAGTCAGAGTTGTAAAAAATTTTTACTTGAGCTTTCTTAACAAATTATAATGAAGCATGCTCTTACTACCATCATTATATTAAAATAATAATCTTGTTAATAAGTTAACATTATTCTTTGTATCTCTTAGGAAATCCATAAACTGTTGTATGCAAATTCAAAAAGTACTTATATTTGGTGAAAGGAAGACTCTCACCTATGAGAATCATAAGGAGTTGTAGTTGCATGTATGTTATGGAGGAGTAATAGCAAATAACATAGTTAATTTTTGAAAACTCATTCTCTTTGAGCATTATATCACTCAGTTTGGCTCTTGATATTCTACTTGCACATGAAAGCTAGATTTTTTTTTTCTTTCAATTAATTATTTTTGAATCTTGATTATGGCTATACACAAATTCAATGCTTGTTGGCTTTACTGAAGGAAATCAGCAGTATATAATCTGAATGCTTTTGCTTACAGGATATAGCAAATGGGGTTAGAACTGTTTTATTCTGGATAAGTCTCTTTTTTCAATATATTTTCTGTTAAATTTTCATTTGATTTAAACTTATTTTCAAATTTTTTGTTTAGAATATAAATTGGGATGATTTAGCTGCCAAAAAGGTGTCAGCTCCATTTAAACCAGTAATCAGAGATGAATTGGATGTCAGTAACTTTGCAGAAGAGTTTACAGAAATGGATCCAACATATTCTCCTGCAGCCACCCCACAGACTTCAGAAAAAATATTTCAGGTATTTTAAGAATTCACACTAATTAAAAAAAAAACGGTTAGAACGCTTCCATATGTATAGCTAGATTCTCCCCCCCCCCCCCCAACACACACCCTTTGAGTTATTGAGAGTCAACTATGTAATTTCCAATCCTAGGTCCAAGGGCTGTTTGTTCAGTGGTTGCAAGGTTAAAAAGATAGAAACAATCCTAGCACAAGCATGAAACTTCATCTCTCCAACACCAGCTGGATATCCTGTCCATTGAATTAGAGACTATAAGTTCTTTATTTATTCTTCCTATCTTATGGGTCTTGTCATCTTGACTCCTTTGTAATCGAGCTTCAACAATAGGAATGCATTTTACCTATCTCCATGTGATCCTATAGTTAAGGTATTCCTTTGGGAACAGCAGGAGCTAACCACAGAATTGAAAGTAGGTCTTCTGCTTCCTGTATGAGTGCTCTGATTACTAGACTATTTTATGCATATCAGTAACAAGCTATCCTTACTTTCTCCTCCACGCTTTATTAAAGAAAGATCCCTATTTGGACTGCACAGGTTGGATTTTGAATGGGCAGACATCTCATGAAGTCTTGAGTTTGGAATCAAAGCTGCAGAGGCAAACAGAAGTTTAGCATATCTTCTCTCCTCTCCCTCCTTGTGTCTAGTTGTTTATTATTAACTGTCTCTGAGCAACTCAATGCTCAGTGTGCAGGAATATAGCATCATATTTTGGAAATTGCTAGATTTCTACTATCTATGCAGCAAGCCTTTACGCATATCGTACATGATCTGACTCATCCTGTAGTGGTCAGGACAGCTATTTGAGTTATGATACCTGAATGGGGCAAATCACTAACATAAACTTTGTTTTGCCAGTTAAAATGGTTTTATGTTTATATCATAGTGTAAAACTGTTCAATACCTTTCAGTTTTCATACTGTTTCAGAGAGGCATGTGGGGAAGTTAGCTAGTTTGAAGTATGAATCTTTGCCACTACTGCAAAAGAAGGGAAGCTGAGGCAGATTTTTAGTATTATTTTCGAGATTTTTTTGTATTACTACTATTTTATTTATAAGTGCAGACAGTCCGATAAAAACTTCCAAGAAGACTTCTGGTGACAGGAGATGAGACTGTGTCTTAACATTGAACACAGTGATAGCTCTCAATCAATTAGCCAATTATGGTTTCTGAATTATGTTCTAAAGATACTGATTTCTTTAAATATTGTTCTAAAGCTTTCTTTTTTGTATGCAACAGTATTCTTTGTATACCATAATTTCAARCTCTGTCCTTCTCTGATGTCTTAATTCTGTAGGGATATTCTTTCGTTGCACCTTCTATTTTGTTTAAACGCAATGCAGCTACAGTAGATCCTGTTCAGTTTCATATGGGGGATGAACGACCTGGAATTGCAACTATTGCCAGAAGTGCTATGATGAAGGTAATAATGATATCAAGAGCTAAATTAATCTGGTTAATTTGGAAATGCATAAAATTTAAATACAAAGCAACAATTGCAGGCTAGGCTGAGGATTACAAAACAATCGTGTTGTATTTATCTATTCTTTATTGGCTTCTCAGATGATCCAAGTATATAATATGCATGTGGTACTATTAAGAAGTGGTTGCGATTTAGACAGAAAAATGAGAAAATTGCCAAGTTTTCCAGGAGGTGAAGTCTAATAATAATAGTTATTTGACTCCTGATAGTACTTGCTCATCCAGCCATAGCGCATATTTTGAAGATTCTTCAACCATGTCAGAGTTCCTTTTCTAATGTATTTGCCCAAAAATAAGTTGTGTGAAGCCTTAAAAGAACACACACTATTGTGATGTCCTCCAGTGAGCACATAGTTTTGTGGATAAAAGTGTGTACAACCATTCTTGCTCCTGTTTGTCTGAATATTTTGTATTTAAGCTATTGTAACAGTAATTCTTTATGTAGTGACTATTCTTGTTTAATGTATCATAAGATTTACTTTTGTTAGAATAAAGTTTATGTGTTTGTTAAATACAAGTTAAAAATTGTATTTTATCCAAGTGAGCTCTTTTACAATTTTAAATGCAGATGAAAAATTCTCACAAAAGTTTACTCTTTGTCTTTGACTGTGTATACTAAAAGTATTCTGCAGAACTAAATACAGACAGTTTCCTAACAGGACTCTCCATTTTATCATCATTATGAACTGGATCTGAAAGAGAAACCATTGGGAGAAGGAAGTTTTTCCATTTGTCGAAAGTGCTTACACAAGAAAACTAGCCAAGAGTATGCAGTAAAAATAATTAGCAAAAGGTATAAATATTCTATAAGACAATAAAAATATTTTCTTGCTTACTGTCACCCATGGAKTAGAGTAATGTTCGCTACATTTTGGAAGTGGAAAATAATTTTAAAATTTCTTAATTGAAAAATCTACAGTAACCTTATAACTTCTAAAAGATTCTGAGAATCTTCTGAAATTAAAGTTTCCTTTAAACAAATGTTATCTTTGTTAGGAAGGAGAAAAGAAGAAGCCTCAAAAGTGCTTTTTTCATTCCCAGTTGTAGTCTACCACTAACGTCCCCTGATTTTGCTGCTAACTTGATTACCTTGTGAGACCCTCCTATCTTTAGACCTAAGTGAACTGAATATAGGCTTTTGCTAGCTACATTTCCTAGGCAGCCTAAGTAGACGCCTAGGACACTGTTTTTAAGAAGGCTCCGTAGTGTGGGTTGTCTCAGACCTAAGTGGTTTTTTGTGAGCCAAGAATGGAATTAAACCATGGAATTAAGTTTTTTATATATGTGTGTGTGTGTGTGTGTGTGTACATATATATATATATATATATATGTGTGTGTGTATATATATATATATGTATATATATAATTTTTTTTCTGGATGTTCTGAAGGGAGCACCACAATGGAGACAGCTGATTTGCTTTGTATGTGGAGACCATAAGGTTCACTTCTAGAATTTCTCTTTCCATTCCTCTTTTTCTCTTGGCAGTTTCTGCCCAGAGAAAAATAAAAGCTAAGGGACTCTTTGAGGTCTGGATTAGAGGARGGTTTTTAACTTCCTTTTGCTCAATATTGATCACTAAATATGTCTCTAGTATGCTATAGAATAATGTCAGGAAAGGAAAGGGAAAGTGTAAGTGTTCACTGTCAATGATCATTTCAACAGTAGATCTCTTCCTCCAAGACATTTGGCTGTACCTCTGTTTTTCCAGACTGTAGAAGTAACTATCCRCCAGACTTTAGTCTTTTATCACACTCCTCCTAGATTGCGTAAGTTCAAGAATAAGACACCTAAATATAGGTGTCTATGTGTGAGCCAATTTTATAAGTTCTTTTTTGCAGTTAATGGGAGCTGAGTCAGAACTCGTAGTGGAATCTACAGAGAGCTGGACCAGGCACTAGAGGTGGGATTCAGTTACTTAAACACAGGCATCTGTCCAGTGCAATTTTAGCTGCTGTTCGGTGTCCTGCCTGTCCTCCAGTTCCCATCAATCTAGTGTCTTCCAGGTTTTCCCAAATGACATTAAGCATCTCTGTCTAGACAACTGAATCTCATTCTAGGTGTGCATTTTAGGCAGAACTAGAGTTCACCCTGGAAGTTTCACTAACTAGAACTTCACTGATTATAATGAGAACTTTGACACACAGTTACCTACGTTCAGGTCTGCATTCAGAAGAACCTCCTCCCCCCCCCCCCCCAATGGTGCATGCAGAGCTGCAGGTCAGTACTGCTATCTCACCTTAAGCTAATGGATCTAATGTTTAAGGATAACAGTGAGCAAACTAGTACTGACTTTTCCTGTAGAAATAAATTTTTAGGAACTCTGTCCCTCAATGATATTACTCAGGGTTCTTTTGCTCTTTCTCCTTCATCTTGATGCAGCAGACTAAAGGAAGGTAAGAAGTGGTCTATGTATAAAGATTTTCTGGGATTGCAGGTTGTGAGCAGACTTAAGGAATGTTTTCATAGTATTTTGAGGTAGCTGTAAACCTACACCCTGGATGGTGTAGACATAAACCAGCCTTGAATCAAAAACTGTTCAACTGTAAATARTAATGCTCTGAGGACCACACTGTAAAGTCTTTATTAAAGTCTTGCTAACAGGAAAAGTATACTAAACTTTTAGTAATTTCTTTTCATTCAAACGCTGTCAGTCTTTCATTCCTATCCATAGCAAAGGTGCCCCCCCCCCCCAAAAAAAAAAAAAAAAAAGTGAATCCTGTACCTGTGTAAACCTTTTCATGGTACTTCAGATGAAAGCACAGATCAAGAGCTGTTCTCTAGTATTGGTTTGTCATTATTTCTGGACCTGTCTCCATCCAATAGCATGAAGTTTATCTGTCTGTCTGAAGTCCAATGAAACAGTGGAGTCTTGTAAACTTGCTGGAGTTAGTATCTTAAAGCTTCCCAGTCATTTTTCATAATACTGTCTGTCTACAAATCTGATGTGATAACAATATTTATAGTAGGGAAATATTTAGAAAAGCCCAGGCACAAATATCTAAGATTTATATTCATGATACTGATCTTTTTTGGTCTGTTTCCTGGGCCTACTTTCTTCTGATAGTAATTCCTAGGAGAAAAAAAAACTGTCTTAGTTTAAGGGCCTGGAATCACTTTTAGTTTAAACAACAGCAAGCAAGATGCAAGTAGAACAACTTAGTTCACCTGTTGGTTGTTGGAAGCCTGTGGAAAACCAGAATCCTTCTACACAAAATTCTCACTGCAGTTCTGGTCCAGTTATTCAAAAAAAWATATATATTTTTTTGGTGCTAGCACAAAAGAAAGACAGACACATGTGGTGAGAGAGGTTCTGCCTGTGTTATCTACCAGTCCATTCTGTAAGTCAGTACAGGCTTAGCCTTTCTTACTCAGTAGGAAAGAATTTTGGCAAAAATTTTCAGGCATTTTTGGCCCAAATAAATGAAGACATGTTTTTAGGTGAAAATGAAATATTTTTTGCTCTGTCCTCATTCAGAAAGTATTTTCAGTGTTCACCATGTTCATTTTTTTTTTCTGTTGATATTTCAGTATTTGAAATATAATTGGCAGATGACTTTCTCCTCTGGAGCTAATCACTTACCTGTTCCAGTTCAGATTTTTATAAATTATAAAGGCCTGCCTAGGGGTTCCTGTGTATAGCACAGTTCATTTGTGAATGACATTATTCTTTTTCTAATAGAAGTTTATAGTTTCCATACAGCTTTGAAAGTACTTACCTCATGTAAGAATGGAAAGAGTAGGGCCAAAAATTTGAGTCTTTGAGGTAAACCTGAACCTGGATGTTTGTAGGAACAGAGGTGAAGTCAAATTGCTCTGGACTAAGGGAAAGGTTTGTTTTAGATAGAGTTGAAATGGTATTATATAATATTTTCTAGCTATAGAAAATTCCAGTTACATCAAAAATGTTCTGGTTTGGGCTACTTTTTTTTTTTTTTTTTTTTTTTTTTTTTTTTTTTTTTTTTTTTTAATATCTTAGCCTGTCAGGTTACTTGGGGAGTTGTGGCTCAGCTTATTTTGGGACTAGCTTTCAGTAGTGTTCAAGCATTGTAATATTCCAAAAATCTGGGTTATAAGCTGTTTAAGGAAATAGATATAACACTTTTAAAGAGAAGTTTACTCAGTAAAATTGGTATGAAATGGTTGCTCAATTTTTCCAGAATGGAAGCCAACACCCAGAGAGAGATAACAGCTCTGAAGCTCTGCGAAGGACACCCCAATGTAGTGAAGTTGCATGAAGTTTATCATGATCAGGTATTTTAAAAGAGCTATAATCAGTGTATATCCAAAGGCTAGCTTTCTGCATCATTATTTGTTAGTCTACATAAAGGTAATTTGTCCCCTACAAACTTGTTTACCTACATGGCAGTATTGTGTATTTTTAAACAAATAGCTATGGGCTGACATAGAGAAAACACCAACATTCTTCAGTCTCTGTGAGATCAATAGCAGCAACTTCATCTGAGATACGATTTGGTGTTTCATATTGGACTTCTGACATGCTACAAGCAGCAGTTTTATTCATTTGAGCTCTGAAAACCTAACAAACCTAGTTCCCTGATGAATGTTGGGCCATAATATAAATGTCTAAAGTTCCATATTTTTCTTGTTTYAGCTTCACACATTTCTAGTGATGGAGTTGCTGAAGGGAGGAGAATTGCTTGAACGTATTCAGAAGAAACAACACTTTAGTGAGACAGAAGCCAGTCATATTATGCGCAGACTTGTTTCAGCTGTGAGCCATATGCATGATGTAGGAGTAGTCCATAGAGATCTGAAACCTGAGGTATAGTGACTTGCTTATGTATGTTACTGCATTAAGTTATTAAGAATCTATAATACTTAATTTCTGTAATTAAATTTCTTTTCCTCCAGCTTTTATTACAATGTTTTTTTTTGTTTTGGTTGGTTTTGTTCGTTTTTCAAAATGACACTACTTTTTCTTAGCAAATTGTATTGWTAGCTTTCTGTTTAAAGGTAAAAGTAACTGCCATAATAAACTTGGAATTTGTAAAGCAATTTACACAGACTAGTTTAAAACACTTCTTTGTCTGATTAGGACAGATTAGGAGTTTTTGCCAGCAGTAAATATATACTTACTATATGAAAAAGCTCACATGCACAACTGGTTTGCTTGGATATTTCACCTGTACATTTCCATCTTTAACTTAATTTCCTTGGTAGTTCTTTTGGAGGTAGTTGCAGCACCTTTGTACTGTCTTATCTCCTATTTAAACATAAAATGAATCGCAAACTATTAATAAAGATGCGTGATTTGATTTCAGTGAGTTCAATAGTTTCTCGAGAGAAAATATTCTGTTATTTAATACATATTTTTCAATTACTTGTTCTGAGCCTTGGTGGCATTTTTATCATGCAGAAACGTCTTGCTCTCCAAAGAATTCACTTTAGTGTATTATGTTTGACCACTGGTTTTGATCTGTTTCCTGGAGCCAGTATTTATTCTTTTTAGTGTTTGTCAGCCAATGGCTTGGATAGGTGTCAGTTTTCTTAGCCTATGAATAGTGTAAATAATAAGTTCATCCTGTAAGGTCATTGTTTTATTGATGATTACAGTCATAGCTCAGCAGACTGCTACACTCTATCCACCTGGAGTTTAAAATTCCTGCCATTCCTACTGATGCTCATCCCTTTGTAACATAAGTTCCRTTATATTACAAACCTACCTTTTTTGTAGCAATTCCAATTCAATAGGTAAAACGTGTTGCCAGATGTTGGTATTGAGTGTTTCTGAAAGTCAGTCCAGAACCTAAGCTTTTGAGAGCGTCTTTTCACTGGAGTTTGTGTACTACAAAAGCAATACAATTAAAGAGGGGTTATTGTGAAATTTGTAGCGTGTCAGTTGAAAATACAACTCTCGAAAAAAGTTTCTTTGCACCATCAAGGGAACAAAACAGCTTTTGAAACAAGTCATTGTTAAAAGGACAAAAAGTAGAAATCCTTTCTCTTTCCCTTTTCTCTTCCTTTTACATTATCACCTTGAATATAAAGACTGGATTTAATAAAACAGCACTTCAGCTGAATGGTTAATTAGGCGGTCTTCAATCCTACAGCTTGTTCAGGAACGGAAGTCCGGAAAGTCCCAAGTGATGAAGGGCTAGCAAGCAATTTTTTAGAATGCATTGCCTTCATAAATTTGGACTAAACCATCCTGCTCCTTCCTGCTTGTGGTTTTGAAAGTTACTATTTTAGATTCACTCATGGACCTAGCATGGGGTATGCAGGCTTTTCAATACAGATGTGGTTAGTGCACCTTGCTGTAAAAAGATGTGTGGGAGATCTTGTTGCTCTTCTAGCAGTTCCAGTCTGATTTGTTTGATGTTCAGCTCTGGCATCTGATGCTGATAAATGTTTTTTAAAGAATATGAATAGTTACATGTTAGCAATGGTGAGATTTTTTATTATTATTACCATTTTAATAACATGGCCTGGAAATCTCTTCTGTTTAAGCAATAATTAGACCGAATATATTGCTCTGCAAAGTAGAGGAAAAAATACTGGAGAGAAAAAATGAGTGAATTCAGTGAAATTCAGAATTCACATACCATATATGACCATGTAAAGTGTCTAGGAGGATTTGGGGACTGTGTATGTGAAGTGACAATATAGAGGTTTATCTGTGATTTGAGATGTAAATACATTACAAAAAATACACCATGGCAGAGCTAACATTGTTTTTATATATTACTTTAAAATATATGTGGAGATGCATGTATATTTATGAACTGGGAAAGCCATCAGTTTGGCCAAAATCCAGGCAGACGTTTCTGCAGAAGAGGATAGGAGGARGTGGGGTGAAGGTGAACAGGAAGCTTGTGCTTTGGCCAGCCTGCAGCTTCAAAGAAATGAAAGACCGGAAAGACGCATTATTACTTTCAGGAATGATGCCATGTAAATGAAATAAGCTGCAATTCTGCCATTACAAATCTTTCTGAGCATTCTGTTTGTGGGTTTTTGTATTCCTAGAACGTGCACACCTACTTTAAAAGAAATGTTACGTTATGTCTTGGGGATTGTTGTCTGATGGGGGTGATGTCCCTGGCTGTGTAGGAAATGCTTGTCAGGGAAGGGTTTTTCCGGAATGTGCTCTAACACTGACAGTTGCTGCTATYGTACACGCAGTTCTTGGCTGCCAGGCTGCAAGGGTGCACGGTTACCTGGTTAAGTGGGAGTCTTCTCCGAGGAGTGGCCTGTTGTTAACAAAGAGTAGATGGGTGTCTGCTGGTGAAAGACCTCTTGAGTGTGCAGGGAGATATGTTCTTGTGGTGCCTGTTGTCTGGCAAGTACTCCTTGTTACACTGCATCTCTCAGGCAGGRTTTGGGGGTCTGCGTTGGCCTCCCAAGTCTGGTATAGCCAGGCATATCATGAACATCTGAACAGGGGGCTCAGTGGCACTTCTAGCACTTCAAGAAGTCCTGCCAGGACTGCCRTTAGTCTTCACAATATAGGCCTGCTTGAGAATATGGGGTGCTTATGCTGTCACATCCTATATCCCTTGGTGTCTCATCAGCCAATAAAGGAATAAAGAGAACTTACTGGAAATAACACTCAAAGAGACTAAACACTGAACCTTTTAGAAGAGGAAACCTACCTATAAAGAGCTTGCAAACTACTGTTTTGGATTATTGTGCTCTCACGGCAATGTGGCTTCACTGTGTTACCACTGGAGGACCAAAGGGTCTTCAGTCACAAGGCATGACATGCAACAAGAATTCCATGCTCAAGAAAGCTGTCATGCTGTCTTTCCTAAAAGGCCTATAAGGAAGTGAAAGCTAAGAAAATTTACTTTTATTGAAGGAATAAGGCAGTTCTCCACCCCCAGACTTTCATATTCGATACATTCATGGTGAATTATGTTGTCTTTTTTTATTTTTTTTTYCATATTATTTTCCCCACTCTTCTATACTGGATATGGGCTTTCACTAATAATCGCAGACAGACTTACCCTGACACCCTCCCCACCACTACCTCCCCCCTGGGGGAAATGTTTCTCATTTCTCCTTTACTCGCAAGAAAATAGGAAGTTTTCTGTAGTARCAAATGCAGGAAAATATCATAACTACTAAGTATTATAATCAACTTTCTAACCAATGCTGGTATGGATTTTTGTATTTGCTTTTCAGAATTTATTGTTTACAGATGAAACCGATAATTCAGAAATAAAAATAATTGATTTTGGCTTTGCTCGTTTAAAACCACCTGATAATCAACCCCTTAAGACTCCATGTTTTACTCTTCATTATGCTGCCCCAGAACTCTTGAATCACAATGGTTATGATGAATCCTGTGACCTCTGGAGTTTGGGGGTCATTTTGGTGAGTCACTTATTATTATTATCATCTTACTCAGTGTATTTACTTTCTGTTAAATTGGAAAGGACTTGACACAACTTTAAACTTCAATTAGCTAGATGGTGATTTTGAGTGAGATAAAGATGCTAGTGCACAAAGCTTTGGTGTCTCTGAAGACAGATGTTTTCCAGGGTGGAGATTTTTTTTCCTAAGGAATGGATTAAATTAAACATTTCTCAGAGTAGAAAAAATACTTGAAACAGTCTGGTTCTTGGCAAGAAAATTTCTTTTCAGGGGATTTTTAGGTATCTGTATAATCTTCTGACAGTTTCAGTTCAAAGAAGGAATCAGACTGCAGTCTGCATTCTGATTTACAGAAAATTAATTTTAATAGATGTAAGTTGGATGACTAAATCCTTGTGTTTTGATAGTAGGTTTCCTGAAATACATGTTTTTTCTAACAAGAATTCTGGGTAGTCTTGCATATTTTAGGTTACCTGTATCTATCTACGTGTCTGTCTATAGTCTTGAAGTTGTTTGTGCTAGGAAAGATTCTATTTATACTTCTGGTGATGCCGTATTAGCAACGGTAACTGTGTATTCAGTAAAACTATATTAGGGTTGTTAATAAATATACAGTACTGGCTAATATTACTTTTGTTCTCCTGACAGTATACAATGCTGTCAGGACAGGTACCATTTCAGTCTCAAGACAAAAGTTTAACATGCACCAGTGCATTGGAAATTATGAAGAAAATAAAAAAGGGAGAATTTTCCTTTGAAGGAGAAGCTTGGAAAAATGTTTCTGAAGAGGCCAAAGAGTTAATTCAAGGTAKCTATTCACAAATACTTCATGTGGCTTATGTTCTTAGTTCCAAAGATGGAATTTAGAGAGCTATATAATGTCTAGATATTGTGGTCAGCATGAGAGTGCCTACAGAATAGTATCCACAGCTTGAGTTACGTACAAAGCCCCTAATGCAGGATATGGACAAAGCTGGGCACACCAGAATGACATTCAGAATTACCTGTATACCTGGCAGAGTCCTCTGCTGTAGTGAGGTGTTGGTAGAGGATTAGCATTTGCATTTCTTGGGATCAGAAAAAAATGAAGAGCTTTCCAAAACTGGAGCAAAGTCACTGTTTTAAAATGTATTTTAAAATAGAGTTTTTCTTTTGTGGGTTTTTGTTTGTTTGTTTGTTTGCTATTAGAAAAAACTTAACAGGTTGATGACAGGCACAAGTTTTAAATACTGAGAGCTTTTGCAAAAGAAAGAATGCATTACCAACATCTTTTCTTGGGCTATGTTTTTGAATGAGTGTACCAAAGCTACTGTATTTCTGTGCTGTTTAATTCATATTTGCCATACTTTGTGTTTCCCTTAGGCGTTTTGAGCACCTAGTTAGGCTCAGGCATGAGATGGGCTAATCTTAATTCTACCTAAACAGAGTTCTGAGTATGTGTGGAAGCAGGCTTGTAAAGATTTTCTCTGGCAAAAATGTAGGTGTCTCCAGGCTTTAGACTTTAGTGGATCAGGCAAGGATTCTGAGGATTACTGTCTTGAACTTTGTTCTAGATATATTTTAAGTGAATAAATCCTTTTGTAGTTTTGTGCTCATATGAAGAGAGATATGAGCTATCAAACAGTTAAATAGCAATTTCTTCCATTTAATGAGTCTTCTGGAGAGGATTTTTAAGGGCATCTACTGCAGTGATAGTTTAACACGCTGTGAGCCTTATCTAGGATAAATATTGGCGTATCTAGGATAAATATTGGCATGACTTGGTTACCAAAACAACGCATAAGGTTTTCTTAGAGATTATAGTTTAATCTATTAGAAGATGATAAGTAATAGCTCACAAATTAAGAGTGTGTAATATATTTCTACTAGGACTTCTGACAGTGGATCCAAACAAAAGAATCAAAATGTCCAGCTTGAGATACAATGAATGGCTCCAGGATGGCAGCCAGCTGTCCTCCAACCCTTTAATGACTCCTGATAACTTAGGTTCTTCAGGAGGTGCAGTGCATACATACGTCAAAGCCACTTTTCATGTAAGTTCTAAGAAATCTTATACACTAAAATTTTTAATGGATTAATCTAGATTTTTGTGGGGTTTGTATTAATTAAAAATTGTATTTGTAGTTTGAGTGCTGTGTTTGCTTGTAGCTGCAATTTTTTCTATACACATAATGTTTATGAGTGAGTAAAGAGAAAAGGAGTGATGAGCTGAATTTCTTGAGAATGTGTACTAACAAGGAGGACTGAGATGGCTGTTCATGAAATAGCTATTATAAATATGCTATTTTAGAGAAATGTATTAAAAAGTCTTTAAGATATTGTTTTTTAAAAAAACCTGTTTGACTCAATTCACTGAATTTCTTTTTCCTTGTAGTTACAAAATCAAGGTAAAATTTCTGGAATATATTTCTTATTTTTAATGTCATGGATACATTTTTAGTGGATGTGATTRCCAATATATATTTACTAAAAAGTTTAAGTTGTAACAGTATTATACAAATGTAATATTGCTTTTCATAATATCTTCTACCAAGTATAAACTGAAATCAGACAGGTTTATGCTGAAATACTTCTAAGGTTTACTACCAAGAAGAGAAAAAGAAAGCAATAGTTACATGCAGAGGTCATGATAATGCAAAATGATTTGAGTTGAAAGAAAAATTATAAAGTGTAGTTTCTGGAAATATAATTTAGAATGGTTTTAAGGCTTAATGAAAATATTTCTAAATTAAACAGTGTAAGATGCCAATTAATAATGTTAGATGCTATTCAAATACAGATAGTGACAAGCTGGCTCTTAAATACATGTAAAGACCAGTAAAATCATTGCTGTAGTTGCAGTAAGAACTAGCAGAAATCTGCTGAAAAATCTGTCAAGAAATCATAGCATGTCTTACCATAGAATATTAATAACAAGCTTAGAGCTATAAAATGTCTTAAAC
>NW_028186645.1:7442548-7460746 GCF_003343005.1 Rhea americana
AGAGAGAGAGAGAGAGAGAGAGAGAGAACTTTAGAATTACCTTTTATTTTTTAACAGGCCTTTAACAAGTACAAAAGGGAAGGATTTTGTCTCCAGAATGTTGACAAGGCACCTCTTGCAAAAAGAAGGAAAATGAAAAAGACAAGTACGAGCACAGAGACACGTAGCAGCTCCAGTGAAAGTTCACATTCTTCTTCTTCTCATTCTCATGGTAAAACTACTCCTACAAAGACGCTGCAGTCAACAAACCCTACAGACAGCAATAACCCAGAAACCATCTTCCAGTTCTCTGACTGAAAAGCAGAGAATATCCTGTCTAGAAGACTTAAGTGTTTATAAACTTGGTAGTAGCTATATTGTCCTCTCCCATCCTTCCTCCCTGTGGCTTACAAGCTACAGGAATATGTCTGTTGCTTTAAAAATGTATTTCAGTCATACTTTTTAGCTTTGTATTTCAATACATTGTTTTTAGCATTAGGTTTGGTATCACTGGATATAGTATAATACTATTATACAACCAGCATTGTACTCTCTTAGGGCTAAAATACTAGTGTGCAGTCAARCTCAAATTAAGGAGCTTTGCTGCTCATGGTACAGCTTAGTGGAAGATTGTTTCTTGGTGTCAAAATCTTCCTCCCAGTTTCTTCCCCACGGTTCAAAGAAAGGAATGTTCTGTAAAAGGTATAAATTTACTGAATCTTGTGCGTTTGCCTAGCTGTCAGAAGAACGTCATAGAATTTGATTCTTCCTTCATGTAAGGAAACATTGGTACAGTACACCAAACCAATATAATTCTTGAAGACCTTTTAAATTGATAATTACATTCTGTCTCATTTATTTGAAATCTAAGAAGAAAAGGAGGCATTATGGGAATCCTCTTGTATTGTTATTTCTAAAAGTTACTCCGTATATCTTGTTTTAAACAACTGGGAATATGTCTTAGATATTTCTTTTTATTTATTTTTTTAAACCTCTAAAGTAATAGATGTCTAATAAGATGAAGCGAGTAGTACTGTGATGCAATATTTTTATTTTTACTTTCTGTAGTTATTGACTTTTAAAATGTTTTACAGATTCTAAAATGTAATGATAATAATGGAGAAAGTGAAATTTCATATTGAGTGCTTTGGAAAATGGTCACATGTTGAAATATCTATTTCAAGAGTTAACTATAATTTATATTTTCTTTTTATATTTACACAATTTTAAAATACTGAGATTTTTTTTAAAGATGCAAAAAACTCCAGTTTCAATATTTGTTATTGTAGGGTCCATATGAAATGTGTACCAAGTTATTTGAATTTTACATTGTGCAAATATGGCRGTTGATTGAATAGTTACTGTAAAGTATTAGAATATATTTGTTTTTGCACTTTATAACATCAAACTGAGATGTTTTATAATAAAGTGCACACAGATCCTTATTCCTACAAGGTGCTGAGCACTGCTTTGCTGGGTTGAATCACCTGAAGYCCACCTTACTGGTGGTTGTCGTCGTTGTGAAGGAGAACTCTGTGCTTTGCAGGAGTGAATCCCTGTATATTATCCAGTGTTTTCATTCCTTCCTTTAAATTGCAAAGGTCTTTCTATCTTGCTTTTACATTGTATGCAACAAATACTAGACCTGGGCACCTTGTGTAGTGTAGTTATTAACAACTCATGCACTGGGAATACTAAAGGGAAATTATATTGAACACTGTGCTTCACAACTCGTTCACTGTAGTGTTCTACGGTGACGTATTTCCTACTGTGATAGTATAGTATGTACATAACTGTTTGGAATCATGTGACGGAAACATTATCAGTGATAAACTGATAAAAATTAAATTAATCAGCGTATTTTGTAAGTTTATGGAGAGCACTTTTATTGCTCATATTCTCAATGATTAGGGATCATGTAAGTGCTAAGGAAGACTCCAGTTTTGCAAATAATTATGCATGTGAGTCGTTCCACTGAAATCGGAGAGACTCATTGTGAAAAGTTAGGCATATACATAAATTTGTGTGATGGAAAATTAATTGAATATGATATTTTGTTAATAGCTTACTGTATCTTAAAGTAAACTTAATCCAAACCCTATGCAAAAAAGGTTATAGGAATTGTTTATATTAGTGGTTTTATTTATAGAATTACATCAGATATCAGTATTGATAAATGCAACACATCCATGATTACAGGGATTGTGTGTATCAAAATAAGGCTTTGAAGTCCAACATGTTTGTTCTGTGTTTCTTTAATATTAATAATGGCATTCTGAGGTTTGGGAATTGCTCATGTGAATTACTTTACTACTTTCTTGATGTGAATGTCAACAGTAATTGCAGCATTAATTTCAGGTTGATGTGAATATTGAGATTTGCACTGTTTATGTAGAAGTAGTATATTTAAAGATCAGTATATGTGCTAATAACACAACCAGTTTTAAGTGGCCGGTGTTAAAATATTGAAAAATAATTGTCAATGTAATATATGCAGGTTTGCTTTCTGAATGCTTTCTTTGGAAGTAATCTCGATAGTGAACATGGCTCATTTGTAAAGAAATACCTTCCCTCTCCCCAATAAACTTGCTGTAAATACAGAAAAAATCTACAATTAATACTTGTTATGCAGGCAGTTGGAGTGAATTGGGGGGGCAGGTTGTAAAGTTCAGTGGCTTGCACTTTGTGGAGTTCTTGCCATGGAATTTGTTTTCTTCAAAGTAGATGCATCAAAAAAAAAAAAAAAGTTGTTTGGGGATTTGATTTCATTTACATGTAAGAAGGTTTTGAAGATTAAATGGATTTGGAAAATTGTGACCCAGCTGAAATAAATTTTTAAGGGTAGAAACATAATACAGTTGTCTCCCCGTTGGGAAATTTAAACTGATACCTTTTTACATCTTTTTAGAAATCAATAAAAATGAATAAAAGATTAAAAATAACAAAGAATGCACACACAAGCTACTAAATGCTACAGATAATAGCTATATTGTCAGATTTTCCTCCCCCCACACCCAGTTTCTCACACTTTTTATGAGAGACTATGATGAGTTTAAAATTCTTGGAACTCACGTTAATGAGTATACATCACTTATGAAAGACAACATTTATGTAGTAATACTTTTGGGTTTTTTGTGCTCTAACAGTAGTTATTAAAGAAAAATTTAAAACCATAATTTTTTGGCATAGGTAAGTGCATTCGGGTGTAGACTTGTGTTTACTTTGAAGCAGTTGTCTGGGATGGCTGAGGTGAGTATCACCTCTAGCCTTCTACTGCCTCCAGATAACAGAGCTCTTGAGGATGCGTGTTTGAGCCTGAGCTGCCTGAATTTATAGATCAGTAGTTGTTTATGTAAAGCTGCTAATCTCCATTTACATTAATGAACTAGATTGCAAACTACACAGCCTAAGAGCACTTCACTTCTTTTTTTGCGTGTCCCTTGCAACAGGCTCATTACTCTTGACAGGAAAATGTGTTGTTTTTGCTAATCTGCGTATCTGGATGCTCCAGATCATATATAATAAAAGACCATTGACCTTATTTTTCATAATCATATCACTATTTCAAATCTGAAATGTGCAAACCAGTCCTCATTAGTACTGTTGAGTACTAGGTTACTTTACATTGGTCTGCTAAAGAGATACTAGACTGTAAATTATGCTTGTACTCAAAGTAAGTTTCCTTCACAGGGCTGCTGTGGGTCAAGCAACTTTAATGGCATCTTTCTACTACTCTCAGAAATGCAATGCAGTCAGCAGCATTGTAGGCAGTTTTGTTTGAAAAATCAAGTTTCCTATCAGCACAGATTGAAGTAACTATGGATGGTTATTTATATTAATCTAATCTTAAAAGTACTAAACATTCTGTTGGTAATTCTTTGTAATATTCTTAGAAATACAAATTTTAATAATAGGAAATTATGGAAAAGGATTTAGACAAGTACCAAGGAGGAAACATGGCTAACTATTTGTCTGACTTAGTGAAATTTCTACCTGTTATATAAGGAAAAGCAGCTAAAGCTGTTTTTTTCATAGAAGACTCATCACATTTGGCATAAACATAGTTTGTTTACTGCCATAAAAAAAAACTTTTAAAAACTTCCTTAAACATTTTTGGRGCTCACATAAAAACACAGTATTCTATCAGAACTGATTGACACTTGCAAATTGGCATTGCTGAGGCACGTATTTTCTTTGTCCTTTTCCRTGGCTGCTTTTCTGAACAAAATAATACCAGCACAGCCACGTTTCCTAGTGCTCATCCACAAACGGAATACTTTCTTGGCAGAAAACATTCACAGAGTGATCACRTATGTTGTATTAGTTTGGTGAAGTGTTGTTTTATGATGTGTTATGTGCATGTGTGTAGATACATGCTGCATTGCATGTGTCTTGGCCTAAATTTAAAATGATCTGCATTGTTTTAGGAGAACCTGTACTTGAAGATAAGTTTGCAACCCGCACAAATTCAGAGGACCAGGCAAGGGGACTGCAGAAAAGGAAGGGCGTTGTGGAAGATCAGAGATGAGTGGCTTCTGGGAAGAGGTTTTCTGCAGTAAATGTTCACTATTTTATTTTACTATTTCCATGTGCATGTAATATTCACTGATACTGAATTGCAGGCTTCCTTACCAGTCACCCATGCTACCTGTGTTTCATAACTCTGCAGGTGTGCGTGTGTACTTGTATGTGTGCACACACATATATCTGCTTCTGTGTATGCTGGTTTTGTCTCTTCCGTTGGAATATTTTCCTATTCTTTAAGTATCRTTCAGACATTTTTACCATGTTGGTGGTCTTTCTGTTTTTTTAACATCCTTTCTTCCCACCTGCAACAGTCACTTTTACATTGAATAACAGTGGTGTTTCCTTCAGTCAAGATATTGGACTGAATAATCTGGATTGAGAGGATYGGTAATAGTGAGGCTGCTTGTGCTCTGTGGAGATCAAAGCCCTCTGATYTTTGTTGACCTTTGAGAAACACTTTTTGGTTTGCTCCTTAGAGTCTAGCCCCTGCAGGTCAGTAGAAAATAACAAATGCAAAGCAGTTGGCTAGCTTTCTCCTGCCATCTCTCATTTGTACAAATCACTTGTTTTGAACTCCCAACATCTATTAAACACCCATATAGAAGAAGAAATTCAGGAGTTGCAGGGTGATTCCTGCAGTTCATGCCAGAGAATAAAGTGGTGGTCTTAATTGCATAGACCAGCTTGAGCGGTCTTGCTTACTGTGCCCATAAGGAGCAAGAGGAGAGAATGCAAGACAGCAGAAATAATGGCAATTTGAAGAAAATAAAGCTAATATTAGCTATTTCATCCASTATATATTCTGAAGCTAAGGCAAAGCTCTGAAAACTAAAAGCTAAATATTAAAACTGAAAGATAACACCCATGGCTATACCTTCTGTGGGTACTTCTAGCTTTTAAATAAACTCTTTCTCCTCCTCTGCTCTGTCTAGATTTTTGTGTCTCATTAATGGGACTTYGCTAGTTTACTAAATTCCCACAGAAAATGTCTATTTAGAGCCTGAACTACATTCTTTTTAAGGGAACTTTCTTAGCTGGACTGTGCAGGAATACCAAATCTGATATTTCAYGTAGAAAACCTTTGGAAGCATATGATTAAAAAAAAAATGGATAGGCTTGTTTTTGTTTCATGTRCAATATATTTTGAAAATAGAACTTGACATTTTCTGCCATTTCATTTTGAGTTAAAGCTCATTGTTTACTGTTTCAAAAAGGTTATTTATATATTATTAATAAGACATTCCATTGTCACAAGGAAAACAGTTTTAAAACTGATACCAGCGCATTGCCTAGTTAAGCCACAAATCAGACATAATATTATTTAATCTTGATTTATTTAAAATGAAGTTTAATGTAAACTTTAAGGACATGTATTCAAAAGTTGTTTGAAACTTCCATCAGTTAATATTGCTTAGAACTGTTTCCTTTCTAGATGGTTAAACTAGACACTTTTTAAATTGCAATGGAATATTGAGCTGAAAGAATTTACTTCTCATATTTCATGCACCAAAATAACTTTTCAGAATAGACATATTCCTCTGAATCTTTTAGTGTAGCAAAAATCATTTTCTCTTGAAAAATGTTTACACTAATTTGAGTCAAGACTGTATAAAATAATTCTAAGGGAAAAAAAAWTTGTTCAAATCACCATGGTGCCTATTTCTTTACTATTTTATCAGTTGGGTTTTAGACCCTAATGCCCTTTATAAACCATATCAGGGTGAGAGGAACAAAAAAATCAGTTCTTTATTTGAAAAGGTGCTTATGAAATCTGTTCTTGGGCTAAAATCTGGATTCTTCTTTTAGTTAAGTTGGAAYTCATAAATTTTGAAGATGTTTGGGTTCCGGGCGATAGAAAGGGAAGTTTTCAACTGCCTGGGAAATGAACTGTAAGCATTTCAGTAGAGGAGGTGGTTTGGGCGGGTTCAGCAGCTTAGTGTCACCTCCAGGGGCATTCTTACTCCTTCTTGGCCATACGCTCTACCCTTTTTCTGTTTCTGGTGTTTCTCTCATCTCTCAGCCAGCCAACAAGARGAAAAAAATATATAYATTTGTTAATATGGTTGAGGAATTTTCTTGAAAATATTAGCACTGAGAATAAAAGGGRTTAATTGATTCCAGATTTAATCCAAAGTAATAGTAGCAGTGAAGTATTGCAAAACTGAATATGTTATAGTTCTATTTTTTAAGAAAATGAGAGTTAAATTTAGAAGCATTTTGTTTAGACTGATTTTTGGAAACTATGTTAAGAGCTATGTAAAGGAGTTCGTACTATTCACACTTCAAATTACTTTTTAAAATTAGCAACTAATCTGCATTTCAAACTTTGTGAATACAGCCAGATTAGTCTTGCATCAGTCTCTTTAGTCAGTCTAATCTGATGTCTCATCTAGTCTGATCAGACTAATCAGACTAGATCAGTCTTTGATGCAAGGAGCTGATCAAAAATCCATGACAGATGAAACTGCAAACTAATTGCAAACTTGCAACATTTTTCGTAATACAAAGGTAATTTTACTTTGATAAACATTACAGCAAAGTAAGAAGAAGGAAAAACCAAAATAGTTATATTTAAAGACTATGCTGCAAAGAAGTTTTTCTCAACATTGTGCTGACAGAGGGGACTAGGAGATAGAAGAACGTTTATATTGTCTGAAAGAACTTACCTTTCTAGTAACAATCTTTATTCTTTTCCCCTTTAAAATCAATATAATAGTGGGAAAGTGAAGCTAAATTAATATTCTGAAGCACTAAGTGCTTATCTCATACAAAGCTTTTCTCAGATGTGTGATGTAATGTGAATTCCTACCCTTGAATATTTAGCTCAGCCATACAAAACAGGCTCACGTGTAGCGATAGGTTGGTTGTGCAGTGACTGTACCAGTTAGAACTGAAAGTGCTGTATCCCTGCAGCTTTTAAGTTCAAGAATTAACACTGTTACACTTGCTGTGTGTCACCATGGCAGCCCATTGGAATTGAGCCCTGGCAAGTCACTTAGTTCAATTTTAAAACTGTCAAATTAAAAGGAAAATTTGAGATCTGTTTTCACGCTAACACCAAAGTGAGAACAGGTCTTTAATTTTAACCTATTATAAAAATGAATAAAGCTGTGTCATTGGCTTTCAATATTGATAGTATTACTGAGATGCTACTGCAGCAAATTTTGACAGTAGTGAATATCCTTATTGTACCGATCTTTCACCTGTAGAGAAAGAAACCTCCAAGATTCTTTTATTTTCTATCAAATTCTTTTGCTCGAGTCCAAGTAGAGGAGATTATCTGTAACTTCTACCTTTTACCTGTAAAGCTACAGAGGCAAGGAACAAATCGGTGAGAAATCTGAATTTTGACAGCCGGCTATAAAGGAGCAAGCTGTGTTAATTTGCAGTAGGTGGAACAGCGTGTGCTATGTGGTGTTTCAGTGTGGGCAGGGAGGGGGGAGAACAAAAGAAATGGGAAGAAATGGGAAATGGGAACTACTGAGTTCTTTGCCTTGCCATGGTTTACAGGATATTCTGGCTGCACAGCATGGAGGATCATTTAAAGGGTACCCCAAAGTCTCCAGTTTAACTTAAGATCTTTAGGAAAAAAAATAGATTCAGCTTCTGTCTTGTACAAAAATATTGACATTTTCAAATTGCAAAGGTGGCAACATGTATGTTTCCAATGTTGATTTTCTTAATTCATTGTATTCATAAATGTCAAAAATTGCTGGCTTAGCTGCCAGCTATCAGCAGATTGGTGATGATTTCTTTACAACAAGTATGCCCTTATCTAAAATTCTTTAATCGCATCAACAAACAGCACAAAACCTTGTGGCAGAGGTTTAACCAAAGGCAAGATGAGTAATTGCTGTGATTAAATTTACCCAATATAAGAATATTTGGACAGTGAAGATAGAGTTTGAATTTTGGATCCAGTGGAAAAGTCAGAACTAGATGAGATCATCATTCAGTGAATGTGGTTTTGGAAGAAATTCAAGAAAGCTGTTTTCTGGAGTTGCTCAGAGCTCACCACCGATCTGTAGAGCCGGACACCAACAAGTCTGTCTTCTCCAGAGCTGTGAAAGTGGAACATGCTGATCTGGAAGATGGCAAGCCCAGTCTCCTGTTAACCAGTCCTGCCGGAGCCACTCACCAGCTTAGGAAAATCTACTGGAGCATCTGTCTTAGAGATACTTCCCCTTATTTGTAAGCCTTGCTAAAAAACAGTGAATGAACAGCAGYTTTTGGCAAATCAGGCGCTCTGTTGCCTTCTATGGTGGTAGGGAGAAGTATCTGAACAAATTTCTGAGACTGATACAGTGTTTGGAGCAGTCAGAGCTTTTACAGATCTCTGGCACTGTCAGGAGCTCATTTTTAAAGAAGAATCATGAATATGCCTATGCGCTTAGGTCCTGTGGTGTCATGCTATCAGTATACCTTAAAACTGCATTTTTCTATTATTTGAATTGAATGCATTTTAACATYTGGGTTAAGCATGTTATATAGACTATTTTCTTTAATTTTTCACTCCCCATATTGTATTCTTGGTTCTATTCCTTCTGTGAGCTGTCTATTGATCTGTTTCCCTCTTTTATTTCTCTATTTGTATTTATGTCTTTCTACTTGTCCTGAAAGGTGATGCATGGATCTYTCTGCTCAAAAAGAATTGTAGTCAAGTRTACAATATGTAGAAGGAATAAAAATCAGAASTGTAGAAATACATAGCTTATTATACACTGGCTATTGCACAGGAATCTCTTTCATCAGACAACTGTTAGATTTGCTAAATGGAAGGTATAACTTTAAAGTCTATACTTTAAGGATGAGTGTTAACCAAAAAGTGCAAACTCATATAGCACCTTCAAATTCAGATCTTGACATTCTCTGAACAGCTGTCAAGGTTGGCTGGCTTATTTGCCTTTTAATTTTTGAACTGGGATTAGGTCAGAAACATGCAGGAGAGATTTGCTTTGCTCTACACATGTGAAACTTTTGAAGCTCAAGAACCCATACCTGGAAGCAGCAGGAAGYAGAAACACTGCTCTTTATCTTCGTTTTGAACCAGAGATGAAAGTTTAAAGCCTACAGAAAGGACCATCCATAATCAGCTGTAGTTACAGAAATATTCTTGCTTCCTACTTTAGCCTTTATGCTCCCAAACAGCAAATTAAAAAGCACAGGCATTGCTTTCTATTCTAAATAGACATAATACAAGTTTTTAGGTGAGAACTTTTTCCCTCTAAGAGTAACGAAGAGCAGTTTCTCAGTTTCTCCCTGTACTTTTTAGCTGGACACTTCCCTATTTTTACTGAGCTGCTTTGTAAGTTTGTCCCAGGATGCCTCAAGTATTGCTTCTCATTAGCTCATGAATTTGTTTTTAATTACGGAAGAGAGATGGAGGCTTTTGCTTGCTTTCTTTTTAATCTGCAGAAATCCTCCAGCTATGTGCTGTTGTGTAATACTTAGCTGACTTAGTCGTGTTTAAATAGTTCACGATGCTGATGTATGTACTTTGATATGCATCTAAAATGACTGAATGTGTCTTCTTATTCTAAGATACACTTGTAAGTAAAAATCAGAGCCCACATATATGGTCTCTGTCTTTGGAAAACATATAAAATAAATTCAAAACTATTTTAAAGTGATGTTTCCTCTGTGCTGGTTTGGTCTTTTCATTATAGTAATACGAAGTAAATTCAGATTGAATGTACAAATAAAAGCCATTGTAGTCTGACCTCCTGAGCAAAATAGGTATCAGATTTAAAGCATTTACTCTTTTGAGCAAATAACTTGTGCTTGACCACCACATGCTATCCAAAAAGCAGCCAGTCTTGTTTTGGAGACATCAAGAGGTGAAGAATCCACTGCCTTCTTGGTATTTGACCCAATAGTTAATTATCCTCATAACTTTAAAAGAAGATTTTATTTCTTGTGTAAATTTGTTTGGCACAGGCTATTATTATTTTATTTTCTATTGATTTATTTGTAAAGCCTATTTTCTTTACCTGCAGCTTAATTTTCAAAAGCTAAAGCTAATATTTTGCTGGTTCTGCCAATTACTGTAGTCAGAGATAGATTACTGATTGACCAGGTCTCTGAACTCGTAACTGCTGTACAGAAATAGCAGCTAGCACTTCTGGTATGGGGTCCACATTTTGTCAGCTCTTAGCACGTTTACCCRTTTGAAGAACGGTCTTGGAATTTGACCCAGCTCTGATCCTAGGAGGCCTCTTGCCCTCTCTGCAAAGACCAGGATTTTGGAACTTATGTAACTTTGTATTTAATTTTCCAGGATGTTCTCTTAGAGTCATGTTTGGTTAGTCAGTCTGTACCCTTCCGCTGTCTATAGGCACAACTTTAACATTCTCCAAGGATGTCTTTGATGTTCCATGAGCTATTCAGGACAGACGTGATCAGATTGAAGAGAGTGATCTTCTGTTTCTGAACTGTTGTGTGCAGAGTCTGGAAATACTGATTTTTAAGAATTCTCCCCACTTACTAACATTACTGAAAAAAACTAGCACCAACGCACGATTCCGGTGCTTTCCAAACACAGAGCAAAAGTATTTGCTGATCGCTTCTTTCTTTGTATCACATTTTTATGGACTGAGAGATTGCTAGGATTTTTTAATTCTCTTCATCCTCAACAGCTGCTAGAGTGATGAATTCCCTTAATTTCATTAGTGTTTCTTAGCCATTTGTTGTAGTACTCACAACATATACCAATTTCCATRAATACCTTTAATCTGGAGGCCTATAAACCTTCAGAAATTATATGCAGCTTTTGACTCCCTCTGGTGGTCTAACCAACAGAGTTAATTGTCAAGTTTAACTGTGCTAATACTGACAGCAACAAGGAAAATGTCTGAATGCAGTATGGCATTGTAGATGCTTAAGTTTTAATTGTTTGCTCCAGATRCATTCAGACAGTAATGGGAAAACAATGATGTTTTTTTAATAAATAAACATAAGTTTATTACAAGGGAGTAGTCAGGAATATTTCAAACCAAAATTAATGAAAATGTAAAGCTTTTCTTCTTTATAATGATTGATTGAATTTAGGAAGTGATGAGAGGTAACTYGAGCTGCTATACCCTGCTACATCAGTATCTTCAATGCCAGAAGCCTTTCAGTGAACTCACTGAAAAGCAGTGGGTTGATGAAAATGTAACACGATTGGCCTGCACCTTTCTAAAAATATACTTTTAAAATCCAGAACATTTTTATTACCTAAGATACTGGAAAGATTTCTCACTATTTTTTGGATAAATGAATCAAAGATGAATAGGAAAATGTTTTTGCCACTGAGGTTTAATCTGTTCAGGAAGATTGTCTTGAGTTCAAGGGAGAGATCAAGAAAACTTCAATCCAGATCATGTCTAATGTTTAGCTGAACTGTGTCCATCAGTTTTGATTCCATGCAGAGGCATATAGAGAACCTCTTACCTCCTGCCCTCTGAGTTTGCTGGGTGGGACAAGTTTCATGTAGTGTAGGAAAGAGCCTTACTGTGACTGAACACTACTGGCAGTGGAAGATCCATGATGAAACCTTACCTAGCTCTTTTAATTTAAATGTAGTTGAAGTATTCCTTTTAAATCCCTAGGCTTTTGAGCAAACCTGAGAAGTTTTACAGTGGCACAATAAATGCRAGAAATGGCGAACTATGGCATGTTTGCTCCCATTTTGCTTCATGTTAGTTAACATCTTTTTTTTCCCTCTGAAAACGTGCTGTTTCTTGCGTGGTTTGTAATCCTAGATCTCAGTTCCACAGCTATATCCACATGGAAAGATCTTTGTGCCTGTCTGAATCACTGGATGCTTGTCAGTGTTTTCCAGTCATCTTGCCATTAATCTGTAGCTATAGCTGGATTAGAGTCATTTTTACTTCATGTGATGACTCTATCTACGGAATAGACAGAACAGCAACTTACTGGCAATATAAAGGTATGTCTCTGTATAAAGTTGATGCACAATTAGTAATTAAGCTTCAGGTATAAATATTCACAAATATATTCAGCTTCTCAGTAGTAGCTTTTTTTTTTTTTTAATTCTGGGAGGTGATGTTACTTTTCATGTTTTTTGTGTATGCAAATATATGCATCTGTAATGCAGAAGATTTTTTGGAAACATTGCAAGTTTAAAATRCAGTATGATAAAAATTTGGTCTAAACAATGTGATTTTCAAAATGTATTTTCAATTAAGTCATAATCTTTTGCCCTCTCATCTAGCATAAAAGGCCTTGGAAGGTATCTCTGATGCAGTCTGACGTTTTACCTTTTGCAGCTCCACTTTAAGAAAGTGGTATGAGTCCATTAGATAGTGGCCAGTGAAATAGTCTGAATAATTACATATGCATTATGCATCTGTTTTACAGCAATTCATTGTGCTGAATTATCTGGCAATGTAGAAAAGCTAGTAATATTTTTCATTTGGGACTAACTCTCAGTGTGTTTCATTTTATCAGCAGTTTTCATCTAGATATGAAGAGGAACTTCTTTACATGTCACGAAGAATTGATATAGGATAATTAACAAAGATATAAGATAAATACTTTGTGATCTAGATGTACAAATTTGAGGATTGCACCATGAACACCTTTTAAGGAGTTTTGTGTAATGTTAACTATGATTCAAAGTGGAAGTCTTCATCTTCTCTACAGGACTCTTAACTGCCTATGCCACTTATTCAGCCTCTGGTTAAGTCGCCATTTGCTTAGGTGTAATGTGTTTATTTTGCATGCTAGCTCTTGCCCTGGAGAGAATTTTGTATGAACTTAAGAAATTGAGTGGATGAATAAAAGCCATTCAGTCCATTATACGTCATATTAAAAAAAAAGATTCTAACCTCTCAGAAGACTGTATTTCTATTGTGATGTTTTTAGGCATTTTCAATAAGGATCGTAAGTTTTATAAAGACTAATATGTTAATAATCTTTTTTACTCAAATGCTTCCATAAGTGTTAATACGCATGCAGTTTATGTACAAATCTTAAGATGGTAATAATAAATAGAACTTTACTGTGACTGCTTCAATCTAGCTGGGCTAGAAAAAAACAAACTTGAGAAATAATGTGCAATATTGGCTCACCTGAAATTATTTTGAAAACTGAATATATCACTGTATTTATCTAACATGCTTATATACATACTATGTAATATTGCTTTTTCTTAAATGCTGTACTTATAGCCTTTACACAATTGTGAAAAATTTGTCTGATTACAAAGACATGAATTCTTTTTCAAGTATCGTTTAGATTTCYAATTAGTAGAAAAGTGCAGAATTAATTGAATCATTTTGAAAGGAATAAACTAAAAAAACGAATGTCYGTTGTGGAGGGGRAAAAAAAGTGCTTTCTARGTTTACCCAAAATGTTGTGTGTGTTATTTTAACTTTCAAAAACAGTAAGAGCTTTGTTGTTCAGAGAATAATGTACATTCACTGACATAATTGTTTTAAGGAAAAAAACTTTTCTAAGTACAAAGCCTTTACTGTTGAAATACTTTAATGTGGCTTATCTCATTTTGTATGTATGGCTGTATTCTTCACTATGAAACTGGGGGATAGGCTTTACTRTAGTCATGTGGTCAAGTGTTGACTTTGTGGATACTGTTAATTCTCACTTTAGCTCCTCTTAAATTGGATTTTGATACTCTCAAAAGGAAGAAAGTGTCACTGAGAAATTATTTTCTCTAATAATTTTCATATGAGCTGTACTTAGTTGCATAGAGATTATTGGCTTCAGTAGGGACTGAGAACTCTGCAGTTACCTAGTTTCACTAGCAGCATTACACTCACTGGAAAAATTATCTTGATCACAGTGAAATTCTTGTTCATATAATCTGATGGGTTCTGTGCTTCACTGTAAAGAAATTACTCCTTACATTAACACATTTTGACCTGAAAATTTTTTGCAGTTAACATTTGAGAAAATGCCAGTGTTAGGATTTGAATGTGTTACGTTTAAAAATACAAATCGTATTTGAATTGCATCTCTGATCGCTTGCAATAGAATATGTTTAACATCTTAGTAGAGATTAAAATGTTGATTTGGAGTAAAAAGTAAGAAACTGGTAAAATAACTTGTTTTGAGAAAAGCTTCTTTTCAATATCAACTTTTTAATTTTACTTTACAGTATGTGGAGATAAAATAAGACCTACTTTCGCACTGTCTTCTGTAGTATTATATTTCCCTCAAAATCCTTTCCTTTCTACGATGTATGTTATAGCAATTCTGAAGAAGTAAACAGTTCTAATTACCACGATGTTGATTAGCAGCTTCAAATAAACCCTATCGGAAGAAAAAAGAGCAGTCAATTGTGCCAGACTAAAACTAGAATAATAGGTAAAATTGCATATTAAACACTTGATCTGTAATCAGTGAAACAACACATTGCATTATGCATTGATAGCCTTCGAGACGCACTGGATTTTAAACTTTGATTAGCCACATCTCCTCTCAAGGTCCTCTGYATGAGGGAGCTGCCTGCAGCAAAGTTGTCATGAAAGTATTTTTTGAAACCTTTTCCTTTTAAGAGAAGGAGTTTAGAACAAGGGTGCCACTTCAGCTGCGAATACCATTTGGTAAGAGTCGAGGAACTAAATGTGGAATAAAACCCAGTGATTGTTAGTTTGCTTGCAATTTTTTTGCTCATATGAGTTACTGTTCTATCTGAATGTTGCGCTTAAAAATACAAAGTAGTATTGGAGTTTACTTTCTGATCCCTTGTTATAGACTGTTTAACATCTTATTAGAGATTAAAAAGTTGTTCATACTTATTTTAAGGCAGTATACTGTAACTTTTAAGTTTCTTCCCATTTAAACCCCTCCCCCACCATTTGTTTTTCATAATTCTATATGTGATATTAGTGCAGAAATCTTGTTTAACTTCACAAGATTTATTCTCAGGTTCACTGAAGTACTAAAGTACTGTATTATTATGTTCCTGTGTACGAACAATTATTGTTTCCTCATACTTAGCTCATGAAATGTCACTGAACAATGAATTACTATTTCCCTTAATACTGCCCTGGGATTGAGGAGATGGTAGGTTGAGCGGGAGGCATGGTGTAAGGCAAAAGAATTGATTGTCAATACATTTTAGTTACTTTTTGCTGTATTTTAATTTTGCATGGTTTTCAGAAGCAGTACATCTCTCTGTATCTTTTTCTAGTTAGCTAACTCATAAGCAGACTTTGTAGCAAAGGCGAGTGCATGTGTGCTGCTTTATGCTAACAGCTAATTGAACAGGGCATTTCCAGAGACCACCACCACCACCTTTCAATTTGAAAAACATGCAGAGCCAGGCTTCTTTTCTATAACACTTTAATGCTATTCATCACTGGTTTGCTATTGTATATGATTATGAGTAATCTACAATGGAACCTTAGAGCAGTCTAGGTTATATAAGTTTTGCTAATGTTAATACAGATTTCMCTAGTTGTTCTAAAGCACTTCCAAATATGCTAGTTTCTTCTGCGTGGATGTCTCWTTTCATAAATAATCGCTACTCAGACAATAAGCCTGAGCTGTTATGTAAATATTTTAATATTATTCTTTTACTGATAGCTTTTACTAAAATGATGTGTGATCAGTGCAAGCAGAATGTGTTTAAAAATGTTATGAATAAATATGAATAATTTTTATAAGCCAATCAGCTCCTTAGGAAACATGAAATTTTACTTTTCATACTCTCATGTCTGAAAGAGCTACTAGTCATAATCAAAGATTTCCAGTTACTATTCCTTTAAACTTTGCCTCAGTTTTAATCATCTCTCTCCATCATTCTATAGTCAGTTCAATCATCTTTGGACCTTCTGAAACCATTTAAGTAAAAAAAAAGCTTTATCATATCCTTTTATTTTTGCTTTTGTTGCAGTATTCAATCTTCTTCCCTCTCCTGTAATCTACTTCACTGTATTTTTTAAAAACTGTTATGTTCACTTTTTAAAATTTGAGATGTGCTTTATTTGAAATTGGACTGTAGCCCAGAAGTGTTATAGCAGCAACTTGGTAAAAAGGCAGATTACATTATCTGTATTTTCCGTTATTAATTCCCAGAGCTATTGAAAGTATAAAATAGTTGAAACACTGAGAGACTTGATACCTGTCACAAAGTTGCTATAGTTGTGATGGTCTAAAGACACAAGCAGAGCAAGGTCTGTAGGTACTGGATCTCTTACCCATCTTTTAGATTGAGTGACACAACTGGGAAACAAATGGACAAGCTTTTAGTCACACAAGGCCTTGGTCTCTTCCCGATCAGTTAATGATTCAATGGCAATTGTTGATTTCCTGTCTTTATAAAGACACCTCCTTTCTCTACCTTTCAGCTGATGATCAAAACCAAGCAAAACTTCGGAAAGTGCCTGTCTGTTACGTTTGTGACATTCACACAAACTGAAATACATTAAAGAAATTCTGCTATGTGGCCAACCGCTCTATCGGTGGGCATAGCCGTGTCAGGTTTACATTTAATCGTTCTGTTTATACAAAAGGATATAAAAGTGACTGGATAGTGTTATCCTCCAAGAGTCTGAAGAGCATAATTTAGAGTTTGGGGAATAGGGAAAATATATTGCGCTTATGTACAACAGTTATGAAATACTGATAAGCTTGTTGCAGGCTGGTAGTGTTAAGTTTGGCCAAATCGGACTTTGAGTCTGTGATCTCGGTATTTCTGAAGACTAAAGAAGCACAATGTGAGCTACAGCAACAGCAGCATCCGTTCCGTATCTTCAACCTGCAGGGAGAGTAATCCTCACAAAGCCCCCCGCGTACACGCTGGCCTCAGAGACTTCTCCTTTCTGTGAATAAAAAGAATAAATTAATTGCACAAATCCACACTATAACTCATTGAGGTGGGACAGGAATTTTAAACTCATATTCTGAGTTCAGTGGATTAGAAACTTATGCACAATTTCATGACCTATTCTGCTCTGCCAGCAAGCTTTATCCTTATTTTGCAAAAAGTAAATTGCGATTTGAGAGATTTATCTTTAATAGTCTTGGCCTTTCTACTACATTTTTTTTCAGTGAAAATCAGGCATGAGACTTTTTTCGAGGTAGGCAGAGTGCTGTAGAACTGCTGTACCTCTGTATGGGACACAGAGYGTGAGAAAGAGCATGATATTAGGGGAAAGATGGTTTATCCCACCCAAATGTTGGAAATGTGTTCGCTTTCTCAAAACACAGGGAAATAACATACGTGAGAAAGTCCAGCTCTTCGTCAGGCAGGCGCTGCTACCCACTGCTCTTCAAGCACGCAGCCCCTGCAGACCCGAGCCTACCTTTCCAGGCAACCAGATGTGAAAGAGTGATTCAGGCAACTGAGGAAAAACACCACAGGAAGTGCGATATTGGTGACAGAAGAGACAAAAAGGAGAGTATCTTAAAATGTGTTTCCAAAAAACCCTAAGGACAGTGTGGATGCTAGACTCAAAGGGGGGGTGCAGACTATTTAAGGGCAAGATACATTTTTGTGTTCCCGCTTTTGGAAAATGGTAGAAAACCAGCCTGAAGGGTATGTTTAGGAGTASGATTATTAGTACGTGGAAACGTATGTTGGAAATCGGACCGGGAGCTTCTCGCGAAACCGGGCAACCCGCTGGAAAGGGCGCACCGCCGCAAGGCTGGAGCCTCGCCGAGCCGGGCCGGCCACCCGAGGGGCCCAGCGCCGCGCTGCCAGCAGCGCCCTTCCCCGAGGCG
>NW_028186645.1:7462169-7529745 GCF_003343005.1 Rhea americana
AAAAAAAAAAAAAAAAACCCTCCGAAGTCTGGAGATGGAGAACTCGAGATGACTACCAAGAAGAGAAGGTAAAGCAGAGAGAGGATGGGGTGCGATGATGGTATTGTTGGGGGCACATTGCGGAGGCAGTGGTAGCTTTGCACATCTAGGGAGAGAAGAAAACTGTGTGGTTGAAGTCTATGGGAATACAAACAGAAGAGCAAAAGCTTGAATCGAAGAGGAGGGAGAGAATTTAAGGACTTCAGTAACTGAGTGATGATCCCGAAAGTAACCCCTATTCTGTTGGTTAAAAGAAAATGCAGGGGAAAAGGGGAAAGGTGTTAATATTTAGTTTAGGGAGATGTTTTATTGAGTGTCTCTCTAGAATAAGTGTTATTGCTGTATAGCAAAATTGAGAGGAAGAATGCAATGGAAAACAAAGTTTACAAGGCAATCTTAAGGAATTCCATTAAGACGGAATATTGACTAATCATAGAAATCCATTCAAGAAAATGTAAGTATTTTCTCAAGTGTCTGGTCAAGAGGAATGTTGTCATAGATTACGATGTATTGAGTTGAACCAGAGTGAAAAGATGGAGTGTGAAGAAAGAAGTTGATAACAACATGTGGTTTTCTAAATTTGAATTTGAAAACYTAAGGAAGAACTTGCATCCCCAAAAGATCTGAAGAAAAGCCAGAACTCCAAATGACTGGATCTTGTTGAAAGGATTATAATAAATATTTTTTTTTTTTTAAATAAAGAGGGGGCAATAACATTACAGAGAGAGAGAAGGTTTTTCTGCCCCTTCAGAAAGGCAGAAGATACTATTGACAAGTTTCTGAAGGTAGCTCAGAGGTAGATAGGTGTTTGGTTGTTTGTGTAGTACTTGCAGTGAAAGTTGTAGTCCAGAAAGCTGTCCAAGAAGTAGGTTGTTAAATCCTTAGTTTGACTTCAATTTTGAGTATTTTTTTTTAACCCAACTCCAACCATGTTGGAGAAGATAAGAGGAGGGAARGAGGGAAACAACTTCATTTTGTCCATATACTGTTGTGTAGGGAATTGGCTCTGACTCTTGAGTGTTGCAGCATTTTAGCTGAGGATATAAGCATTTCTGATAATGGGGCTTTTTATTCCTTGAACCCAGATGGGAAGGATCCTTTGGGGAAGTCCTCTTATATTTTCCTTGATCTTACACTATTGCAAATCACTAGCCTATTACCTTATCTGGATCTCATTACACCTGGAAACTGTTTACTTTTGTGGAAGAGTAGTTGACAGAAATTTTAAGAGGCTACATCATTATTTGGATTTTTTTGCACTCACATGGTATTTTCTATATTTTTGCCCACGTAACTTGCAACCTAAATTAGAGCAAGGAACAAATAACAATGACAGCTCCCAGGATGAARCTATGTGTTTGTGTGCGCATATGTAAGGCACTAGTAAATACTTCTAGAGAAGTGCAGCTCTTGAGAGGTGCAGCATTTTATGAGTGGACTTGATTATCGTATTGTTTTCTCTGTTTTGTTCTGCTCATGGATCCTAATGCATCAATTCCCTCATAGAATTAAGCGTCTTATTAGAACATGGCAATGGATCAAATCTAAATGTCAGTGTATGTAGGATATTGGATGCACAAAAATGGCCCTTACTAGAATTAGTTTCTATATCTGATGGATTGTGTTTGAAAGGCATTGTGAAGGTATTGAGGTTTAAGATAAAACGGAGGAGAGAAGTAAAAGGGTTGGTCACTGCCTTCAGTATTCTGTAAGTCATAGTCACAGTTTGGATAGTGGAAAATATATGTTCTATGTCAAGCTTGTGACTTGCATTGTTTTTGCATGAAAGGATAGATAGATGAAAAAAAGGTCTTTAACGTAACTCAGTTGTTTGGTGCTTATTCAATTCATGTCATATTTTGCTCCCTCAGAACCAGAACTCAGCAACAGTAGTAAGATCGATACAGCATAACACAAATCTGTTTGAGATCTTGCTTTGTAAGCACTTTGATTGGGTCAGGATTGTTATGTGCAGAATTTAAGAAAACAGTAGCAGCTGGCATAGAAAACATCATGCTACTCTGAGATTCACAAAGATGTGACACTTGGCTGATACATAAGCTGACTGATTTTAAGAAAGAGGCCTTTCCTCAGGGTTCGCATCCTGAGTATGCCTTAATAAACAGAATGGAATGAGACAAGCCTGAAGTAGCTAGAAATATAATCTTAAAGCAGCTTTCACTGAGGCAACTTTGTGTAGATTAGCTTAAGTAACAAAATGCTTCCTTCTAAGAAAATGATCTGAAGAAATTTTGGTTGCATTTGTTGAATTTTACCTAACATTGCAAATGAACATAACGATGGTGAAGCCCTATCATAAGAGTTAGTAACAGCAGTAAGCAGAAACTTAATTGTTCACAGATTGGAAAAAGTAAAACATTAAGTATTGAATATCTAATATTAATGAGTGAGAATATATTTTAAAATGTGACCAGAATTGGGGAGCATCAGTTATAGAATTTTTTTCTATTTTAAGCCAGTTTGAATGGGCCACTTTTAATTCAAGGCTTTAATTATGGGAAAAGCAAATACAACTTTGTTTTGGAAAAATTGATTGGCATCAAAAACTGTTGTGCACAGAAAATTCAACAYGCAATAACAGGTTTTCCAAAAATCACAGCTTAGTGTAGTGATGGCTGCAACACTTTGATGTTAGTAGTCACATGTAGTTGAAATCCCATTAATATTTTTTTCCATTAGCACTTTTGTATTTGAAGAGATCTGTAAAGTTGCTGTTCTCAAACATTGAAAAATAAGACTTATGAAATACCAGTGCTGCTCCTTTTTCAGTAAACTTGACAGAATGTGTTGATCTTACAAATGACTCATGTATTTTAATGAAATGTTCATCTTCTGGAGGGTGTGTTTTGAAGCCTCTCTGCAACTTTTTAGTTTATTTTTATAATGAGTTTATCACATCATTCATGGTTCTGGGAATTGGATGGCTGGATTTCTGTGGAGTTCAAATGATAATTTTGGAAGCTGGCATTCACGTTTCAAAGCTGCTTCTAAGTCATGAATTTATGATCATGACTGATGGAACAGTAGCATCTCAAAGGAAGTTATTGCAGTGGACTTCTGTATTAAGATTGTAGCTACTCACAATGTTCTTGGAACATCAGCGTTCAAATAGTTTCTTTCCTTCCTTTGGAAACACAGTGAGGAAACCTTAGGTCAGTTCAGTGGCAAGCTGAGTGGGTAAAATAAAGAATGCATGAATTTCCGTGAGTGTTTCCGGCCATTCACTGTCGCTACAATCAGAACCTGACCTTGCTCAAGTGCAGTGCAAGCTATGGTCCTCTCTGAAGAAGCACTGAGGAAGCAAATTTCTCTAGCTGCAGTGAGGTAAAATGATGTAGTTCTCTAGAAACCTTAGCTGATATGAAATACTCCATTAGTTAGGCAAGGGAGAGAATGCATGCCCCTGAAGTTTGCTGATCTATATGTTAGCAAGAGCACTGTGACATTGCCATGAAAATAGAACATTAGCTAGAGATATCAAGTTTGCTGATGACCAGCCTTTAAGCATACTTCTGTCTTGCTTTCTTTCCAGTTGAATTTCTTACTCCTATTACTGTATCTTTTTTTTCCCTTTGATTTTTTTTTCCTCTGCCTGCTTTCCCCTGTCAACACCTAGTTTCTAATCTATCTTTCCTCACACTTACTTTGCACAGTTAAGGAGCAAATAGGAGCTGAGAGCAGTTGGGAACAGAGTACCAAAACCAAAGGATTGGAAATTTTTTGTGTGTTTATTTTTGTTTGTCACTTTCTATGCTTTTTGTACATCTTTATATGAAAAGGAAGTAAAAATAGTAATATCTTACCRGTTTTCATTTATTTTGTTCCTTTGTGAAATTCGAGCTTTCAGATGTATAAGGGTAAAGCTTATCCTCAGGGTAAACCAAGGGTTTGTTAGTCTGTTCAGACTCATGCCCTACTTTAAAGGTATTTACAAAATTTGTTTGTTTTGTACAGAAACAGCTTGTAATATAATTTATGTGTGCAAAGCTTTCAGAAGAGGTCCACACTTCTACCAGAAAAGTTTGCAGGTCGCTTGAGTGACCTGTCTTTTTGCTTTTCCACAAAAATGGGGTGTACTCTTTCTTTGTGGTCTATCTTGTTTTCCTTCCTGTGGAGTTGCAAGAATATTTACAGAATAAGCATCATAAGAGCATGTATTTTGCTGAATGAACGAAGAGCAAAGATAGTGGAGGTACTTAGATGGATTGCCTTATTTTTGACTGACAGCTTTGTTTCTTCAGATAGCCAGGGGTGTTACAACAGTGCAAGTAATGGTGTAGATCTGCTGCTCGTGTTCCAACCAACTTGTCATCCGGAAGGGAAATGCTAGCGTAGTCAGTCTGTGATTTCACGAGTAACCGAGCTGGTCTAACACCTTGCTGCTTTCGTGTGGAGGAGGTCTTTCTTCTGGCCTGTGCTCAAGCTGCTCCTTCCCTCTATGCTTTCTCTTGGCCCCATGTTCCTGCCCTCTCCGTTGTGTTGATGAACACCAGAGGTGGTGTTTAACATGCCAGCCCAACAGAAAACTGGGTGCTCCTCTTTCTGGGTTAGTTCCTGCTGTCTTTCTGAGCTGGATGGCATTGCTGAGGGGTCTGAAGAAGGTAACAAAACAGCTGAGGGAAGCTGAACAGTGGAGCACCTAGCAGAGGGCRAAAGTAAATGGGGTTTGGAGTAGATGTCCTCTTTTTAGTGACCCTGCTGGTAGAGACTTGCCCCTTGTGTGAAGCTATGTGATTGATCTGAGTGGACTGAAATAAGTACTTCTGGGTATTTGGAGCTTATAGATATTTATATTAAATTATAAGGATTCTTCCATGCATCATATACAAAATTATTTTCAAAATTAGCTTTTTCATGATTAATGCTGTTGGTTGTACTCTCTCTGTTTAGAAAATTAAGGCAGAAATGATAGCTGATAGCCTGACTTGACAGTACATGTAACTGGTATATATTGGTATATAGATGCTCTAGGTTGCTTTAGCCTAACTTCAGGGGTTAAAGTTTACTTTTTTTTTTAATAAGCTCATTATACTCAGGATTGCTTATATCATTTTTTTCTTGAATTGTATTGGCACCAAGATAAAGAAGAGGGAAAATGTTTGCAAAAATACAAAATATGRGCTATTTCCCTGCAGATATATATTGTAAATGATCAGACTTTAGGATGTGATGGTTAGATTCTCTGTGATTCTATCTGTCCTGAACATGATTTAGTCTGGTCTGATAGGATGGGACTGGAGACAAGAAATGGGTTTTTAAGAAGTAAGGGGCAGGCTGGTGGGATAAATTAGAGGGAGTGAGAATGTCTGCCTGGTAGTGAAACGTTAGTTGGTAGCAAGGTCTCTAATCATCAGAGAACACTTCTTCCAGAGGCTGGAGTGGAGATAGATCAAGAGTGTTGAATCTCAGCATTTCTCTGGTGTCAGCAAACGTTTGAGAGAATGTGCAGTGGCAGGTATTAGTACTGTGATCAGAGGAAGTTATGAATTACTCTGGTGCTTCTGGAGACAACATTGCCTGAGTTTTTGCAGGTTCCTTTCCCACTGCTGATCTTTGATTCTACTGAAAAGGTGTTTGTGTAAATATAATCCTTCACTATAACCTTGCGTTGGCTTTAGGAAAAGGGAATGCATGAACAGTATTTTTTTTTTAATATGGTTTCTACGGGCACCCTTTCAAAAATAAAAKTGAAGTGTCTCCTTTTACACATTTTGGTACAGCTTTATAGGCGTGCACRCTGTTCTTTCTTTCTACAAGACTTTTGCTCATTCAGTTCACAGAATAGACTGACCTCTGGAGACAGAGCTATAAATCTTCAGGCTGGAAGGGCACAATCAGTACCTCCACAATGCTTGTGGAGTTAYCACATTGGAAATCTCTAATATCTGTCATACTGTAGTAGGATAAAAGCAATTTGCCATAAGTAAACTCTGTTATTAAGTTTGTCACCAATATTGGTATTCTTTAGAGATGACATATTAACAGTGATTAATCAAAAATCCTAGTTTTATCAGCTGGTCTACAGCTGATGTTTCTGTAATATGTAAAATGWGGTAAAACAAAGAAAGGACTTTGGAGTGTGTGCTTGTATCATCTGGAAAAGAGGTCAAAACTTTACCCTATTAGATACTTAGGCTTAGTTATCTTTATAATTGAAGTAGGTCTTGAATGCTTAATCTGCGCTGAAAGAAAGGAGGAAATAAAAAAAGGAGTTGTATGGGACAGTATTTGGCAAAGGCTGCTGTTCCTCTGGTGTGTTCTCAGTTAAATGGCTGAAAATGTTGCGTTTTGCATGTAATCTGGGATTGTGTATTGTTGTTTTGTTGTTGCAACAGCTGTGTGAACTAGAGCTGCCACTTTACTGGAACAAAGTAGTAGTTTTTTCAGCTGCAAGCATATTTGGTGCTGGAGCCCTGATGCAGACATCTCCRTGGTTGTGCATTTACAGAGAGTCAGGAGGTGGAAGGTGTTGCCAGGCTTCACAAAAGACTTCTCCCTTCCCTGTCCCAAAAAGCAACTTAAATTGTGCTCTTTCTGCAAAAAGTAGGTGAGATGCCTCTGGCTCCAAGCAAATCCCAAATGCAGCTCACCTCAGCTCAGTAGCTTGTTTTCTCTCAGTAAAACTTATGGAAAAGTAACCAAAATATGAAAGCACTAACAGTTTCCATGCCCTTTCCTATTTCTGCTGCAGCTAATTATGWGAAAAAGTTGATGTTTAYTTTTCAAGTGTACCTTACTTCAAATTCAGATTTGTCTGGGCTCATCTTCCAGACACACTTCTGTTTTTCTTTCTACCATTTTAATTACAGTCTCTTTACCTTAACTGGGAGAAAATGTTGTGCTTAATCAAGGCTCTATTTAGATTGCTCTAAGGATTTAAGGAGAGTGGACAGCTGATAAAAGAAGAAATGATTAGCTGCTAAAAGATGCTTTCTGTCTCAAAGCTGGTAGTTATGTACCCAAGACAGTCCTCTCTGATCTATGGGTGTGGGCTGTTGCCTTGCAAGAATTTACTTGTGGCTTTCCTAGAGGAGCTAGTGGGGAGAAGGGGACACATGGAGGCTCTTTGGGGAGTGACTGGCTTTTGGAGATGGTAAGATACTCCAGTATCCCCTCTTCTAGGGAAAGTGGCTCATCCCTGTGGTTTCATCTGAGCTTTGGGCTTCCAGTCAGCCTCTAGACAAAAACAAAACAAAACAAAAAAACAAACAAAACCCACACTGTTTTGGCCTGAGAATGAATCAGTGACCAATACTGAGCGCTTAATTAATACTGAGAGCTGTTCAGAATGTGAAGGTGAGAACTGAGACCTAGATGGTGAGGACAAGGAGAAACGAAGTGTTCCCATGAATGAGAAGTCAAGCAGAATCATGGTGTCTTCAGTCTCTGTTTATCAACCTACTTCCCACCCCACCCTTTGACTTCAGAGAGCAGAAGTTGGATTTAGGCATCATAGTCTGTAAAATTTGTTAACTTCAGGTGCTGCGATKTAGTTCTTCATTAGAGCAAGATCCCAAACCACTTCCCCCATGACATGGTTTTGTTTTGCCTTCCCCTGAAATTGGCTCAAGGCTCTTTTATAGTCAGTAGTGTCAGGGAAACTTGTTTGCCCTTTGAGACAAGCCATGGAAAGAAGGAAGACTGAAAAGAGTTCCTGTCTGCCACAGTGTGTGGTTTTCTTGTTCTCTAAGCCACTATTTGATCATCTGTTTGATTTGAACAAAATGTAAACGGATGAAAGCTAATTTCTGATCATTCTCCTTCAGTGTAGCTACTAGAACTATGGCGATGTTTATTACACCAAATGTTTATTAGTGTTTTACAGGTGAAATTGGGAGATTGAGCAAATAAAGAGCTATAAAAATAATTTATTTTTAAACAGCTGTTATGTTTTTCTGTTCTTTCTGTTCTGTGCCCTCATAAAATAAATTTCTAGCAGTGGTGCTGTGGTAGTAATTTGCTTAAGCTATAAGCATATACATAAATAGTCTTGGAAACYACAGTAATGGACTTCAGAAAATGCTTCATAGCACTGTTCTTTGATTAATGGTCATAAGTGCTCTGATTTCCCTCTAATTTGTGTATGCCTAGTTCAGCTACTTGTTGGACTGGTTGAATAGGGATTATAGTAAGGCTGAAACTACTTGTGGGACTTCTGACTAGTAACATACTGTGGCAGTAGCTCAGCATCTCCCAGGCTGTAAGTCATTTTTCCACTTAAGATTCGGCAATCTAGTGATGTTCTTTCTCCCTTTTGGGGAGGGGAGAGGTGAGGAATTTTGTAAAATAAATTTACTACCGGACAACACACTTCTGAYGTTCTGAAGCGTGAAAGAACGTCAGTTGTAGACCTTACTGTTTTCATTGTAAATACTGTTTTCTCACTTCATTTTTCTTTTCATGTCATTTGGATTCCTTACGGTGCGTGATATTTGTGGTTCCTCAGTATTCTTTGGAAACAAAGTTTGCTTAGCAAAGTGTTAAACTGAACAAAAGGAAAGGGGAATATTTGTTAAATACTTTGTTTTGGTTGGATATAGAACAAGGTTGAAGCATCTACTTGCATAACCCTTAAAACTTAGAGTGAACAGACATTTTTATCCATTTTTAAATCGCCACTTAGCTTTAAAAATATAGTTAACAAAATTCATTTTCATTGTTTCTCTCCCAAGGAGAACATTACTGTACTGAAACTCAAGTATTATTTTTAATGCTTCATCTTATTTTTTTTTCCTCGCTTTTCTAAAGCGTCAGGAGGCTTGTAAACAGAAATCGTGCGCTCAGATTTTCTCTCTGGAGCATTCTGAATGTTATTAGCAAAATGCCTGCACTGAAAGGACCCCTCGGTGACCTATTCTTTGCAAGGCAAATAATCGAATCCTGTGAACGTTTCTGAAGCACAGTTTTACAAGTTTGTAACTGGTCACTGATCTCTGAGATACTTTCACACAGCACATACCTTATACCTACTATGGTATGAAAAATGAGACTAACCAAAATTGATTGCATTGCTATGCAAAAACAGCTATATGTTCTGTGTATGCAGTTTATACTCTGATTTCCAGGGAGGTAGAACAGGCTGAGGAAAGTATAACCCTGCAAAGGTATGCTAAAGATATCTTTGAACAGGGAAAGTCTGATTATAGTATTCAACTTTACTATCTGTTTATAATAATACAGTAGCTAATGAAATGTGGAATTCAGAATAAGTCTGTCGAAAGGGGATTTGGTATGAAATGTCAGGGTTAGATTTGGTCCTTAATATTTTTTTTAGTTTGCAGCTAGAAACCGAAGCTAGGCAAGTGACTGGTTTTTATTAATTACACTAAGAGTTCTGTTTGAAGGAAAAGAAAGAAGCTGCAGAAAACAAACTGTAACAGAATAGATGATGAGTATCTGAAAAAATCATGTTAGGATATTGCTTCTCTTGGAAAATTTGCTTTATTGCGGAAAGTGACAACTGTCTCTATCGTTTGTGCTTTTTTAGTATGTTGTATCAGTGCTTGCAAAAAATCTGTTCATATTGATGGAAAATTACCCCATGGTGGCATAATTAATGTATGAGTCATGAGGTATATTTTTAAAGAGGATGGAGAAATTAGAAACCCGTGTGTAACTGCAGAGCAGTGATCACACTGAGATTAGAGGTGTGGTGCGTTAGCATGTGTGATTTGTTGGACTACCTTGGGAGAGGTAGAGAGACATTGTCTGAGCATTAACGGGTTGGACTAGAAGAGCCAAAGATCAGCTGGGGTTGAAAGTCGAGAGATGTAAAGGGCAATAAAAAAAGCTCAATAAAAGAGATATGCTGATGGCAAAAGGAAAGCTAAAGAAAACGTGGGGTTACTTACTGCTCTATGGGGTTTGGAGAACGAGTGAGAAAGGACAAGGCTGATATACTCAGTACCTCTTTGCCTGTTCTCAGGCTTCCCAGGTTCCTGAGCACTGGTGGAGTCTTGTGGAGTGAAGCATTACCCCTAATAGAGGAAGACAGAGTTAGGCACAGTGAGTGGCATACACAACCCCACAAGACCCAGATGGGTTACACGTGAGAGTGCTGAAGGCTTGGCCAATGTTGTTGCGAGGCCACTCTCTCATCTCTGAAATGTCATGATCATCAAGGGAGATTCCTGGTGACTAGAAAATGGCAAACCTCATGCCTGCTTTCAAGAAGGTCAAGACAGAGAGTCTGGGGAACTATAGACTGCTCAGCCTAACCTCAGGCCCTGAGAAGATTAGGGAGCAAGTCATCCTGGGAGCTCTGTCTACATGGAGCTAGTTGGAAGAATAAAAAGGTAATTGGGGTCATCTGACATGGGTATACCAAGAGCTACATGATAACTTTTGATGTTGTGGTGACAGGCTGAGTGAACATGGGGATGACTGCGTGTATTGTTCATCTTGACTTTGCCCAAGTTTTTGACACAGTTTTCCATAGTATTCTTGTAGCTAAATTGAAAATACGTGACTTGGATAAGTGGACAAGAGGTAGGTGGAAAACTGCCTGTATTGCTGGGCTCAGAGGGTTGTGGCCAGTGATACAGAGTCCACCTGTGGCCTGTTAAGAGTAGGACGTATGGATTGATGTTGGGGTCAATGCTGTTTAATACCTTTCTCAGCCATCTGGACATGGAGAACGCACCTTCAGTGATTTTGTGGGTGAGAAAAAAATGAAGGATCTTGACAGGCCAGAGAAATGGGCTAACAAGAAAATCCATGAAGTTTAGCAAAGGCAAATGCCAAAGTCCTATATCTGAGGTGGAGTAATGATACAGGCTTGGGGGGAGGGGGTCAACTAGAAGACAGCTTTATAGTATCTGAAGGTCCTGGCAGACAAAAAAGGGRATGTGAATTGGCAGCATACACTTGTGGCAGTGAAGGCTGACCATGTACTGTGCTCTGTTAGCAAGACTGCAGCCAGTATTTTGAGGGAAATTATTATTCTCCACTGTTTCTCACTTGTGAGACCTCATCTGGAGTACTGTATCCAGTTTTGGACTCCCTAGCGAAAGAGAGACATTGATACAGTAGAGCAAGTCCTGTGCAGGGTCACCAAGACCAATACACCAAGCTGTATTTATTCAGTCTTAAAAAGAGAAAGCTGAGAAGGAGTCCTGCTGTTGTCTTTTCTACTCTCCCATTGAGGATGAAGATGGCCTCTTCTCAGAACTGCACAGTGAAAGGGTTGGAGCCAATGAACACAGATTGCAATCTGAGAAAAGTTGATTGAATAGAGGGGAGGAAAAAAAATATATTTACAAAGAGAGCAGTCAGATGTTGGAGCAGGTTGTCTGGCAAAGTTATGTAATCTCCATCCGCGGAAATACTCAAAACTGAACTGGGTATGACCCTGAGCTGCCTASTTTAACACTGAAGTTAGCCCTGCTTTGAGCAGGAAGTTGGACCAGACTGCCTCCAAAGTTTTCTTCCAACCTGTACTTAGTCTGTTAAAAAGATCAGTAGTATGGAGCTGATTACTCCCTATTTGCTCTTTCTATATTGCTAGTCTATTTTTTTCCTACTTAGTACTTTAAAATATCTTTTTCTTTCTATCTGAGCAGGCTTTAATGAAAGAGTAACAAAATATTATTTTAAATTGCTTCAAAAATTCCCGGAAATACATTTGTATTACTGTGAATGTGTGGGAACAAACTGAGTCCTTTTCTACTTCTATTTCTTCAGAGAATTAAAAATTCCAGGTGTAAAATATTAGAGGAACTTACAATGATAGCTTGGTTTGGGGATTACTTAACCTTGCAAAGTTTTGACTGCCTGTCAAATTACAGTAGCGTCTGGGTATAGATGAGAATAGTATGGTCCAGGACTATGAGCTGAATTCAGTAAAGGTGATATTTCTATTTGGCTTTCTTGTCCTCCTCCAGGAGGACCCCTTCAAACAAGCTCAACCTGATTTTTGGGCAGGCTCAGTGTTTGCTAGGGAGTCCAGGGCTGTGGCTAGGAGCGAGAGGCAGTTTGGGATCTCCTGCTTGGGCCCTTTCCTAGGAGAACAAGGTTGGTCACAACTACCTGAATTGGCAGCTGCTGCTGCTACAAGGAAGTGGAGCAGTGGAGTCTGTGGACAAGGGATTTCAAAACCTGATGTTCCCTCCAGTTGTTTGTGTCAGGAGCATCTACCCATTTTCTAATGTACTCTGATATTATATAGGCAAAACTCATACTGCAGGAAAGATTTCCCCCCCCCTCTTGTTTTCTAAACACAAGAAAGACTCTGTAAGTCATGTTAAGTTTTGTGAATCTCATAAATGTGCTCTATTCTGATAGACACAGCAAGTRCTAAAATCCTCTAACTCCCGTGTCTCCTGCTACAGTTAGGAATGGTTTCTTGTGCCTTACCAAAAAATTCTTTCCTACTATAGTAACCCTCTCATACTAGTTCTGTTCAAAAACATTAAATTCCCAATGTGCAAATTTAAATTAGTTTTACCTTCAATGCTGTATACTGTAAGCTGTATCTAAAATATTGTGCAAATATTTTGTACCTGTATTATGTAAAATAGCATACAAAGTTTGAGTCTTCACATTTGTCAGAATGTCAGTTTGACTTTTGTTATTTATTCTGTTAAACTGTACTATAGTCCTGAAGATAGTTGATAAAATGAAAATGTTTCAGTCAAGCTTTAAAATGATGAACTTCTTGCTTAAGGGATGTGCAAGTTGTATGATGGATTTGCAGATGCATGTTTGAACTGTACAGGCTTGTTAGAACAACTAAGTAGCTGTCAGTTTTGCCACATGAGTGTTGAACAGTCAAATAAAAGCARTTTTTTTGGTAGTAGTAATATTTGGCTTTGGGCTGGGAATTCTCTGCCTTTAATACAAGTCAGTTTCCTAGAGTTTCTCTAAAGTAGTGTTGCACTAGGACAATGTTTTATTTTCCCTTCTTTATCTTTCAAGGGACCAACATTTTCTGACTACAAAAACTTTAGTCCAGATACAAACCTGCATCTGGAATACATTGTTGTCATGAGGCTAAACTGAGCAAAAGGGGCACGCTTTGGGCAAATCAAAGCATTCGTGACGAGTTGTAAAGGTGCTCTTAGAAGAGGAATGTACCTGTCCAAAGTGACACTTAAGATTAGTTAGTATTGTGTGATCTAGATATGAGATGACTGTAGCTAATCTGCCTGGATAAACTTTTGTTTGGTGGCTAAAGGAATGGAATTGTCACTGCAGATCTGGGGCTGACAAATTGGATAACTGTGTTCTGAAAGCCAGAGAATCAGTCAGAGTGGTAACCAGGCAGTATCTCTGTCTTGTCTTCATCTAACTCAGATCTCTTTAAACTATTCTGCAAAAAGAAAAAGCAAAACATTAGTGGATGGTAAATGAGGACAAATAAATGTCCATGTCACCATGAATGTCATTCTCAGAATATCAAATTTAAAAACATAAACAGAACAAGAGTAGTTCCTTTGATATCTTTGCTATTTGGTCTCTAATATCTCCTTTCAAGAAGGTGTGATTTAGGAGTTAGCTTGAGGTTTCAAGGAATTTTTTTTTTCGAGGTTTTTGTCCTTTAGCTTGTTAAGACATACTACAGGACAGCATTAGTCTTTATAACTTTTTGTTTAATGACATTGTATGTAGGTTAGATGTACTGGTCCAACTGTGCTGTAATTTGCTGCAGTTAGAGATGAGATGATGATGATGATGTGTTTATAGTTCCCAAAGATTTTCCTCTATAGTAGTACTGAGTTCTACATGTTTTGGGTCTTTCCGTTCCCTTCCCTTAATCTCTACGGGCACTGCTAAAGGTTAGGGCTGTCAGTACCTTTTTCATTGTCAGCTTTTTGTATTCCTCCTTTTAAAATTAATTWATTTATTTTTAATTCAAATTCAGGTTGTTTAGCCCTTGGTTGCAAGATGTGATCTGATATTTTCAAATCCCAAATAATGAAGATATCTCTCACTGCTATCTCATCACCAGAAAAACTACTCAACAGATTTCAGTAAATAAGTCTGGTGGTCCTGGATATGGGCAAAGTAAAGGGTGACCAGTTTCTTGAATTTCAGCAAATGTGCTCGCTCCAGCTTTGCTGAGTAACGTGGTGTTACATTCTGCCACCATGTTGTACTACCAAGTGKTGGTATGCGTCTCAAGAAACTGAGAGAATGACAAGAAATTGAATTTCATACAGAAGGTTTCACGTGACTGGAGCCTTAACAAGGTCTGGGCGATATCTGTGTAGTTGCAGCCCAGATCTGAATGATGATCAAAGCTGTGCTGAGGGACCTGCAACATATAACTAGTTGGACAAATTAATCCAATATCTCTAAGTATTCATATTTAAAGCTACATTAGGCATTTTATGAAACAGAAGCACATTCTTTGGTATTGTGAATATCAGAAGTACCCCTTGCCACAATTGGAAAGCTACAAGATATGTTAAGGCTTTTGAATTAACTGTTGTTTTTTGAGGGAGGAGGGAAGTATACTGGTTTTCAGTTAATGCTTTAATCCATTATAGCTTGGAACATCAGAGACTTGCTTCCACAATGATAGATGAGCAAATGATAAATTGAAAAGTAGAACAAAGTACCATGAAGATTGTGTTAAATCTGAATAATTGACTTTGTGTTTGTATTGATTAGCTTATATTTAAAATTCAGATCTGCAAAGGATTGCCTCTACTGAAATGTTAGTGAAATGAGATGGTTTCTGATATTTCAATATATTTGGTTTTATTTTACAGATGACATGGCAGAACTTCTTCTTGGGGAGTCCAAACTAGAACAATTTTTGAAGGAAAATGCTCTTAAACAGAGCAGTAGTCCCCGGGGCCCCCGGCCAAAGCTGACTGAAGTCAGGAAACATCTCACTGCAGCACTAGACAGAGGAAACCTAAAGGTATGTAAGTAAGTCTGGGCAAGAATAAGAAAAGTTTAAATTTACTTCAGTAGTTTACTAATTATGGAAAAGTTCAGAAAGTTCTTATGTTATTTGTTTTTTTTCATTATTACTTTTATTTTGATGTTATTCCTAGTACATCAATGGTATGCTATTTCATGGATTTTTGTTCCTTCTTGGATTTATGAAGAATAAATCATATAAGATTAGATAAATTCAGATAAATATATTAAATTTATTTTCTTCAGATAAAGTTCATAAATTTTCTTTCATTAATAAAACAAGAAAATGGTTATTGACTTCAAGGATGCTTAGGTAAACTGCTTTCGGCATGTTATTTGGAAGTTTTACTTGGTGTACATAATGCGCTGCAAAGAACAGTGTAGTTACATGGAAGATGTTACAGATATGCAAAATATTTTACGGATTCCTGARAGAGTCTCATAACTATTCAGGAAAGGTTTCTTTAACTTAGAGTTAGGGGCAAGAAAAAGGTAAATGCTTGAGGGATTTCGTCTTCATCTTTTGATAGTAACCATTCTGGTTCTGCTTTGCTTAGTTGTTGTTGTAAGCTACTACATCACTTTATCTTGTCTGTACTCATACCTGTCCCTTCTGAGAGATGAGAAGAACCTTATTTACAGTCATCTCTAACTTCCTGTGTTGCACTTCCAGTGATCTGTGAGAGTATTACTTTTTCCTCCCATTAGTCGTCTTCAAGATATTCCTCTGCCCTGACACTTTGAAACTCTGCAAGTTAAATATACAGGCTGTGGAGCATGTATTACTAAGTTTAAACTTTGCTGTGATCTGTGCTTGTGGTATTGGAAAACAATTACTGGGGRGGTTGTAATGATTCACGGCCTTTAAATAGTTTGTTACCCAGCAAATCTGAATCCTGACCTAGAGGTACTTCTGCTGCATGTATAGATAAATATGTAAAGGTGTAAAATGACTAATAAAGTGAGAATAAAATTACTACTCAGGAGCATGGTGGATTACCATTTTGTGGATTCACCTCCTACCCTAAATTCTCCAAATATTACATAAAGATAGAATTTTGATTCTTTGTTGCTCTGTAATTACAAGAGATGTACTGGGAGGTTTCTGTAGTGAATATATAAAAAAAAAAAGGGACCAAAACACTGTCAATTAGGTGTGTTGTCTCAGAAAAAAAAAAAAGCTTTCTTATTCCTTTTCCTTCTAGCCAGAATTCTTACAAGAAGCGAACCTAATTATGGCCAAGTTAAACTATGTGGAAGGTGATTACAAAGAAGCTCTGAATACCTATGCCAGAGTTGGAGTAGATGACTTGCAGCTAGCTGCAGTGCCACCGTATAGGCTAAGAATGATTGCTGAAGCATATTCTACGAAGGGTAAGATTGCACTTTCCAATATATTAATAAAGTAATTTTAATAAAGTTAATTGCCTAAAGTTAAACAAACTGTTGGCTTGCATAGCATCAACAGGGTGCCAAAATACTGAATTTGTGAATAAATAAGAAGATGGCTTGGCTCCCTTAAATTATTCAGAGTTTATGCTAGATTGACAAGACTCTTAATGTCTATTAGTATTTTCATTTTAATGCTGCCACCACCCAAAATTATTTTTAATGTGTGTATTTGAAAGTCCTTTGATATGTAAATGTCACGATATGTGTGGCTAGATACAAATAGTGTTACTTCTGTTCCTGAAAGTTAAGAGTTACAGGAGTAGTCCAGTGTGGCGCTTGCATGTATTGCAATAGCTGTAGACAGAAATGAAGCACCTCAATTTACTGCACCTTTTACCAAATGTTAAAATGCTTAAGCTAAACTTAAATTACTCCTTTGTTTAATACTGTTATTACGGTTTTGCTCAACTAAGTTACTTAAAGCAATGCTTTTCTTGTGGGGGGTTATTTCTGGTTTCATCTTGTATTGTTTTTYTTTCATGTGCAGAAAGTGACAAGTATAAAATTTTTGTTATTGTGTTTGGTTTTTGAGTAGTACAGTGAAAACTGTAATGCTGGCCTTGTGTCTTAAGGTGGCAGTGCCACTTCAGTTTAGAAAACACATTAATGGGCTGCGAGCTGGGTCAGTGTTTTGAGTGTCAGTTCATATGCCACGGGTTTCTTTAGAGGTGATTAGGGGCTTGTAGTTATTTCTCAACTAAATACCCGCTGTTATTACAGGAATTTTGTGTTTCACTGGAAAAGATATTTCTGCTTGCAGATTCAAGGATAACAGTTGTTATATAAGGATATAACTATATGACTTTTCTGAGTCTTTAGACTGTTTCTTTGGTGGTCTTGAACAAATCATGGTTGTACTAAAAAATGAGAAWTTTTCTGTACTGCTTGTTTGCAAGCATCAGCCCAGCCAATAAATGTGTAGTGCAGCAGTCAACAGAGAGGTAGTAAAAATATCTATGTGTCAGTTGCCTCGTTTCTGTCCAGTTTTGGGGCAGATCCACCTAGAGTGGACCTGCCATCTGCAGAGGGTTTGTATCCTGTCGAGTCTCTACTGATCATGATGAGCTTACCTCAGACAAGAGGCAGGGACTGCTGGTTGTTGTGTCTTAATTGCTATGGAAAGTCCTTTCCGTATTTAGGAAAGGACTACCTCCAAATGCTTAYCTTCTCACTCAGAGGTTTTTGTTCTGTAACAGAGGTGGTAGCTCGAGCAGGACACTTCATTGGATGTGTTGATTCTTCTGCGGTTGTAACGTGGCACTTAAATGARCATTTTACGCTATAACCCTAAACTAATCTTCACAGATGATCTGCTTTCCACGTATGTATCCCATTTTCTTCTTGTTTGTGAACATACAAAATATGTTTTAATAGTGGCAAGAGGAAATAGAATCAGAGCCTGGCAGAAGAAGTAAGATCCTAAAACACTCACTAAACTGTGGTGTTGAGCAGTGTGGGTATATGTGTGTGTGTGTGTGTGTGTGTGTACATTTGTGTGTGTATTTATAAACTTATGTTGCTATAAAGTCAGACTTGACCAAAAAAAAAAAAAGGTGGGTGGGGGAGGGGAACTTACTACTGTCTCTTTGGAGTCTCCAGAGCTCAGACTGTGTCTGAATGAAGTAGCCATCCAGTTGGTAGGTCGTAAACCTCACTGAAAAAGGTTCCTTATGTGCAGCAGTCTACATCAGAAGACTCTGGCTCTCCATCCAGAATGTGAAATGTAGAGTTTCCACGCACAGCCCCAGTCTTCAACTCTAGAATAATTCTGTCGTTAAACTAATGGACAGAAGCCATCTGCTGGCTGCAGTGCATTCACCAAGAGAACCTGAACACTTCTTCATGAATAACAAAGGATAGACGTACATGTTGTAAAATGAGGTTTTTAGGTGTCAGTGCTGATGACAGCCTGTTTGGAAGGGTGCAAGTAAGACATAATATTGGCTGAGAATAGGTCACTTAAAGGATTCAAAGCCATTTAAATCCAGCAAGGAAGACTAAGTGATTGTTAATGACTGAAAATCCTGAGAAAAATTCTAGCAAACTGCCTTTGAAATCTTTTCGGTTTTCTTTGGCTCTTTGGGAGCCTGTAATGTACAGTTGCATTAATTTGTGAATCATGGAGGCCTCAGTATCCACACAGCTGCTGGAAAGTTTTCACTACTCCTAGGGAAAAGGATCAATATTGTTAATGTGATGACAGAGGAGCCTACCTTATTTCATCCAACCAAGCAGCTAATGGGCAGCAGTTTGTAATGATGAGCAAAAAAATGCTTCAGAAAAGAACAGGAGGAACAGGATAAGTTTTCTTTGAGGTTCTGGCAGTAGAAGATTGAAAAGCTCCTGTTAGTGGTGGTATCTTATGCTTTACGTTGACTAGAAAAAGCTGTAAGAGTGGTCTGATGAGAAGATACTCACCACTGTGTCCACTTAGAAAGCATGAAGGAGACTAACCGAGAGCATATGCCTGCGGCAGAGCCTCCAAAACTTAGCAGAGGCAGGATTCAATGGTATTTAGATATCCATCCCTCGCAAGTCAGGAGAAAGTCATTGCCGCACAGTGAACTGAACAGAGTGCAGTTCGGGTGTCTTCCTGCTGTTCTTCACCGCTCCCTCAAATTCACAACTTTAAAACAAATGTGTAGTGAAGGACAGTCTCTTTTTTATGTGGTTAACCTTACGGCAGGCATGCTTTCTGACCTTATTCTTCCCCCTGCCTTTTTTTTTTTTTTTTTTTGGTCCACAGAATCCCATTCAGACATAGCTCAAGTATTTACTTAATAAATAAGGGGGGGCTGTGCTTCTAAGGGATGACTGTATGTAGAAGGTGGTGTATGTGGAAATAGAATATTAATAAAATCATAATTTTGATATTAAGTACAGAATTGTCTTAGTTTCAAAGATTTACTTGAAGAAAGTGAGAAGGGTAATTTTTAAATGTCATATAAAACATAGATATGAAAAGATGGAACCTTCCAGATTGGAAGACCACTTAAATATTCTCAAGTTTTTGTAGAGAGTATTTGGATCAGTTTGTTAAAAGGGTGGTGGTGGTGGGGAAACTGTATTTGCATTTGATGCTTAACAGTGGAAAAAAAGCACTAGATAAAACAATTTTCAGTAGTGAGATGTCTGTGGATGGAGGTGCCAGCTTATTTCAAGAGAGAGTGAGCAGGGAAAGTCAAATGGGCGTAGAAGAAGGACGTTGTAGGGGAGATGGGCCAGTTTGCTTGGCTCTGCTATTACGGAGCGTTGGCCTGAAAGCAGGTGTGGGAGCAGAGCTGGAGCCAGCTCCCTGAAACTGGAGCCTTTCCTATGTTTGTAGCAGCCTTTAAGATAGTAGGCCTATACCAATAATCTGAATTCTCAAGAAACAGCTCAGAAAAATGCTGATTCTGTCTTCTGCCACAGCATGTGGCTTAGGCATGGGTATCTTGTTAGAGTTGTCATATGCAGCAAGAGCAAAGCTAAGAGAGGGGGCTGGGTTGGGGTGGAGAGGAGGAAGGAAGGATAGACTTGAGAGTGTGCTGTCAAATATTGGCTCAAAGTGAAGTTTTGAGGGATTTTGCACATTTTGAACTGGTGCATGTCTTTGATAATTTAGTGTCTGCTGTTGATAAGTAGAGCAGGCCTGTTAAGAGAGAGTATGTTTCCCCCCTCCTTATTGGTATCTGTTTGTTTACTTTCTTTACTACATCATTTTAACTGGCCACACACAATTCTGAGACTAAMGAAAGGTCTTAACATACAAAGAATGGAAATAAGACCAAGTATGGACCAAGAGTCCATAAAAAAGTAATTAAAGACTATGTATCTGGGTGACATTTTTCTTCAAGTTAGACATGCTAATTCAGCTACAACTTTCCRTATTTCTTCCCATCTTACAAGACCAACTGGAAAAAGCTCTGTATGGCATCATTGTCATATAGAAGCATATATTTAGAATCCGTTTCAATATTGACTGAAGCTAATATTCTCCTAGGGATATGGGAACAGAGCAATTAAGTTTCTACAAGTCTTCAGCAGTATATGAATGAGGTAATATAATGGAAAGCGCACATAGGCGTTATTCAGATAGCATGCATGGCAGTATCTCTTCTGTTTCTAAGCAATTATTGTTTGCTTACGGAGGCAGAGATGAGATGCTTGCACAGTGGGATATTGAGGTGTTAATTTGGGGAGGTACTACTTGTCAGTAACACTCAAGTAACAAGTATATATTTAACTGGGAAATAAGCCTATTAAGTCTTAGATATCATGATTCTGATATTGCTGCATAAGTGAAAAGGCATGATTGAAATATGGATTTATAATACTTTTGTTACAAGTTAGCGAATCTCTCCATATGCTTAGAGACGAAAAGAGCAATTTAAAGGTCTGATGTTTTGTAAAACGTGCAACTTAGTAAACTTCTGATTTTTAGTTAAGAAATAGTGTTCATGTTTACTATATTGTAGTAGATAAGTAGGCCGGCGCAGGTATCTGAGAAGATGGCTGTGTTGCATTACAGTGACAAAGTCCTGTCAAGTATGTGAGGGATGTCATATGTAAGTCAGACCATGACATTACAGGATTGCAGCCTTATTGCTACAGGCTGTTTCACGTCTCATATTGCTTGTTCAAATATCTGTGTTTATATTTAGATGATGTATGTTGAGTAAGGTGAGACTGTTTTTACTGCTGCTGACCCATATTCAAATTTAATGTTGCATTTGCCAAGTTAAATGACTGTCTATTAATTAGTTCTATTTACAGAAACATGCAAATGCCCATTAGATTCGGTGAAAGTGTCAGGTGAATGTGAATAGCTACTTTGCAGTTAGCAAAAGATGCTGCACTTAACTTTAATCATATACATTTGTAATAAGATCTTCTGCATTGCTAGCCTGTGTCAGCAGACACCAAGCAGCTCTTCATGGAAGAATGCTAAATGAAAGCTGTTTTAGTAATAATGCCAGAGATCTCTAGCCTCATTAGGCAATGGGTCAAGAACTCAATTTCCTTCTCTTAAGTTCCCTCCTCCTATATTGCTATGTAGGCATGGCAGACCGTCAGCAAGTAGTTTGCTAGGAAGCCTGTGCGCCAGCTACTTAGAGCTTTTTCTGTTAAAATCTGGTATTTCTGTACTCTGTTTTTATACCTTCTCTCCTGCTTGAACAGGGATTGGGAGGGAACCTGGGGATTAGACTTGATTTCTTCAATGTTGCTTTTAGCTCCAGTGCCTGAAATCCAAGCACTGAATGAGCATTTTTTGGTTCTTAATAAAATAGAATTCTTTAGGATTTTTTATTTTTTTATTTTTATTCTTGGTCTTAATTTTATAGAATCTTGCCTTTGGGAGAATGAAGAGAAGGAGAAAATGTTGGGCCAGATTTAAAGTTATTTATTGTGTGATTTAAGCTTCTGGCCTGTTTTTTCATGCCTTATGAAGAATGATGTTACATTTAAGCCTGATCATTTTTCCTCAGAGATTCTTGAAGGAATGATCCTGACAGTTTACAGGAAAAGAATTCAGTATAAATTCAGTGGTTAACCCAACTCTTTTCTCCTGAGTAAGAAGCTACCTTGATGACCTCTCAATGTACTAGTGTGTATTCTTCCGCTTTGCGGAGCATTCATCAGAGGTTCGCTTACTCTGAGATCTGCTACAGTTATCAGTTCTTTCCCCAGCTCTTACCTCTTGCTTGAGCTTTTTCCGCCTTTCTAGAAATTACTTGTCAGGTAAAGGGCAGTACTGTAAAGTAAGTGTTGGTTGACACATAGTTCTTGAAACAAATGCATCTGTGACAATACTGATCTCTTCTGGTAGTAAGTATTTTGTGCTCTTAAGAACTCTCAGAGGAAAAATGTGATCAGTCGTTGTCAGTCCTTGCGGAACGACAGAATGACTGGGCTTGAAAGAGACCTCTGGAGATCATCTGGCCCAACCCTCTGGCACAAGGATGGTCAGCTACAGCAGGTTGCCCAAGACCATGTCCGGTTGGGTTTTGARTATCCAAGATGGAGACTCCACAACGTGTTCCAGTGTTTGACCACACTCACAGAAGAAGAGGTTTTTCTTATTCAGATGGAGTTTCCTGGGTTCAGTTTATGACTGTAGTCTCCTGTCCTGTCACTGGGCAACACTGAGAAGAGTTGGGCTCTGTCTTTACCTTCCCATCAGGTATTTATACATGCTGATAAGATTCCCCTGGAGCCTTCTCTTCTCCTGGCTGAGCAGTCCCAGCCTCTCCTCGTATGAGATACGCTCCGGTCCCTTCATCATCTTTGTACAATCTCAGATAAYGTAACAAACCAGCGTTGAAATATTGTTATGCTTTTATGTACTGCTTGGATTAATAAGTGTTTACTTCAGAAAAGATAAGATGGTTCTTGCCATTAGAAACTTATAATTTCCATTTTCTTTTTAACTTTGAGGAACTTTGAAATGTTTTGAAGAACTAGTGTATCTATGGTATTAGAAAAGCTATACTAATGCAAAAATATAGCTACAGGATGAGCATGTTATGGTAAAATACTGTCTTCAGTTCTGTGAAGTGGTGCTCTGGACTTCATCTAGAACYGATTTAATTCTCTGACTAGTCTGCRTATGGGTGGCTCGCCAGAGCAACTTCCTTAGATTCAGGTTTGCTGAGAAAAGAGGGTATTATCCTCCTTTCTGATGCCTCTTCTAGAAACTAATTGAGTGTGACACTAGCCAGGGAGGAGATAATGTATTCTAACAGTTGCTGGAGATTTTTCCTGTGTCATCTTGGCCTTTTTAGGAGGTGGATGGGTGGGGGTGTTATGAGGCACTTAAACAGAGAAATTATTTTTGTTCAGAGAAAAGCAGAGAAATAATTCTGAAGATTGTCTAGAGATATAGACAGTCTGGACTAAAATAACTTGTAATAACTTGTAATAACTGATAAGTAAGCCATAGCTTAATATGTTTCTTCCTTTTTTTTTTTCCTCTTAATCTTTGTGTATCATTCGTTTGGCTTTCCCTTATTCTTCTTTTTCCCTTATTCTTCTTTTTTTAATAGACGTTACTGCCGAAATACTATAGGGAATCGAGATAGAAAAAAGTACATTACTTTTGAAGAAATGCTCTACAAACAAGTCACAATCTGCGGTTGATGACTTCTAGAAAATAAGACYGTGCCAAAATTCCTTAAGCAGAATTAGTAATGTCCTTTCTAAGTTCGGAAATGCACCRTGGGAATTCCTGGATAGCAATTGTTTCATTTTTTTTCTTTAAAAATTACTGATAAATGTCTGTCATGTTCTACTCAATTGCTTCATCTAAATGTATTAAGCTAAATATTCATCTCCTTTAAAAGGAGATGAAGAATTTTACAGCATTGCAACACTTTCTGCCCTTGTTTTGTATCTCATATAGGGATAATTAAATGTTGTATACTCAGACAGRGTAGGATTTTAGATACCTGTTTAGGGGAAACTGGAATCAAACAGAGGAATCTTTGTCTATGGTGCAGCACTCTCCTCTCCGTCATGCAAAAGCTTATTTGCTTACATAAGAAAGTCTTCACTATTTTTCTTGTGTTGTTTGACTTGACTACCGAAAACAGTAGGTAAACTGTAGGATCTGTTATTAGTTGTGGTCTAATGTAGTTTAGTGGTAAACAGACAAGGTTCTGGCTGGCACCTTGGAAAAAATCTTGGGTACAAAATGATATATCAAATATGATATACTTTTGTCAACYTGATTATATTTTAATAGTTTCAGCAGTGAAACAGCTTCCTATTACCTAGGCGGTAGGCATGGTAAAGGTTTAGGCTCTGCTGTGGCCTTTTGATCTTTGAGTAATTTTTGTTTTATTCTGCCTGTGTAATGAAATGGGCATATTTGTTAATCCGGTTTCCTGAAGAAGCTATAGYTTGGGGGAGTTCTTGTTTTAGTGGTTGGTAAATGAAAATTAATTACTRTTATTGTCTTTAACATAAAAGCTGTTTCTTATTTGAGAATAAGCGAATCTGTTTCACAGGGACTTCTTAAAAATTCTTACTGAGGAGTCCTCTTTGCTGAGTAGTCGGTGCATGGGTGTGTGATGGTAGAGTTGGTTTGGTTTTATATTGTTTCTGTAATATGTGAAAGTTTACTTAGCATAATCTTGTTTTTTTTTTTTTTTTTTTTTTTTTTTTTTTTCTTTTTTAATGTGACCATAGTCACAAGAATGCCATTGGGAATATATGGTAAAGTTACCCACTGTTTGCTTTCTGAATCTTTTACAAAATATGGTTAACTTCATAAAGTTTTCAAAGACTTAAARAAAACCTTTGCCAGTTATCAGGTATTTTAGATATCACACTTTTTTTTTCCTTGCTAGATACTTTTTTTGTTGCTGTTCTACTCTATATTTTGACAAGCAATTTTAGAGTTGCTTTGCAAAACATGTAAACTTAAGTGCTGTGGACTCGTATTCATTTCACTGCTTCTCGCTTTCTTTCCCCTCAGGAGTCATCTTGCTTGATATCAGGACTAGATACATGTGAGATAAATGTCTTCCCAAAATAAAACTGACCCAGTTTGTTTGAAGCTTTTACTTCAAGGTGATTTTGACTGGGAAGGGCTTAAACTTAAAAGCCATGAATATTAAAGTTAATTTGTGATAGCAGCTGGCCTGATATAGTGGAATGCAGAACGTATTTAGAGTAAATATTAATAAAGATTAAGTAAACCAATAGCTATAACCTATACATTAATACAATAATATTACATGGCAGTAACATGCATCTCTTTTCTTAATATTTCAGAGAAGTTTTTAAATAAAGAAATCTATCATTCTGGGGCAAGRGGAAAAGCAGAGATTCCTCCTTGCRGGTGTAGGAACAAAGGACTGACCTGTCTAAGTATATACATAAGTCTTCAGGTATTTGAGGGGGATACGTATTTCTTTAAAATTTATATGATTATCCATTCTGTGTGTTTCCTCTTGCTTATTTTTTTTTCAAGAGCCTAATCTAATAATTTCCATTTCAAGTCACTTTTTATCGTTTCAGTGTTCTTAGGAAGCAGTGAGCAATATGTGATTATTACGTATTCACATAATCCCAGTTATGTGATTGTTACTGCTATATTGCTGTATTGTATGTATTTCAAGTAAAAATACTTTTAGGAACTTCAGTACATTCTCTTGCTTTATCAGCTGATGTATTTAAGAAAATACATGGATGATGGATAATCTGGAGTGTGAAGAGACTCTTAATTTTAACCTGTTTCAGAAATGATCATTTAAGGTATTCTTGGGAGTTTTCTTCTACATGATTTGRTTTTATGTTGGTATCTGACCCATCCTGTTCAGTGGTGGTTTCAGGATAGTTCCTCAGATGAACTTCCTGCTCCTAGGTGTTGCATGCTTTAAAAAATGCATACTTTCACCTGCTGTAATAAAGATATCAACAAAACTACAGTGAGTACTAGATGTATATTAAARTTGTTTTGAGAAATAATATTGTATTCTAATGAAGGGATTCCATTAAATAATGCAGAAGGGAAGTACGRAATTCTAACAAAATTTCTCAAAGAAAACTAACACTCTAAAATTTGCAGCTAAAAATAAGAGACTATTCTTATATTGAGCTTTTCAGATTAAGATTTTTTTATTGTGGCTTTAAAGTATAAAAATATAAATAACAAATCCCAGTCAAATCCACAAATAACCAGCTGAGCAGTACGTAGTGTAGGATTTCTATCGGGTACTTGCTGCTTGTGTCATGGGATCRAAAGGATGGGGAGGTGTGATCCACTTACCAGCTATCTGATGCTTTCAGTCATTTGGTCTTTTCATTGTTGCTCATTTATTGTAGGGTGTGGTCATCTCAGAGCTTGAAGATGCTTGCCTAGGACACTGCAAACTTTCTCTACAGCACCTACTGTTCATTTAGATCCTATGAATGGGTCAGTTCAAGGCCACTGTCATAGCAGGATAACAGACCTTTTTGTATAGTCTAATCTTGCTGCTTTTATGACATATAGCAAAAAATAAATATTTACTATTTGATGAAGAATTAAAGCAGATTAGGATAAATTACTCTAGACTTTTTTTTTTCCGTATGCAGTTAATTTTTAGAAATATGTTAGGCTAAAACCACAAAGTCAGAAGAATCTAGTGTCCATATGCAGATTTAGCAGGTCTTTGAGAGASAGTCTACTTGTATGTTTGCTGTGCTTCAAATATATTGAATTTTATATTTATTTATTATTTATATTTCAATATATTGAAAAATATATTAAGTTTTATTTTGTCTTTAATGAAGCAGTAAATAGTGGAGTTGAGGATTTTGTCTTAACCTATAGCTTGATTTGCTAGTTATATATCTAGTTATAAGTTGTTTGTACTGGTAAAACAGTGAACTGGAGGATAATGGTGGCCACTGTGCTCTGATACAGACTTAAGGCATCCTCTTGAGCCAGAAATATAACTTAATATTTTGCATATAAGTGAACCATAGTAACTTCTACAGGAAGATATTGAAACTTGATAGATAGTTTGAAAGAATCTGAAATTTATAAATATTTAATAGTTTGAGTTCATTGAATGAATGCTAGATACCATGGCTGTGTCTTTCCAAGTTATTTTAGTAAGAAAACTAATGTAATTCAAACAAAACATGCTGTCCTTGCCTTATGATATTGATGGACAGAAATTTCTTCRTAGACTGTTCTCCAAACTGGAATTTGGTACTATGTGGCATTCTACAGGCATCTGTCCAATATATCACTAAATGCTATTTTTATTTTTATTTTCCTCCAGGAATARACACTCAAAACTTTGGATGATGAACTGAGCATACTCTTTTAAACTGTGAATTATATAAATGTGAGAGGGGTTGTAGGCACTTTAGGATCAGAATACTACTGACAGGAAGTAAGAAGTAAGAACCTGTGGAAGGTGCTACACTTCAAATACAAATAATTATTCAAATAATATAATATGGGGTTTACTGATGAGGCAGGTGTTTAATGGAATATGATCTGATATGTTGCGCATCATAAATGRAAAGCTTTTACTGCTGCACAAAAAGGCTCTGAGATTGTGCTGACTTACATAAAAAGTTTTATATAGGATATAATATAGGATATAGTATATAGGATACTTTATTCAATGTTGTTGAGGCTGCAGGTGGAGCAGGATGTCTAGTTTTGGCACCATGAGTTGAGAAAGGTATAATCAATTGGAGGGAGTCCAGAGAATATAAAAATGATCAGCTGTCAGGGAATCATGATACAAGAAAGTAGTTCTTTATTGCAACCATGTCTCTCTCTCTCTCTCTCTCTCTCTCTCTAGATTAATATTCTCTAAATTAATATTGAAAAAGGGTTTTGTAAAGCATGGAATAATCTCTCTGTGAAATGAACTAGAAGTTATGTATCTAGGGAAGGAGACTTAAATATTAGGAAAAAAYCTTAACGGTAAGAGTTGAGCTCTACAATAAATGGCATTGGAAAGCCAAGGTATGCCTGTTATGGGAGGCTTTTAAGAACAGGTTAGACCAGTGTCTGTCAGGGTAGGTTGATACCTGGGACAGATAGATGGATTAGTGCTCTCTGTCCTTTCCATTTATGTTTTTCTAAATGTCTTGAAAATAACTGCAATGGAAATGGCTTGTTTAGGAGATGGTATTGATTAGAGTTGGGTTTTGTTTTTAGACAAATATTTTCTTGTCCTCAGAGCTTCAGACAATATATTTATTGGATGTGTCTAATAAAATCCCAAGGCAAAAAGACTACTTCACCTTGATGGGAGAGAAATACCTCTTACATTAGTTGGCTGTACCTAAAGTTGGTTGTATTGGGTTGTTTTGTGGGCATTGATATCTTTCTATATCTGTCACAGCMATTTCTCCTAGTTATTCTATGGCTTAAAGCATTTACTGTCTCCATGGTATGTTGTGCTGTGTCTGTCCTCAATGACAGATCTTACGAGGGTGCGTGTGGAAGGCAATTTGAAAGCCATTTTTCACTGGCTCTCCCATCTTSTTCCTTAGCAAAGTAGACCAGAACAGAATAAGGGTCATGTCTGGATTCCTGAAGCTGTACTAGTTGTTGTCTTTCTGTTGTCTTAACAGAAAAAAAATTGAAATTATTTGGCAAGAGATATTTAGAGATTTCCTCCTGCAGAGGATGTATTAATCCTTTTATTTTAACATGTTATTAATCATATGTTCACTGAGTGGAACTAAATAGTAAGGTAAGTAGATAGCAAACAGTTCATTGATCATTGAATGAGCATTTGACGAATAACGTACATGATGGGTAATGTAAGGAGTCCCACAGGTCTGTTGTAAAAGGGTAGTGATACATGTGAGTTGAAAGTTGAAGGGAGGAGACTGATTAACAGAAGGCTTAAATACAAAAATTACACTTCCTGACCTCTTATTTCTTGAAAATGTATATGTTCTTACAGGTGCCTCTGCCTTCACGATTAGTACTACCTTGAGTGCCTTTTCTCACTTTGCCTTGATTTCTGCGATCACTTCAGAAAAGTGAAGATACATGCTGTAATTGAAAAATAGTWCAGAAAGACTCTCAGCATTTCTTGTGTAGACTCTCTTAACGTCCCTTTAAAACTGCTAAGAATTGCTTCTTTTGTGGCCTTTTAAAGGAGGGGTTGTGTTTCTTCATTTTTTGTAGCGTCCCTATTAGAGGAGCGTACCTTCTTAAGTTTTGCTATAGATTTTTGTTTCTTCCCCTGATTGAAGTGGGGCTTGGTCTGGACTATTATCCRAATGTAGTATTATATGACATTAGTTTTTTTAATGGACCTTCTCAAAATGTTCTGTTTTCAGGTCTCTGTCTTGAGAAGTTGCCCATTTCTTCTTCAGCTAGCAACCTTCATGTGGACCGTGAACAAGAAATTGTTACTTGCTATGAGAAGGCTGGGGATATTGCTCTCCTGTACCTTCAGGAGATAGAAAGGGTAAGCTGGGATAATTGTTTTTCTTAGTTGAAGAATTACATGGTTCATCTTTCATAGATGTGATGTGATCAGTATCTTTGTATTCAACTAAAAGGACTTTTCTCAGGACTTCAGTACACCCTTATTATTGGGCAATACCTGTCACTATGACTGCTTTTGCTTTTTGACYTCTTGGAAAATAGTGCCAGTAGTCTCAAAAGGAACAAAGCTTCTCTGAACTATTATGTGCATTCAGGATGCACATCCGTGGCCTCTTGTTACCCTGTGGTAATTTGTTTATGAACRTGGGATTAAGATATCTTTCAGTATGTGTGTATTATGTGTGTATTTGCATATATGTATATGTAACATTTCAGGTAATTATTAAAAAATCTTTCTAAAACTAAAAAGACTTTTTAGCAATTCATCTGTGAAAAGGCAAAGAATGAAATGAGCAAAAGTAACTGCAGAGATGAAAAATTGATCCTGTTGATGTTTATTTGGAGCCAATAATTTAACTGCTCTTAAATCCTCCTTATAAAATTCCTTGCAGATGAAATTCTGAAATAACTTTGTATCCTTCAGCAAGAAGCTTGACATATCAGTGGTGCAGCAAGAATAGTAACTGAAAGTATGCTCACTTCAATTAATAAGCACAATCCTAGGACAATGAAAAAGGTTCCAGATATGATAGCCAAATAAAGATATGGTTTTAAAAGACAGATCTAATTGAAATGAGATAAATCTTGAATAGTTCTATAAATGAAATCAGTCTGAATGTTTGATTTCATCTTTGTACCATTTCAAAACTTAATATCCCTCCCATCTTCCTTTACCTGGAAATAGAGAGGCTTTTCCTGTACAAACTACCAAAAAACCTTCAGATGACAACGGTACTATTTATGGGGCTATATAAATTTTCTTTATGTAAGCTAACTGATATTACTTTATCTTGGACAGGCAATGGCAGAATGAAAGTTCATCATTTTTCTGAAGTGAATACTTGGTATTGACAACTCATCAATTTGTACATTCCAGAGTTAAAGTAGTTCAATATTGTATGTATAATTTAGTGTTGTTATTCCCAAAACAGTAAGCAGAAGGTTATCTCTAAAAGTAGCCCTAGTTGTGAGTATATAGTACAATGATTTACTACACAACCCTTTCTCTTGTGGAAAGAGTTACAGAAATTCTGACAGATTAGTAACTATATTCTCTGTTAAGATATAGTAGATATTTACTGTTGAAGGTTTTTCAACAGATATGTGCACCAAGTGAAAAGATGTTCTTGAACTTAAGTCCATTTGTAGTTTTAGCTTGATCCTGTATTACTCATTGTAAAGCTACAGTTACTGTTAAAAATACTTCTTGCATTTTTTTCCTAAAGAGACAGTTGTCTATATGTGAATCTGAACTACAAAGTTACTGTGCTTTTTGTATATTGAAAGCACTTTATGTGAGTAGAAAGTTACTCATAAAGCTGAGGTACTAGGTATGTTGGAAACCTAGTATTTTATTGATGCAAGTTGGTATTTCTGAGCTTTTTAATGTTAGAGAAAATGTAACCTTCAAGAAACTTTGCAGAATCTTAGGTAAGTTATTCTTAGATTTGTTTCTCTGTTCTATGGATAGAGGAATGATTTCTGAAGAGTTTAAAGTTAGGCTTCTTGTTTGTAAACAGGTGACTAAGGAAGAACCACACCAACTGACTGTAAATTTTTGAATCATTGGCTTGGGGTATCAATGTCTTAGAACTTCTGGAACCATTATCTTGGGATTTCTTTCTCTAAAGTGTATTCATGTCTTYCTGTCTTCTACTTAGTAAATAAATGCCTGATGCCCTTCCCATCTTCTCTTAGATTCCAGATATAGAGGGCACGCTGCTTTATTTTAAAAATTTGKTTTTTAACAATGTTGATTACTTCTTTGACTATTAAAACTTCATATTTTTAATTGTTTTCTCTTCTGTTCTTCTKCCAGAAATGTACATACTGGCTTTTTTACCAGTACTGTTTTGTTTTGCGTTGTAATRAGTATCATTGCAACGTGACTTTTCTAGAAGTTCAAGTTGCAGAATTTCAATAGCAGACTCTCTCAGCTGCTTCTTTAATTGGGGTGAATGACAAATAAACAATCCATTTGTCATTCTTTCAAACTTTTGGTTTAATTTGAAARCATGAACTAAAATTACAAAGGTTTTCTTTGTTGTCAGCCAAGACTGAATTTATTTGTCTGTCTGTCCTTGATCCTTCCATAAGTTTGGCTTGACATCTTGACCTACAGATAAGAACAGACTTATTTCTACTTTTAAGCAATTCAAAAGAGCTTCCAATGAAGGCCTGAAGAAACTGTAGCTCCAAGTTTTTGCTGACCCCTCACTGATTTAGCTTGTCTGCAAGGACTGAGCAACAAAACTGGAGTCTGAGCTCTGAAAAAGGGAACTGTGGAAGAAAGCTGAACGTAGTACTTCAGTATTCAGTGTTTAATCTGCTTTCAGAAGAAGATTTTGTATCTCAGGAACCTCAGAAGCTAGTGAATGAAAATATAAGTTGTGATAATGGAACCTTTTTCATATGTCAATGCGAAGACCTAGGTCTGTGCCCTGTGCCAATAACCAGTTGGSRCACAGCTCTGGACTCTTATGTCATCCCACTGTCAATATCCCACTGCWTGGATATTGAGCAACTCTCTCACCRGAATTCCCTTGTTCCTCTTGTGTGAGAGATGGCTTGAGAAARTTTGCTTACCTGGCTGAGCATGTCTTTSTCATCTGCTAAAYGCAATCTTACTTATCCTGGACTGTCTCATGGAGGATCTAGTGAGAGATGGTCAATTTGTGCTTGTGCACTCTTATCCTTGACTCTTAAGGATTACTTAAGACTTGTAAACCCTGTTGATTCTTAGCGAGATACGAGCTTGTTGCTTGCAGTCCTCAGGCCCACTGTTTGACAGTTGTCCTTGAAAAGTTTATTCCTGGTGGCAGTAACTGATGCCTAACCAGCCTTGTTCTCTGTTCTTTCTGGATGGTTACACTCCTCCCCCCCCACAAAGATATTTCTGATTGTAGTTTCAGCTAAATTCTATCTGCTTGAGTATGTACATTTTTATTTCTTATTTTAATAAACTTCTATGTCTCTGAGGCTAGACTTCCTGACRTATAAAGTGGCTTGAATGGTGAAGGGCATTGCCATCTCCGTACAGTTRCGGTCTGCCTGGGTAACAGGCCAGTTTGGAGAAAAGTCAATTTTATTAGAGCATACCTTGGCTCAAACTATGTGGTGTCTGTGCTCAGACTGCACATGGGCCTTAATTACCATGACCAGCCTCATCTGGAGGTGTCTACTGATACAGTTTGGGTGTGTGCAGCTGACTTTCCAGAGGTACCTGCTAAACCAGAAAATTTTTAATTAGGGTGAATGGCTTAGGTCAGTGGACTTCTCTTCTTTGATGGCAGTGAAGAGTCTCAGCATGCTGTAAGCTGGGCAAAAAAATCTGGAAGAATATTTCTTCTTCAAGAGGGGAATTATTTCTGTTGAGGAGAAGGGGAAATACATGYGTTTCAATATGAAAATCTCCTGAGAAATCTCCAATGGCACTTTAGAACTTGTAACATTATATCTAGTAGTTGCTATTAATGAACAAATAGTCTTGAGTTTGATATTGGTACAGCCATAAAGTTTAAGGCTAGATTTCAGTAATTAGCCATCTGAATCTACAACGTGTGTGTTGACATTTTCTGCTGAAGTGATTATACTGGCATCTCTTGGGATGCTTATCCCTGTCTATGGAACTATTTTATTTCCCGTTCTGATTTCAAGTATTCTGCTGTAAATCTAAAATAACTTCATTAAAATGTGCATTTGAGTGGAAAAGGCTTTCTACATTGCTAAAAGACAAAGTCAGAGCCTGAGGGAGCTGGCAGAGTTTCACTAAGCAGAGGGATCTAAAGCTCTGAGGGGAGGACACCCAGAGAGGTCGAAGTGGTGTTCCTTAGGAAGCCCCGAGGGAGGAGTTGCTTGAGCCTCGGAGGGCCGGAAGAACTGCAGCTCCTGATCCAGGGTCATGGTGTAGTCCTCATTCCCTGCACAGATAGGGAGACATAAGCAATAGGACAGGGAAACAAAACAAACAAACAAACAAAAAAAAAGATCATTCACATTGCTTTGTAAATAAGTACACAGTTCTAAGAGATGGGGGGAAAAAACCCAATGTTTCTCAGGAAAAGTCCTATTTAATCTCTGTTGGAATAACTGTTGAACGTACATTTAAATAATACTTTTAATTGGTGGGGAGTTTTTTTGTAAGATCTTTGATCTTTCCTTAAAGGACTATGTAAACCCCCTTTCCTTTCTTCCTGRTCTTCCTCCCTTACTTTTTCAAAAAATAAGTTAAAGAACTTTCCAAACGTAAAACATCTTGGAGAAATTGAAACTTGTTTTCACTGCAAGTTTAAATTGAGTTTGCAGTGCATTTGGAAGTTGCGCCTCATTCACGTTCCCAAATTATAACAGTACTTTAATCAGCATTGACTGTTCTGTCATGGTGATTAGCWATAAAATAATAAGCACAACTCCCTAGCTGTCAATAAGACTAGTTTCATAGGAAATTACTGAACTTGATCATCTGATCTCCCTAAAATTCCCCATGACTATTCAAAGGCAACCTCCTGTAAATCTTGACAGTTTCTTTTCCAGTGGCTTTTTGTTTGTTGCATTAAAAAAATAAAATACCCCCCAACCCCCAAACCAGTAGAGCTGCGTTACGAAGCTGTAATGCTGCACACACAAACCTGCGGTACTGGGTAGAACGTGTGCGTGTAACAGCTTGAGGTGGTCAAGCTCTTTCTACTCTGATACCTTGAGCAGTGAGAACGTACGTTCACATTTATTGTCGCTTTGCTGTCCTGGGGAAAAGCAAGGGAAGATGGAGATGGTGCTGCTGTTCTTTGTTTCCACTGGAGTTAGACATAAGAGTTAGTGTGTTTCAGCTCGAATAACGTTCATCGGAATAACTTCTGTATAGGCAACTCGCAACAGACAACCAGAAAAAGTTACTCTCTAATGCCTTTGGTTATACTTCTGTGTTTATTGCCCTGCAATATAACATGCTTTTTTATATTTTGCTTTTCAGTGAGTAACTTAAAATTTATTTCTGAATCCATAAAATTTCCCTTTGCACACATCTGAGATGGAAGCACCTACCCAACAATATMTGGAATGCTGGAAATAGAGTGGTTCAAATGAAACTGTGCTATAAGGATTGTGTATAAAACTGTACAGTGCAAACTTTAAGTAATTTTTTCCTGTGTCCACTGAATTTGGTGGTGGTAGTCTAGTCCTATTTTTGCCTGATCACCATATCAATACAGTTTTTTGAGAAAGTTGACAGCTGAGAAGATGGCTTGTTGGGGGTGTTCATCCCGTTTAATTTTTGACATGGAGCTATATATTTCTCCTTTGAAAAGTAAATTTCCTCCAAAACGAGTGTTTTGATGAACAGTTGATTACTTTCCTTTTCCTGAAATTAAAACAATGTTAACGTCTTGTCTTTTTGTGTCTTCCTTATATTGTGAAAGTGAAGAAATATGTTTTTGAAAGAAGCTCAAATAGAGGTCTTCATAAATGCAAAATGTTTCAGCAGTAGCTGCAAGGAACGACAGTGTGTATGTGTGTCAGCCTGTGCTCAGTGGTTTTTTTTTTTTTGTTTCCTTTTGTGATTTTTTTGTTGTTAGTTTCTGTTTTGTTTTAATATTGTGTTAATAATGGTTTGCCCAGGGTGAGTGTTCTTTTGGATGCATGCGAATTTTTCATCTGAATCAGTTTTAGAGATGATTCAAAAACTGAAAGTGAATCTGCCTCTGAGCAAACTGTACTGTGCACTTTTATTTGAAAAGGTTTAAGTGATGTTACAGCTGCTGATATGCCGACCATTTTATGCTTTGTTGTCTTCTAAYGTAGTTTTAAAAATGCGGCAAATGTGTTTGTAAAATTCATTTCCTCTTATGTTTTGGCTGCAAGTGATGTGAGGCTTTATTGTTTTCTGTGTTTTCTTTGCCTGTTTTGTTTTGTATTTTTTGTAACTATTGTCTTTTAGTGGCTAGTAGACTGTCTAATGAGTATGAGAGCTATTGTTCTCCATTTTGAGACAGCAAATAGAATGTTAATTTAATAAAAAAAAAATTTCTTTAATTTATTTTTTGGAAATCCTCTCCTGATTTCACTTTTAAGCTTATTACTGTTTTCTGTAGTAGCCTTTCCTAATCTAAAAGGGTTTTAGATTTTGAATGCCATCAGCTTCTGCTGCTGAATACAGCTACAAATGTTTTGTTGTACAGTTCTCTTTTGTATACTGGTCTTCAGAAACTTCTGAAAATGTCTTATAAAATTTTTCTTAGAAATTGAAATATTCTACTATCAACTGCCTACAGTTTTAAAAAAGATTTCTTCAATTTTAAGTATAAGCTTCTGTATAAAACTTCATGGAACTTGAGTTTTTTTTTTTTCTGAATATGCTAAATATGATTTTACTACTTTTGTTCTTATAGGTAATTAATACCAATATACAAAACAGGAGCCCTAAGCCAGGACCCGCTGCACAGGAACAAGAACTTGGCTTTTTCTTGGAAACAGGACTTCAAAGAGCACATGTTTTGTATTTCAAGAATGGGTAAGATCTGACTTATGTATTCTTGGATGTGTTTTTTTTATTTTATTTTATTTTATTTTTTTTTACTGGGCATAGTTGTTTTTAGCAATTGTGGATTATGGGCTCATGGGATTATGGCCTTTTTATTAAAAAAGGCAGTAACGTTTTGATTGAAATACTGAGACTTTCCATACTGTATTTATTTAAATTTTGTTAAATCTTTTGATGAAAGCATATGAACCAAATAACTTAATATTTTTACTTTTTAGTAAATATGAGAACTTGAATTTCAAGGAGTAGTTACAAGTTTAAGGTATTTTCTTATCCTTTGTTGGTAGATACTCTTAGAAAGTGAATGAAAGCAAACTGCAATTCTTGATTTTTATAATTTTGATTTTGTAACTTTTTCTCCAAATCTCTTCAGTTATCACTTATTTTAACATTATGCTGCAGGATAAATGTACATGAAGATCAACAGTATGTATACACGCAATCTCTATTGTCTTTACTCTGTAGATCCTTTTAGACTCTGCATGGGAGGTTCATAATTTGTTAGAAAAAGGCTTCTATTAAATATCTAAAAATCCAGACATTACAGAAAATGAAAAAAGGAATACAACCCTCTATTCATTTTTAAGAGCTTTGAAACTTAGCACAAAGGTTTTTAAGTACATTTCTGACATTTGTTTTTGAAAACARTTGTTTAACAATTGGTTTGCAGTATTTCTTACTTTGTAAGGAAACATGGTTTGATTTGAAATATTGGCGCTTTTGATAGGCATTTTTGATATTTGATATTGACATTTTTGATGTACCAAAAATGTTATGCTTTCAAATACATAAGCACAAGATGAAGGAAAATCATGCAGTGTCTGTAAAGAATTCGAGATTTTGATGTAGTTTTAGCAGAGATGGTTGGTTGACAAAAAGACCTTCAAGTTTTGAAATTGTTCAGACATATCACCGTGGAAATGGTCACTGAACTGTAGAAATCTCATTGTTAAAGTAATGAAGTAGTGCCAAATAATGCTTGATCCGAGAATTATGTTTTAATTCTGTTTTCATCATCTAATTGTGGGAGGAGTGGAATGTTCTGAAAGCTCTGGTAAGTGAAAAATTTGAACTAAAAATAAAGTTACTGTTTTTATGCCTGTAGAAAGATAACTGAAAGACAAATATTGAAAGCATCTCAGTTGCCATTACGATACGGAATAAAGAAAATTCCATATTTTTCAAGAATTTTGATTGAAGGTCAGGAATGGAAATGGTCTGTTTAACAATTACATTTTGTRCCTAAGAGCACTCAATGTTGGAAAAGGCAGAGTAAGATAAATCAGCCCCTCTCTCCCTCTTGGCCCCCAGTTGTGCAGTGAGTTATAGATAGAAGAGCCTATAGAGACGTTTATTTTGTTTTTCTAGATGATATTAGTTGGTCTGGTATAAGCTTTGAAAGAAGGTTGGTTATAGTCCATGTATRCTTTAGTCCTACACAAGAAAACTTAGTGTTAATTCCTGTGTAAATACATAGTCAGTTTTTTTCAGTCTTTATTACAATGGTTGCTTGTACCTTACAAGTTAATTCTGCATTATATTTTTAATTATAATTTCTTCTTGGTGGGAGAGGAAATGAGGTGTTAGGAAAAATAATTCTGTGCCAATCGCTATTTTACATATTCCTGCCACTATATCCTTTAGCCTCCTTCCTCAGTTCGGAGCCCGTTTCAGTTCTTCTAAGGCTTCCAGGCCTCTAGTTTTGTTGCTTTCCTGGGTTCCTTCTTTTTGTTTTCAACTTGAATTTACCAAAACTGAACACAGAACAGCTACTGTAATTATTTAAATATGTATATGTGTTGAAATAYATTTTTTCTAACAGTGACAAACTTGCAGTATACTTTTGAACGCATTTTTTTTCCCAAAGTTACTTCACTGTATTTGTGAGTTTAGCATCTATCCTCATGTTAGGTATATAGAAATCGGATTTAAGATCTTTCCATTAGGCTTAGCAACATGCTTCAAATTTTAATTTAATCTATAATTGGAAAGATTAAATGAACATTATCAAAGYGTAGGAAACTTTAGGATAGGCAATTTAGAAACTGAAACATTTGTTATAAATAAGCTTTGTTGCAATTGAAACTATAGATGTTGAAAGGATTTGAATCCTATGAAGGAGGATCAGGGAGCTGATAAGARTTTAACTGCTTGTGTGTGGTGGGGGAGAAGGAGGAGAAAAATATGTCTGATTTTGGAGGCAGATTAAATCCACCTGCTTCATACTGCAGTGCAATGAAATTCCTTCCTTGTGTATGTTAGGAAGTGAGGCTTAAACTAAGAAGAATAAATCCTGAAATAAAAGTAACTTTCAGTTAACTGTATTCTGGTGTGTTTTGAGTCAGATCAAATGTTTATCTTTTTTTCTTAACTAGTGTAATGGCTTTAATTTATGCATTAGAGCATGCTGATAGGATCTGATGATAATGGTTGGGAAAATAGATAACAGTAAATGGRTAACTGGGTTTTTTTGTGTGTGTGTTTAAGACTCGAGTTCAGCTCCAGTAAATACTAATAAACGTAACTGTTCAACCTGCTGGAGAGTTGAAATAATTAGTTTGAATGGCTTTTGCTGTGAAATTTGTTGCATGTTTTGGGACTAGTTGATTAATCACCGCTTTTAATTATACTTCTTCCACTAGAGGTGAAAATGCTTGGGCTGTAAAAATTGTACTATTTTGGCGTGTGAGTCAGTTGCAAACTAAAAGAGAAGATAAGACAACTTTAATACTGTCAGTAATAGGATTGCTGCATACCCAGAATGCCAGCTGATCCACTTGAAATTGCCCCCTTGCTCACTAACTGTGCAGAGATTTTCTTTTAAGCCAAGAAAGTAAGTTCTTGTAGAGGATGAAGTGAATATCTTACAGGTATGCATTATCTTGTATGAAAAACTATAAAGTGTTTGAAATTTCTGAAGCCTAACTGCTAAGTGCCAGCATTTGAAAATACATGGAAAAGCAATTATCCGCAAGAAAAAAAAGTGGCCACATGCTGAACAGAAAAACATTACTTTAGTGCTCTATTAAGACACAAATCTGAAATTAATGKTTTTTTTCCAGAATGTACTGAATTTAAGTAAAGACTCAAATACTATGTGCTCGCATTTCACTTGGGAGCAGAGGAAAGGCTTCAGTTTGAAATGAATTACAAAGAAGTTAAAAAGTTCTTTGGAAACTAAAAATAGGCTTTATGTGCCTATTTTTTTTTTATTTAAAATATATAATTTAAAGTGTTTTTCTGATTGATTACACAACTTCCTTCTGGTTTAGTAGTTGTCCTGTAAGCTCAAGTTGAAGGCTGAGTTCAAAGCCYTGATACTGTGCCAAGAAAAACTATGAACTACAAAACTTTGACATTAAGACTTTAATATAGCTACTTTCAAGTAAAATGCCCCTGAGAAAGAAAGGATAGAGTTTTATGTACTCAGTAATCCCTGTGTTCTACTACTTTCTTTGCTTTGTGTTCATGTTATAAGATAAACGTGCTTTCAGAAAAACTTAACTTGTAAATGATTTTTTTTGAGGTAGCAATATGTAGAAAAATACTAGCTATGTATGCTTTTAAAGCAAGAGAAATTTTTGGTTGCAGTCCAGAGCAGGTGGCCATCAGGTAGAAAATGAATTTAGCTAATCGTTAGAGCTCTGTTGTGGTGTCTGCTATATGTCACTCGCATCCTCTCCAAGGATATTGCTGCTGCAATTTAGCCTAATCTGCATCACGGTTCRTGCTTCCGTCATGCTGGAGCAAAGCCTGGGGGACCTGGACCGGAGCTGTTCTTCTCATAGTGCCTGTACTTGTGTGCTGGCAGACCTTTCCTGTCCTCCTCACAAAGTATAGTGAGAGCTTTCCTTTTTGCCAATAGCAAGTTAATCCAACAAAAAAGTAGTAGTTCTTMTGCACATAAATGAGTTTTCTTGGCTCACAAAATGTTTGACAAGCACAACACAAGAGGAGGGACTAAATGGAGAAAGTGGGAGAGCAGAGARGAAGATTTTACTTCTGCACTCTTAAAGTAACCTTAACTTTGAGGTAAGATCCTTTTGGATTTCTTGCTAGACTAATCATTGGATGAGACCTGACYAGAAAAATCTCTTAGCTTTTGAGAATACAGTTCCATAGCACCTTATGTTGTGCTACAGTCTGACTGTTGTGGTTGTTCCCCTTTCAGCTGCTACTGGTTTGTGCCCTTTTTCTGGAACTGTAGTCAATTTTCAGTCACTTCTTTGAGTGCTTGGTCTTAAAGACTTACCTATGTGTAAGTTCTTTGTTTTAATTTCCCTTTTCTCACTTCCATGGCATTTGCAAAAATACGTCTTTTGGGTTAGTGAGGGAGAGTGGATGGAAAGATCCACTGGTACTTCTATTACCCATCTACTCCTATGGTTTACTTACTCTGGAGTTTTTCCGTGATGAAATCTGGGAGAAGGATTTATGAAAATGCTCGGGATAAATGAACATCAGGAGGCTCTGGAGGCATCGTTTTGCCCCCTYGTGTTAGAATACAGTGCTGTTTATCACTCTCTGAACGTGTTCAGATCTTGCTGCATACCGTTCATCAGTCTCAAACCAAGTAGGTCCTTAATCAAAAAATAGAAAAAAGATGAAATACAAAAACATTAAAATGCTGTACAGYATTTTAGCATTCTTGATACATGAAATATCACTGCTGTATTTGAAAGTAAACTGGAAATTACAGTTTTGGAAACAACTTTATCATGGAGGTAATTTTTGTTATATTTGTGTAGTTGGGAGACTAAGCCAGAATTTATTCTAGATATGGACAAAAAATCACTATTTGGCTAAGAAAAATTAGTTTCAAATATCAGTTTCATGTCGAAAGCTTTTGTCATCTTTACTTAGGATTCTGTTCTTACTATGTTAGTTCTCATTGGAAAATACAGTAGGTCTGGACATGAGGGGAAGTTGTTATTCTCTCACAGATTCAGATAAAATAACCTGTCAAGAGGAGTTTGTCTTTTTTCTTCTTCTTGTGTTGTGTGCTTACTTGTTCTGACTTGCCTTAACTTCAATAGTTTAAAATAAAATTCCACTATGAAATTTACATATAGAAAATCATCAGTTTTGCATGAAGGACTAAGCTGAATATACATGTGAAAATCATTTTTTTCAAATTGATTTCCAAGAACATTTGTAGTAATTACTGTTATACAACAATCTAAAAGAAGGATGTTAGTATCTAAATTAATCCTGAATATTGATGACTTTAATAATATGCAGTTGTAATTCAGACTCTAGCTCAGTTTGGAGAAGATAAGCCTACTGTTTTTTTTTAGCCAAAGTATTATGATTCTTGCTTATTATGGCTGTTACTCATGTTTGCAAGCATCAAATTTCTGGTTTTGTTTTTCACATTGTGTTATAATGGCAACACAGAAAATGATATTTGTAGCCTTAAATTGTAGAGGGAATATTTAGTGTCCTCTTCCTGCCCCTCCAAAAGTGCTTGTTTTTTTGCATATATATATATATGTGTGTGTGTGTGTGTGTGTGTGTGTGTGTGTGTGCCTTTTTATATTTATATATGTAAATATATATAACATAGATAAAAATTTCATTTCCTGGCTTTGACATTGTTCTAAAGATTGCTGTGCTTCAGGCATCACGTGGTTTTGCTTTCTTTCCTCTCTTGTCCCTTTTCGTGCAACTTGCAGGGTAAGAATTCATAGAATGATATAGGCTGGAAGGGACTTTGGGAGGACGTCTTATCCACAGCCTGGCTCTGAGCTGGCCCTGCTCTGAACAGCTTAMTCAAGCCCTGGCCAATTGTTTGGAATATCTCCAAGATGGAGATTGGAATTCTGATTAAGTGTGGGACCTGGATTTTGTATGAGCAGTGGTCAATAAATAAGCTATATCAATAAATGAGACACATCACCAGAATGTGAACTGCAGTAACATACAACTAGTTAAGAATCTTTTGAATTTCTTTTCATTGATACTGACTTTTCTTCAAAGGGCAGTTAGTTTCTCTRCCTAAATGATGACAGTTATTTTCAACAAGAGGAATTTTTTGTTCCATGAATGTACCATTCACTGTTTTTATTAAAACATTCAGTAATAGTTTAACATTTCAGTATTTTGAAATACTGGTTACTAATTATGCAAATTCTTTGTTCATATTAATCCTGTTCTTAAACAGATTAAAAATGGTGGAAGTTGCCAGTTTTAACTCCAAAAATGTTAACTGACCCCATGAACTGCTGTAGGAAAAAAAAAAAAAAAATAGCAGGTGGGAAGACTAGTTGGTATTAAATTTCATCACTGTAGTAGCGGATTTGCTACGCACTCGGGTGTGTTTGCACTGGAAAGGATGCAGCTGGTGGGCCTGTAAGCACATGTGTTGCAGTCACAGCGGTGACGAAAAAACTGGCTCTTGGAAGAAGCGAGTGATTAATTAGGTGTTCAGAACTGTAAAAAGACTAGTGCTAAGGGGCTGGTTCATCTCGATTTAAATAGTAATAATTATTATGAAGCTATTTTTGTAAAGGTCTACCAAATTACAGTATTTGACTCTTCAAGACTAGCCCACTTAACTGTAAGCTGTAGGCAGTGCCATAACAATCAAATTATGAGTTTTGAATAACTCGATGTGCTGGTACAACGAGCAGAACACTGCTGCAGTGCTAAGAGATGCTGAACACCGTGCAGGTGTTTGCAGACTGCGGCTCTGTTTTCCTTCAATATTGAAATTAATGGCACTTCACAATTCATCAATTTTTTTTCATTGTCCATTCCTCAAATGATTTCTGTATAACTAGCCAAGCAGAATTTTCAAAGTTTCCTGTTTTGTGGAATCTTTTGACAGTAATCTGAATATTTAAGACAAGATCAGGATTAAATTGAAGGTTGTGAGAATCAAAGCTCTCTACCCTAAATATTTAGGAGATGCAGTATATGTTACAGCAACTCTAGTCACCTAGAAGATTGAAAGGCAGGTAATCTTTGCTCCCCTTATRTTTTCAGGTGAATACTGAAAAATCTCCCTTCCCATCTCCCAGTTTCTTTTTTCTTTCTTTTTTTTCTTTTTTTGAAATACAGAACAGTGCATATTTGCTGAGGAGGGCTTGCAACATTCTGTTGACTTGCAGGCGTTTTGGGGTTAGTATTGAAATAGGACATTTTCCCATAAAATGATTTGAATTTAGTAGATATATCAGATCTGACCATTCCTCTTTTGCCTCCCAGATTTTCCTTCTAGTGCTGGTCTGCTTTTCTCAAGTAACCTTTTTCTGAATTCCCATCTTATGCACTGTATTTTAAGCATGAGAACTAGAAGGTAACACTTCTCCAATGCACAGAAATGCCCTTGCACATTTTCTTTCTCTCTTGTGTATGAGTGTAGAGCATATGCATGGGTAATTTTTACTGTTTTTTAATGCCTTTGTGTTTTACTGCTGTCAAATCCCTGTGTTACTATCGTGTGGGTATTTTAAAATTGAATTTCTTTGGAAATAAGTAGTGCATGAGAGATCACATTCAAACAGGCACATATCTGGTAAGCAACTCAGCAGTGAAATGATCAGACTCATTTTACTCTGACTTTTTTTATAAGACCATCGGCAAGATGGCTTTTAGATGTCTTTGTATGCTCTCCTCCCTGAAAGAAGTGTTGCTGGAAACCTCATGCTCAAGAATGCAGGCGAGCTCCTTGCAGAAGTCTGTATGCAGAGGAGCAGTATAAGCAATGGTGATTACTAATAAATAATTCTGCTCATATATTTTTTTAAGTGTTTCCATTTGCTTTTCTTATACTACAGATACAATACATAACATGAATTGTATATAGTATGACTATGGGGAGTTTTTTTGTCTCCATTTCCATGCTTTTCTCCAAATTAACRTTTTCAGTTAAATGCCAGTGTTTATGATTAATTTAAAAAAATAAGAGAGTTTAGTAAGCATTTTCAGAACTGCTGTTGTAATGCAAGAGAGAAAAGGAAATCTCCTCCATTCTGTTTTGTTTTAATATAGCAATCTGATAGTGAGTACAAGAGTTGTCAATAAAAGGATAAGATTCTTAACTGAGAAGTAAAAGGCACTTAAGTAACTTAAATTTGTGGAAGATGGTGTGTTTTCTTCAGAGAATCCCCCCTCTTTCAAGTGCTGTCCCGGGTTTGACTTTATTGAAAAAAATAAAGTGCCCCTTTCTTTTCCCCTGTATCGGCACTGAGAGACTCGAGGGCTGAGCCACGTGCGCCCCTCGGGCTTTGGCCTCCCGTGTTGTTGCTCGGCAATGTTTCTGGCTAAATACTTGGCCTATATTAGCTTTTCCTCTTCTGCCARCTGTTACTCTTTCACTGATGGATCCCAGCGCTTTTTTTGTGGCTCAAAATCATGTGCCTTATCTCAGCATACTTCTTCTGCGTGGTTTCTGCTGCTGTTTTCTGACCTTTGYGTCCTTAGGGCGAGTTGTAAAGCCCTGCAGGTGTTCAACCTGCTGAAGTTCTCCATGTTTACATCACTCCTCATATTAAACCTCCTGTGTGACCTCCTATATCTTCAATTTRGTATGCTAAAGAAAATCGCTCTTGGGTTACACATTCTTCCTTCTAGTTTTGCATTCATTTTTTCCTAAGTTTCTTTTCAATACAGATAAAGTACTTCTATGAAATTTATGATCATACAGATTGTCTGACATGTAATACTGTGTTAATAATCAACAGAGTAAATTCTGTCTACGTGATTCCCTCTGTTAACTTATTTTCTTAATAAAACCAGTTTTGACATGGTCAGTGCTTTCTTTTGGTGAATCAAAAAACAAATTTTTTTTTGTCTGTGGTTTTGCTTGGTACCTTCTTAATCTACCCCTGCTTCTTCCTCTGACTAGATCTTTGCTTGAGAAGAGAAACTGGCAAAATAAGGAGAGGTAGAAGTCAAGAATTCTAACAAACCTCCCATCTCCAGTAACTGGAGACGTCCTCTCATGATTTTGGTCTTTGTGCCTTGATACCTGAATCTGTTACTAAAACAAAATATCYGCACGCATATGCAACGTCCTGGGAAGGAGCTGCGGTGGTGGTGTGAAGAGATGCGGTAAGCAGAGCGCGCAGCTTCCTGCCGCTGTCAAGCGGAGTCGTCTGCTGCCGTCTTCCCCCTGCCCCAMTCTCCTGGCGTGCGTTTTTCCTGTTTGCTTTCTGTGGATGCTGGTGCTTGCTTGGCTTTCTGCTCTCCAAAACAGCAGAAGACAAACGCTGCAGAAGACCGTCTAGCTTTCTGTCGTTCTGGTGAGATGAACTGATTGACGGGAAGGTCTGATAACGGCTAGCGCTGGTGTGAGGAAAGGAAAGGACGGTGCGAAAAGAGTGTAGGGAGATGGAAAGGAGGAAAAATGAGGGGAAAGGGGGAAATGTACCAGGAAAGGAGAATGGGGAGAATGAGACCTTCCCTTTCGGGTAGCAAACAGTCCGGTAAGCTCAGCTACTTGTGGAACTGCAGGCTGTGCAGTGAGAAGTGTTTTCATTTCAGAAGCATGGGATTAGGATCTGCAAGCGAAAAGTAGCAGAGTGTAAATTAAGACTGTTTAGACATGTGTCTTCTTACTGTGTACTCTGAAAGAATTGCTGTTTGAATAGGCTGTTTCAAGTAGTTAATGATTTATGTAGCAGTAACGGCAAACTGAGGTATACCTTTAATATGGTTTATAAGCCAAAAGTTCAGTCAACAATCTATGAGCATAAAGCAAACATGATCTTTTGTGGAGTGAATTTCAGACAACTGGGATTTTCTTACTGCATGAGTTAACAATGGATAAAATCAGAAGTGCAAGATGTTTTTCAAAAATGTGTTTAGAAAGAGTGGTTTAGRTTATGGAAGGAAATAAAGGATTTCCTACTTCTAGTTTAAAGTAGTATCTAGTGATAATCAGTGTTTTGTGGGAATAATACTGTAGTGTGAGAATATTCAAAGTGAAAAAGTATGAAAGAAGGAGCTGAAGTGGGGGAAACACACAGAGGAAAAATACAGAATTGACCAAAGTTGTAACTGTGTTGCCTTCTGGAGACAAACATATAAAACATCTAAMCCTTCTAAGTTGTCTCTGCCATCTTTCCCCTGCCCCACCTAAGGCAACCACCTAAACATCTAAACCTRAAGCTTGTTTGCTTGAATTGACTTGGGTTGCATCAGATCTATAATTTGTGTAATTATTGATAAAATTATTCATTTCACTCCTCCTTAAACCTGAGGGAAAACAGACTGAGACATTATGGGAAGTATCATTGGTTTAGCAGAACATTTAAAATTGTTTGRTCAGACCTTTAATACTGCTACTGCAGAAAGCCACAGATATTTTAGTGTTTTTCACTATATAAGCGTGTTTTTTCTTTAATTCATCTTTGTAAGGGTATGTAGAGCAATATATTGCTTTAGTATTGTAAATGGCATATGTCTGAGTATTATGGTGTTCTGTTACTGCTGAAAATTGACACCCTTGATTTGTAACGTTCCTTACATTTTGTTTATGCAGTAGGTTGCTTAAATGTAAAAACGTTTTTGGACTTAATACGGTGTAGGTTACTGGCTGAAGGTAATTAGCTAGAGTGCATGGAACTAAATCGTTCTTAAGATGATTTCAGTAGAACTACGTTGTGAACGTGCAGATCCTACTTCCGACTGACACGCGTAGCAAGAATTTTGCCTTCCTTCACTCTRTCCCTCAGCAGACTAGCTGTCCAGCTTTAAAACAAATGCATTTTTCTTTGCTATGAATTGGTAAAGAAAATAAGCTTTAAAACCTACAATGTACCATTGAATTTTCAAGTGTTGTATTCCCTTTTCTCTAYGTAGAGAACGTTTGGGAGATGGGCTCAATTCTAAAAGCAGTTTATACTTCATCACTTTAATTGACCCGTCTAGATTTAATTGTTGTTTGTTTTTTCTTTTAAAACATGAGTATTTCTAAATGAGATCAAGTAAACCTCAGAAGGGAGGTAATAGTTAGGCTGGTATAAGAAACAGCTTATTTATATTTGCATGGTTCTGGATATACTTCTWCCTCTTGAATGGAAGAAGTATCCACAATTTAGCAACTGACTTGCACAGCACAGGAGGTCTAGGCTCACTAAGCAAAAGTAATTCTGATTACATATTTAAGCTATAAAAGGTAATGTTTAGTCTAAACTATATTTTTTATTGATGAGCATAAGAGAAATGCTAAACARTTGCCGTAATAATGGAAAAGATACTGTTATCAAAACCTATTGTAAATACAAAGTAAATTACTCTTATCAACCTTTTTGAGGTTCTGTGTTAAACATTTCTTTCCTAGCCTGATCTGAATACATTGTGACTAGAACTCACTCCCTTTGGTAGAAGGCATAGTGTTTTTGCTGCCTTCCCATTTGCTTCTCAGTGCGACCTAATACTTTTCTTGATTATTTCTGGCCATCTGTGGATCACTTTGAGCAGTTTTTTTCTTCCTTTCTGATTTAAATCTTTTGAATATTTATAAATATTTCTCATCTTTGTAGACTTTATCTGGGATTTGAGGTATATCTGGACTGTTAATGGCAAAGAATTAAGTGGTGCCAAATGTGCTTTTTGGAACAAAGAGGCTTCATGGTGGTGACGGTGCACCAAAATTTTGCTACTGCTAGCCTGCGTGCATACATTCAATTTTCCTGATCCTGCATTGAAAGCCAGTCCTTACCGGCCCTAATTTTTCTTCCTGCTCTTTCTTTCATATTGTATCTACAATTACTGATCTCTTACCCTGCATAGGRGTGAGAAACTTTGCATTAGGCACAGTTAAAACATTTTTATTACGCTAAATAGAAATGCAGTCTGCAGTTTTCAAAGGAGCATGAAAGTTGATCTTGTAAGTCAACTTTTAATCAGAATGATTAATTCCATTCAAATATAAATCTTTCGTGATTTGGAACACAAAGGTGCAAATTAGTTGTAAAGGAATCGATTCATACAGTAATTAGTGTCTAATACCTTTTTAATCTGCAGGTTCTCAGCCTTTAACTGGTACARTGTTCATTGAATAGTCAAACTATTTTTTTTTCATTTGAAGCTTGAAAACAGCAATTATTGTCATTAAAAATGAGGAAGATGAAATTCAAAGGGCTTGACCCAAGCGCATCCTGATGGGGGGCGGTCACGTGAACGTGTACATGGCTAACTAGCAATGTCTGTCGTGTCTGAAATGACTGAAAGTCTGTCAGCTCTGAATGTGCATTAACATATCCTTATTTCTTTCTCCAAATTTTGAAAAGATCTCAAAATCATTTACAGACACTGTGCAAAGTTGTTTGCTATGTTAAACTGCCCTTTTGCTCTGGAATTCAATCAACGAGGGTGGAACTGCTAATATGAGGGCATAGCATAATGAAATCAGGTAAAGGTTATGTGCTTCCTAGGCAGGAAAGGTATGTGCCGGAATAGCTTCCACCCTATTCTCCCAAATATTAAAAACTGTTAACAAATACAGGAAATGTACTTTGCTAAAAATAGTGTAGTGTGGAGATGTACCATAATGTTTGTGGTATAATTTGCTTCATTCCTTTTCTCTCAAAGCATTTAACTCAATTCTTGGGTGATTTAGTTTGTAGTTTTGCAGTGTATTTTTTCTAGTACGTTTTGTGTAGAAGATGCTAAACAAATCTAAGTTGTACTGTGTTTTTGTTCACTTGTGTAGTGGATCTGTGTTAAATGCTTTATGAAGCAAAAACTAATTCTTGTTTTTTCTTAAAAAAAAAAAAAAAATCCTGTATGATTTTACTGCTTTTTCCATGAGACGGTAGAACTTCAGTCGCACATTTTAGTCCCTCCTAGATGCTTACCAAAATGTAATAGGTAACTAATAAAGTGTCATGACGTTGTTAAGGACTTCTAAGTCATGTACTTTTTCATAGTGTATTTTGTTGTTCTTGTAACAAATGAAAATGCATGAGCTTTGTATGAAAAAATTGCTACATCATATATATTTTTTAAAGTTTTAAGTTACTGTGATTTGAAGTTCTACTATGCATATATTTCATCTGTAGTAGCAAATTAGTCTTTTTAGTTGTCAAGTTCTTTTCCTCTGCTCTTTGTCTTTCCTGACAATTTTTCAGAGAGCACTCTAGTTTCTTGGGCTGCATTTCTTTTCTTTTTTCCTTTTTTTTTCCTTTTTTTTCTTTTTTAAGTCTTGTTATGTGGATGCATTTGTGAATTTGAGATACAGTCCTTGGGCGACAGCTCCATTAATGAGAAGTGTACTGTCGCACTTAGAACAGAGGACTTGAAGTTGGGATTCCAGTGATCTCATTTTGACTCTTTTACATATTAATTGTGTGATGCTGGTGAAATGATGTATATTTTGGCTTTCCAAAGGTGCTGAATGTATCCAGCTTCCACTGAGTTCGTAGTTTTTTTGAAAAATTAAGCCCAGTAATGTTCAGTGTCTACTTTTGTTAGTCTCTGAAATCGGTGTAGTATGTGATAGCTATTGAGAGACTTGTATGAAATAAATAATCTTTCATGCAATTGTTCCCTTGTTAGATATACACACAACATTATTCTTTTTAGGAAGGGGCTAAATGAAAACTTTTTAAATAATGAAAACTTTTGTTTCCTGTCTGCAAGTAAGGTCTGCTGCAACACACAGACTTTGACAGACAATCATTATTTCTTATGTGAATCATGATTATTTCTTATTAATCAATTTTGGAGTCACATTGAATGTTTGTTCTTATGGGTTTTGTTTTTTGGAAACATTATTTCTTCAGAACTCAGCTTTTATATAAAAAATATTTTTAAAGGTGAATTTATGATGGTGAAAAATGTTTGGCTGTGCTGGAAGCTAAAATTTCTAATAAACACTGATAATCCTTTATGATATAAAAGGTAACATACATGATCTTTGTCATATGATCTGAAAGTTAAAATAAATGAGTTAAGCTTTCAGATTAACTGCTAAAAGTTTTAAAGTTGATAATCTGTTGCTTCAAACATTCTGGTTTCAGCTAGCTGCAACTAAATTTAAAAAAAAATTGTGCAAAGAAAACTTGAATTTCTTTTTATATAAACAAATTGCTGCCTTCCTCTGTAAATGTACTTAAAGTGCTGCTTTTTCTGAAGGGTGTTTTCAGCATCACCTGTGCAGTGCAGTGCAATGATGCCTTTATTTACGTGATACCAAATATTTCTTTTTCACTTTTGACCCCATGTTATGTAAATGTTATGCAATTTATACACAGTCACATATATCTATATGACATAACAGCAGTGATTTAACATGTAACACTTTTTTGATTGACTCACTTCCTGTTCAGAAATTAAATCACATGAAGAATGAAATGACTGTCATGTGTTGTGTGTTGAGGTTGCAGAATTCAGTGGTTCAAGACAGCAAAAAGCAGACCTGTTTGTTTCACCACTTCAAAGATAAGCTATATTAATATAAAAGAAAAATGTTCTTAACCCTTCCTCCCGTTTTAATGCAATAAAAAAATATAGCTGAGATAACTGGTGTGATGATCAGGAAAAATAAAGCTGACATGACCATTGGCTTGAATTAAAAAATAATCTGCTTCTGTTGTTTCAGAGGAAAGTTCCAATCTGCTAAAATATTTAGTTAATGTGAATCTGGTGCCTCTTCTTTGAGGATTTTGCATCTCTTTGCAAATGTAATGTAAGCAGAAGGGGTAGAAGAAATATAGACAGAAGCTGAAGGGGAGGAACTGCCCCAAAACCTGCTGGAGTCGAGAAGGGAGYGCTGGTCTCCCAGTCCTCTGTTCTAACCTGGCGGCTTGCCTGCTGCGTCGCTCCTCCTTAGACCTACTTTTCTGTGTGAAAAGGAGTTTTACATTATTTACAATAAATGCTAACTTTTTTTGTTTTTTACTTCCCTCTTTTAAGGCATCAAGAGGCAGCTAAAATCCAATGCATTTTTCAAAGTTTGTGTGTTCAAGATGAATTTGAAAATTAGAACTATTGAAAATTAGAACTGTAGTAGCCAGAGTAGTTTCAATTTAGTGTTTTTTCCCTTCTGTGATCATCACTTTTTACAAGTACTATTTTAATTTCCTTTCTTTTGAGCTACCTCTATTTTGAAAATATTTGTTCAATTAAATTGTGGGTTGGGGGTTGCAACAGTAAATAGTAGTGGGGTTTCCAGATGAGCATATACACATATATTTCACAGAAGGGAGATATTATGCAGGAAAAAAAAACTGATCGTATGGAATTTAGTGAGTTTATCAAGTACTATATTAAAAYGTTAATATATCCTACTTGCATTATTGTCAAATTTTATGCTTATGTACAGGAACTTGACAAGAGGAGTTGGTAGATTTAGAGAAATACTAAGAGCTGTTGAAACAAGAACTACACAAAATCTGCGAATGGTAAGTTATACTAAGCCGTATTCCTATTGCAATATCTGAATTCTRTTAGGCAGATAAAATGTAAATATGGTGGATGAGTTAGAGCCAAATAACCAGACTACAGCATACTGCTCAGGTTTGTTACCCCCCCGTTTTGAAATGCTACGTTTTGTTGTTATAGTGAATGATTAATACAAAAAGGAATGCTTGATAACTATCTTTTCTCTATTTCTCTTTGTTATTTGTCATTACAGTTAAAAACTAGTAGTCTCTAACCATATTTTCAAGCTAGTCACAATTGCCCTATTTATGACTTACCGGAGTTTCACGAGTTTTGTCTTTCTGTAATGCAGTGAGGGTAAAGAGCAGCATCTCTGCTTGTGTTCTGTTAAGTTGAAAGCTACATAGTTATCATTTCTTTTTTTTTTTTTTCTTACTGCTTTCTAAATGAATATCTTAATACTAGACTTTTTTAAAACTTGTGGAATGATCATAATAAAGATGATTAATTTCTCAATTGATGTAATAACTGATTCCTAACAAGCATATTAAAATTATTATACAGAATTTTAATGGAGAACAACAATACAAAAATTARTACAATAAAAGATAAAGAGCTTCTTATGGTGTAGGAATTAAAGATGGAAGATATAGCTTATATGGTACTGCCCATGGCTTATATTACCCATATGTTGCTGAGAAATGCTACTAGTTTTGATAGAAATGCAGAGGTTGTTCTCGTTCTATTACACTGTATTGTACCATTTCTAAGATACTAAACTCTTATTTTTTCAGGATTACCATATATAGCTTGCATGCATATGTACAAAACATTAAAAAGTAGATTACACTGATACATATTGTAGAYACATATCTCGATTTTAATAGATAAAATCACTGAATTGTTTGCTGGTGCTGTTTTTCCATTGTTTTTGCAGAATCAAAGTGGGTACTTGTGACTTTCAAAAACTACTTTGCCTAGTATTTTGGATGTTTTAAACTGRTAGAAAATATATTCTACATTGCTATTCTTTATTTGAAATAGTCCTAGTGTTTTTTTGAGACTGTTCTTCATAATCTAGGGAAAATATTTGTCTCTCATTTTTACAGACGATAGCAAGACAATTAGCTGAAATCTTGTTACGAGGCATGTGTGAACAGAGTTACTGGAATCCACTTGAAGATCCTCCTCAGCAGTCACCCCTAGATGATCCCCTTCGAAAAGGTTCAAATACGAAGAATTATGCACTCAGTAGAAGACCTCGGGTATACACTGGAGAAAAGTATGGCTGACGTTACATCTCTCTTGTTTCTGAAATTGCAGTTGTTGTTCTTTGCATCATGCAATTTAGTTTATATTGTTGAAAATGAAGGAAAGGTTGAGAAATGTGAAGGTCTTTCCCTGCTCTGCATATATATTGTACAAAGAGAACCAGAGCAACCTGCTTCTCCAAAGGGAAGTTTGCACTGTGTACATGAGACCTTTTTGTCCTCACTTCCTAGAATATGATGATGATCTATAGTGGGGCATACGCTCAACTCAGTAGCTCACCTTACACCTCGGATGCAAAAGAAATCATAGTGTGTACGGCAGTGTCTTTCTGCTACTTGGAGTGATCCACTAGTGCACTCTCGCACCACTTCTGTTGTGTATGAGTGGCTTGCTTTAAAGTGGTTTTCTGCCTGAATGTTTTGAAACAGCAAATTTGCAATATATCCTTCTGAAGAGGAGGAAAAGCAGAACTTGTGTATCTTTATCTTCTGAATTGGATGACAGTTCTGAGTGTCAAAATTTCGGAGGTTGTATGCTGTTTCTAGACCTTTGTGTTCTGCTTTATCATAGAAAGGAGAACTAGTAATATGGAGATTCAAATTTGTTACTGAAACACGATGAAAAACGTACTTAGCAGTTTATCTAGTAGTTGCAAAGAATTTATTTCCCAAGACAGTTGCCTGTTCATTTTAAGCTAGGTTTGGCATTTCTCTATGATGTCACCTTTTTGTTGAGGCTTTTTCTTTCATTTATTCAGATAAGTGATATCCCATGCTTAATTTTCATGCAGCTTTGGTGGTCCCTTCTCTCAAAATGTGTGGGTTTTTGTTGTTGTTGTTGTGGTTTTTTTTTTTAAACACCAATCACTGTTAGTATTAAACAAGGATAGCCAGTTTTTGAAATATTAACTTAGTCTGAAAATATAATAGCTGATTATTCCTATCTGATCAAATGAAAATTGATTTCTAGGATAAAGTCATGTTCCTTAGTCACACTTCTGAGAGTCACAAAAAAAAAATCTATCTTTAAAAGTTTGCTATTTATTATAGTATGTGGATGTGGCTTATTACATGGAAGTAATAAGTTCATTTCAATTCATGGTGATGAAATCTTAACCATTCTGCACCATCCTTTTTTATTTCACTGATATTAAGTTTCATCGGATGACGATTTGTGTGCTTGTTTTAGGTAATCTGCAATAAAATTGTTGCACTGCTTTGCTTGTATTTTTCACATGAGTACTTGTGGGTTCACCTTATTAAATATGGTCAACAACTAGTGCCTGCTTGCTTTGATATGTATGGGAGAGCACAGTGAACCAGAGAACTGATGAACAGATTATAGCAGTAGAGATAATGATCTGGTCAATGTTGCAGTATGCTGCAATATGACAGTGAGTGCTTTACTAATTTAATGCAACTAGAGAAAACTGAAACAAGAAACTCTATTTAAATATGAAGGAAAGCTTTTTTGTGGTGATGGGTGATCTAGCACTGGAAGAGATTGCCTAGAGAGATTGTGGAGGCTCCATCTCTGTAAATACTCAAAACCAAGCTGGGCACAGCCCTGAGCAGCCTGCTCTAGCTGACTCTGCTTTGAGCAGGTGATCTCCAGAGGTTCCTTCCAACCTCAAACATTCTGTGATTCTGTGAAATTGGTGTCATATGGGGTTGAGAGAGGTTAAGTTTATCATCTGTGGGTTTGTTTTTGTTTTAAAATTCTTTTCTTCAAATGACTTAGTTTTCTGCGAATGCTCTCCAGCTTTATGATTAAAATTCAGGAATTCCTGAGTTTCAGTCTTGTTTGATTGTCCATGTCTAAGAGGTTAAGTCATTAAAAGGCAATGTTTGGAATTTTTAAAAAGTTGCAGGCTTAGAATTGAACATTCATTTTGCTGAAAGAATTACCATGTTTCTCTACAGATATAAAATTAACCAACTGTACTCACGGCCAAGCTTTTTGGTAAAACAAATACCTAGTTTGTATGTACACCTTGATCGCTGCACTTACAGGTAGACGTGTGTTGCCAAACACTTGCTTTATTAGTTATTGATATGCCATGAAAATTAGGTCAGTGATGCAGCTACTTCCATTTTTGCAGTTAAATTTGGAGATGAAACTTACCCAGTTGGGATTTTTAACCTGTAAGAATGAAAGATAGGCTTTTCTATGAAGAGCATTCCTATGTAGTGGCCACATCTTAAATATAGTCATCTTAAACTTGAGAATTAATGATTCAGAACAAATTTTGGATACAGAAACAGATACGGAATAGTTCATTTGTCATACATCTTTCTTCACAGGGCAAATGAAGGCCATTTCACTTCATGCCTATGGCTTTTCTTTCAAGAACCAAAGAAATTTTTCAGCTTTCCTTTGATTTTTTTTTTAAAGTCAATTAATAGACAGTCTTTGAGGTGACAGACTATACTGTCTGTGTCAATTTTACTGATGACCTTTATGCTAAATGAAAATTGCTTACACAGACAGTAGCATCTCACAAAACAGGCTTACAGAAGAATGAATATTAATTTATTCTCTACAAACATTTCTGCAGAATCTTGTTTCTGCTATTTTTAATCTTTTTTCCTAATATCCTGGTTGAGGAAAGGATTTATAAGGAAAAAACTCTTATGCTGGGTCACTTATTTTCCTAAACATTCGAACAGCTGCCTGGCTTCTCACAGCAAATCCTAAAGAATGGTCTGTTCTTCTCTAATAGGATTTTAGGAGACAAAATACTGTGAATCCTAAAACAAAATCACCATCTCTTCAGAATTTAAGGCAGATGTGCTTTCATAAGTGAACTGTTACAGAAGCTGACTCTTCCGCACGTAACAACAAGGTTGTGTTATAAAAAAGCCTTTCATATTAACTACTAAGGCATATATACTGCAAGAGACTTCAGTCACTTGAGTTACGTAGCTGTGTTTATTGAAGATCTCCGTTAATGATTATTTCATACAACAGAAAACCCACATAATTATACTATAATTATTGCTAGCAAGCAGAATGGCCTTTATCTAGCCGTTCTCACAATTCTCCTTCCTTACCCAGAATACTTACAGCAGGTTTCTCAGGCTCAGTCTTTCAATGTTATTTATGTTCTTTTCATTCATTCTCAACACCTTTCTGTAGAAACATCCTTCTTTGCAGAAGTGGGGCTTTGTTCAATATGGTTTTGCTGATCTTGAGTCATGTAAGCAAGGATTTTCACAGTCTCAACACAGCATGCAGGTAAGACATGCTTCCTGTGCTCGCATCAGAATGAGCAAAAGTACCAGATCAGACAGGATGAGTCATGCCTAATATCTCATCTCCAGCACTGGTCAAAGGCAAGCACCTAAGAGAAAGTATAGTAGTTTTTCTCTAGGTACTTGCTAACCTTCCAACTTGTATGAATCTGAGAGATTATTGATTGGTTTTGAATGTGCCGCTGGAGGTGTTAATTAAGGGTACTTCAGCTCTTAGGAGGAAGGTGAATAGAGTATGATTAATACCACTAGAGTATGATTAATACCACTTATGATATTACAGATCTCTGTGTTATTGCCTCTTCAGTTTTCTTTATTTGCACTTGAAGCTGTGTAAAACCTCTTGGTCTGCCGCTGGGTGCTAGGCATCTCTGCTCTACTGTGTTACCTGGGAACTACTTTGCTTCTATGCCTGCATCACTTGGGACATGCATGAACTGGCTGATCATCTAAATTAAGCTTTTGCATACACGAGTTAAAGGAATTTCCCCCTAATTTCTGCATGAGGAGGATCTTCAGTGTTTGAGATAGGCATCAAATTATTCTTAACAAAAATATATTCAAAGATTTATGAGAAAATAATGTCTGTTCTGCTTTTAAGAATAGAGTTTTTTTGTTTTTTTTTTTTTAAGTAGTTCCCTTCATGCCATCTTCCTTGTATCCTCTGAGAAAGTGATTTCCCCAGGAACTATTTCCAGATGTTTTATTACTTTCTGAGGACCACTGCCAGTCAATCAGGCTAAATCAGCTTCCAGGGTGCTTTATTCTGCTTTGGAGACTGGATAGGTAAATGGGGAACCCCATCTCTGACACTTCCTTTTCATTCCTCATCCTCCCCCGTTCTGGGTAGTTCTTAYTCATGAGTAAAGGTGTTTTGAAATTTCTTTGTTATGAGGAAAGATAAAATGGGTCTTCTGAGATTTAAAACCTCCTTCAAAAACAGGTGAGCAACTTGCATTAACAAAAACAACCTGGCTGCCTTTCTCCTCAAAACTTCAGGGACGCAATCTCTGGGGTCCTTCTTGCTGTATATTACCAGAATGCTTTCACAATCTTGCTTTCAAACACCCTGGAGATCCAATGTGTTTTACTTTCCATTTCTTTTCAGAGATTTCATTACTACCAAAGCTTCTGATCCATTGAAACTCCCCAAAAAGTGGGGGGGGGAGGTAGTGTTTTAATCTCAGGCAGGTTTACATTCTTGTCAGTAATTTATTGTAGTTCAAGCACAATGCTTGGGACCATATGAATTGCTTATTAAACAGTTAACTGTGAAATCATTGACCTGAATGAAGATGAAATATTCCTTAGGCTGATTCAGAAACAATTGACAGAAAGTCTGGAGAGTTAAAATGCAGTTGCTGTTTGTGAGAAGGAGAAATTTGTGCTGGTCATCTACCTGATGCAATGTTCTAAAGTAGTCAGAAGGCATCCAGTGTTCACAGAAAACAGTTAAGTCTGCATCCTAGTCTGATGGGAACCTTTAGTATTAAGTCATAAGGAAATGTGTGCTTCAATGGAAATGAATATTTTAACTGCTTGGAAATAACAGTGGTTATGGCAAGAAGATAGAGACTGCTGTGGCTCTATTTTAAAACTTGTCAGGTAGTGAACACAACAGGAAAACAATTCTCAAACATATCTGATGAATAGGTAATAAAAAATATTTATCCAAATATTGCMTAAAATATAAAAGTTATCTTGCTTTTGTGAGGGAGTCTTGCTGACAACCTTTGAATCAATGAGGTAGATGCATCTCAGATACAGTTAGGTGCCAGAGGCCAGTTAAGCTATGGATATATATTTAAAAGTTGTCAAATTATGTAAATTTTGGGGACATTTGGATGTATTCTTTATCTCTGACAACTGTGGTGGTTTTGTTCTCTTCACTTTGTTTTGCCAACATCTTTTTTTTTAAATGTAAATTTAGAGCATTGCAAAGAATGAATTTTAACTTTTTTACGCATATGTAAGTTGTTCTCTATTCTCTTTTCTGGAAAACTTCGATTCTTACCTTTTTTTTGTGTAAAGTACTCCTGAGGCTAATACGTTTAGCTTTAATAATTGAAATTTTCTTTTGAACAGCATCTTTTGCCCTCAAGAAAATACAGAAGAAGCCTTACTGTTGCTGCTTATTAGTGAGTCTATGGTAGGTGAATTGATTGAATGCTTTGATTTTAATGCAAATAGAAATTTTTTTGACATGTCTTGATTTTGACTTATTTACTACCTTTCAATTCCTGTTAGGAAAGCAGGCAATTACTTCTGAAACCCAAGCTTCTGCTCCTCTGAGCCATCAGGAAGAGCTCTGAAAGCATTATGAATATGAGTTTCTTTCTCCTTTAAAGTCAGAGTATATTGTCTCTGAGCAGAACCTAGCTTCCTTCTAGCCATAGCCAAGTGAACCCCAAACCAGGTCTTTCACTTGGCATCACTTATCAGTATGAACCACTGTTACACCATCTGTTGTCATTCAGCAGACAGACTCAAAATGTAAGTTGTTTTTGTTGTACACACCAAAACCGAAGACTACTACATGACTGTAATAACATATATATCACCAAAAATTATTTTCCATTGTACATTAAAATTCAGATGTCACTCAAATTTGTAAATTTTGTGTTGTACAGGATTTACACAGCAAAGGCTGCTGTAATTTTTTTAATCTCCTCAATAGCCAGTTCCTTTCAATTGCCCGTGCTTGTGCCATTTTACCAGAGTTCCATATTTTTCCTTTAGCACAATTTTATTAATCATCCATCAGCTGCCATGTACTGATGTTCTCCTACGGGGTCAGTTATATATTCTCAAACGACAAAAATGAAAAGTTTTCATTTTTCATCCTCTTTCAGACTGGAGGGTGGAATCACTAGAATCTCAGAAATTGTTTAACAGTCTGTCTCACAGAACATCAGTGAGACTCTGTCTTTTAAATTATATGGATGATTGGACACTTTTAAACTCTTTGGCAAAATTTCTATTTTGATACAGCTGAGTAAGAACAGTTTAGTGATCAATGTCTTACTTGAACTATTTTGAAGTTAAACATTTACACTGCAATACGAACTCCTTCGTTTCTAGTGATCTACTTTGAAGTGTTCGTGATAGGATCTGCCACTGGAGAGCTAGACTGAGCAAATGCTTCCATGGACAATGTTGATTCTGTTGCGTTGTGCACTTGCCACTGAAAGGGAGCCTCAGAGCTCCTGTAAGGTGCCTGAGCAGCTCTTGGCAATGTACAGAATTCAGTTACGGTATGAAAGCGGAAGCTGTCCCAGTTGTGCAGAACCTCAGACTACTCATCACAGTGTTTGCATGTGTGCTTCCTTGCCTATCAGCACTAAGAAGCCAACAAATTAAAATATTGCCCTTGTAAGTCTGCTTTCAGGTTACTTGTAACTTTTCCTTTATATGTTAGGTCTATCTAGATGTATCAGATGTTTGTCACCATAAAACATTGTGCCCATATCAAATCTATTTATTTGTAAATAATTACTGCAAACTACATGAGGCAAAAGACTTTATTTCAGGAAGAGTGTAAAATTATATGTGACTTTGGCTAAGCTGTTTGCTCAGAAAGGAAGGGGAAGACTAAGCATAAAAATATTATTGCCTGTCTGGAAATTTTCAGCAGAAGTAAGAGAATTCAGTGCATGCTAACTCTTCCTAGCTATAGTAGTTACGAAGTATCTGATCTATTATTTTGAAGCAAAAGAATGTTTATGCTATCTTCTGTAATCATTATGTTCTTACATGATACAGAAGATAGATTAAACATTGTTGAGAGATGATATGGTACTATCCAAGTAGTAAGTACAAGCCCTTGCATTGTCTATGAATGAGAAACACACAAACAAGGCTTCAAAACTTGTGCCCTTTACGAATTTATTTAAGAAAAATACTGGAAAATAGAATGAGAATCTGACATGTAAGTAGCATTTTTTGTAAATAAGAGTAGTCAAATTATTGTTTGCCTGCTAGCCCTAAATCATACTGCTAGTTTTAGGGAACTGTTGCACTCTACCATCATAACTTATTTGGATTAGATCTAGTGTGGCATACATCCAGAAAATTGGGCTCGCCGGTAGACTATTAATGCTACTTTCGTGTCACCTTGAGTTCCCTTAATTTCTGAATTCAGAAAAGATACTTTGATGAGTAAAATATACATTGTAATCTTCATGAAAGGAACGCTCTGGGAAAGATTGTTTTGTACTTTTTAACAATCCTAATTCTCTTATAGGCAAATTTCAGTACAAAAAGCCTCCTTTAGCCACTGACTGCTTCTRCAGTGCATTATCATGCATAATGTTGAAAGTTGGCTGCAGCTCTGCCATCACTCTCATTGCAAGATGTCTTTGTCTAACTTTACACTTGCAAAGTGCAGACCAGCCTTTCCTTACCTCAGCAGGATTTACTTTCAGAGCAGGATCTGAAGGGCTAAGATCTGCAAGTTAAGTGGGTATACATGCTACTGCATGCTAGCTGAGCTGTGGCAAACATAGCCATTRCTCTAAGCACATGATAAAAGGGTTGAACATAACTTAATTTTCTCACAAGGGGGAAAAGGTTATGCTGCTCCCATTTGCTTCAGGCATGAAGGGGAGGTGTGGCCCACTGACACGTTGCAACTTAAGTAATTGGCACAACTTTATTGTGTCTGAGTTCTCGTCAGTTCTGAAACACTGAACACTTAAATTATACATAAGTATATTGTTTTATAAATACATGGAAAATGATCATGCAAATATATCTGGAAGATATCTGCAGTACTTACAAAGCACCTTCTCTTTAGTATTYCCTTGGTGATGTAAGCCTTTTTTTTCACAAGCAGTGTTAGTTCATACCATGCTTTGTATTTGCAAGGAATCAAATCAGCCAGAGATTAAATACAGACTTATAAAAGTAAGAAGATAGAGGGTCTTTTCAAACCATGCTGTAGATTGTTCAGTTGGTAAATCCTGGAATGCATGTGTGTCTTATGCTCTACGTGTCTCTGAAAATTTCTCTTGCAGTCTTTGATTTTTCTGATTTTAAAGATTTATTTTCAAGAGTCTGAAATGTTACCATGTTATAGTAGAGAAGCAGTTTATTTGGTCTTAATGTGTCATTTCCCCTCCCTGAAAAAGGGGGAAATAAGCTGTCCATTTTAAGTCAGTGATTAAAAAAAAAAAAGGGAGGGACCTCAAACTCTGTGTGCTTAAAAAAAAGGGGGGGGGGGACAAGAGAAGAGGGGATTTTTAGTTTCTGACTTCAAACTACCAGATACACTAACATTTGTATCAATAGGCATTTCAAACATGAGGAAATCTATAAAGAGAGAAGATACCAAGATATGGTATTTGGAAGGGTTGGTGGTATAGTGGGTGAAGTACTGGACAGTGTAGAATAGGTGGTCTTAGTTACTGGGAGATCTGAATTTTATTCTCTGCTCTTTAATAGGATTCCTCTGTGAATATAATTTATTTAATCCAGGACCTCAGTGTCCTCTGTTCTCAAAAGGAAAAGTTTAATTAAGGAATTATACTTGCCATATGCCTTCTCAAAAAGAACTTGAAAGTACAAAGCCTTACTGCAAGGCTGATCTGATTCCAAGCTGTGCTGTTGACTAGAGGGAAGTTCTGTGCCAGTTCCCTTCTTGGTGATAATTCCTGAAGAATGATTGTGTGTTTATCCTGGGCAGGATCCCATTCACAAGGGAGAGGGTACTGTCACAATCTCTCAAAGAGAAAAGAAATTGAATGCCTTATTAGGCATTTGAATATCCTTCCAGTATGTGTTTTATTTGCATACAAAAAATAGAATTAAGTTTAAAAGGATGTATAGTATAACAAAACTTCTTTGGTTTTTGAGAACTCTCATAATTTTACATAAATTACATAGTTTATATAATTAGAGTCAAGTGATTAAAATATGTAAATATAGAAGGCTAGCACTTCTTAATGCATTGGTGTAGATTCATACTGTCTTTAAAGTAGAATCTATAGATTCCAATTCTAACATCTATAAAAATCTATAGATAAACTTACTTGAGCAAAAACACAGGTTGGATTACAATGGCTGACTTTTTTTTTTTTTTTTCTTGGCATTATGTTTTAGGCTAACCGTGACGCTGTACTGAGCAGAATACCAGAACACAAAAATGATCGTATCATCAGTTTGCAAAGTGCATCTGTAGTCTACGATTTGCTTACTATAGCCTTGGGAAGAAGAGGCCAATATGAAATGCTGTCAGAGGTGTGTCCCTGAGAGTGAATATTCAGCTGTGTTTTCACTGCTTGTTTCTGTTAATCATGTTTAATTTTGATAGGACTTAAGGGCTAAACAAATATTGGACTTTGTTCTGACCACTATAAAATACAGGAGTAGGGATTCTCTGTTTAAGGCGACTTGAGGTGGCCAAGCATAGAAATTTTATGAAAAGTATGATATTTAATGGCACAGCAATTCACATGCTTTTGGACAGAGAGGCAAAGGATGTGTRTTAAATGGAGGCAGCAGGAAGGAAAGGCAGATGAGAAGAGCTAATTGTGGAATATGTTGAAGAGTTTGGTAGAGCTAGAGATACGAACTCAAATAGCTAAACTAGAAAGGACAGAAGTAAGCAAGGAAAACAAGAACTTTTTTTGGAATGTCCATAAACCTTTGCTTTTGAGTCATCTGTTTCTGTTGGCCTGGAGAATTTAGCTGATTCCTCTTGCATTCTSATTCAAAGCTTAGAAGGCACCAAATCCAGTTTTCTTGCAACTGTGCTAATAAAATAAATGYATTGCCATGAATCTACTAACATGCATTTTTAATAAGACCTAAGTATTGTTGGATGTTTTTCTTCCATCCTGAAACATTTTCTATAGCTTATTTTAATAATTTCATAATAGATAGGTAGCCAATAACAGGATTCTAGAAAAAGGATTTGTGAGGCTTTATTTCAAAATGAATACTTCTTTTATATCAGAACATTTGGAKTATTTCAGAATCCTCAGAGTTTGTAAAATGGCTTTGGAGTTTATAAAAGAGGGAATGTATTACTTTCTCAAGTCTGTAGAAGCAGTGTTCTATCTCAGATATCTTGTGTTTGAGAATGCAACTCACTTTTTTTTTTTGGAAATGTTTCATTAGGAAATTTTTAAAGTATCATTAACATTTTTGTACTTGAGAAACAACTATATCTTTCTGGATAGAGCAAGCTCAAAACTTGCTTACACAGCAGCAAGAGCCTGTTACTGCTGCTGATTAATTGACAGTATCTAGAAGGTGTTTTTCAACAAGTTTGATAAAAAGGTGTATTCAGGGATTGATTTGCTTTCTACCATAATAAAGGATTTCTTTTAAAAAGTGCGAGAACAAAACCCCAGTTCTTCTGTTATATATTAATACTGATTGTTTTTAATCTCTATCTCCTGTGATGCTAAGCCCTAAATGCTCTTAATTTGAGCGTTCTTCCTCTTGAAAATAGTTCATAGCCGCAAATTACACATGTACTCAGTTTTAGTCAATGCAGTAGAAGGTCTCTCATGATACCCAGTAGTATGAAAGCTCACACAAGACTGTTATCCTATRAAGTAACTTGATAGGGAATATTTTTATTTGCTTGCCAGTACAAACACTACCATCTTCTTGGAGTTGTAGGCACTTGTATCAAAGCTGCAGGAGATGAGTCTCCATACACTTTACATCTAAAGCTTTTTCAGGGATAGACACTGACATGACAAGTGTTTGAAAAACAAGCTTGAAGAAGTCTCTGGTTTTGTTACTCTATAAACAGCTGGCAGAGGGTACTGAAACCTTTCATTCTTGTACTTGCATCTGGAAGAGGGGAGTGAAAGTATGTAAGTGGAACGAGCATAGACTCAAGAGATTCCCCCACCATYTCCCAAAGTGGTGTTTTTGTCACAAGGGAGGCTTTTCTTAACAGAAATTTATTTGACTTCAGCARAAAAGATAGAAATATCTCTGCTGTTATTACACAGCTTGAAGTCTAGGGCACTGCCCCAGAGGGCAGGAGGACAGTCTCTTCACAGGAAGAAGAGCACAGAACGTGCTTCATGCGCTGCTTGTGGGAGTGCTTTAGCCCCTCTGCCTGAAAGACAAGTACCACTGCTAAGTCCTTTTCCTGCCCTTTTGAGCRAAATTATGCATTGTCACTAGTGGAAGATGTTTCAGCTCTACTTGACTTTTGGATTTCAATGCATTTTAGGAGCTGCTTGTGTTGGTAGTGATTTTTGGTTACTGAAAGAAGCAGAATTATAAGAATCTGGAAAGATAAGGAGCCTCCACGGTTTGCCAGCATTTTAACTGAGAGTTTTTAGCCACTGCAGTTACACAGTTCCTCCTCACTCCCTGTGTGTTGTCCTCTTCCTCCTCTTCATTTCACTTGAGTTCCCTAAACAATATCAAAGCAGTTGGTAACAAAAGGTTACATATGTATTTGTAAGACAAACTCTGAAAGGCAACAAATTATTTAAGTCAAGTCCAGCAAAGCATAGATTTCTTGCTAGGTTAATGTCATACCATACAGGAAATGTGTGTGTGGTCTTATAAACAGGATAATCATGTGTAAGTGTCTATTTGACTTAACAGAAGCTAAGCTGGAAGTTTAAGTTGACTGTTTTTACTGTCCTCATCAGTAACAGTTACAAACTATAGACAGATATCAATTTTGGTATGCTTTATTAAAATTTATATCATAATTTTTATTTTTTTTACTCATGTTGTTATAACCTACTAGTATTTTTAATATCTTGCATTCTTTGCCACATGCACRTTTAGCATATTACAACTTTTTGGATTATTTTGACTTCACCCAACTAGTCAGTTTGTTGCTGTCATCTTTTTGCTTCCAGTGGTGGAAAGAAAGGCCAACCAGAAAGTAAATCCTGTTTTAGTTGTCTTAATAGACATTGCTTACAGTAACAGTAATTAACTTCATGTACAGTCATGTATAGTAATGATGAACTTTTAGAAACAGTATTAGAAAGGATTTATTTCTAATGAAAATTCTATTTAGTAGCAGTCTTGATTCTGTGATATTGTGTGATAAGAAAATGGTGGCATACATCTGTTATACATAACGAACAATGCACTTACATATTTATATGTTTTTTCAGCCTCTGCTATTCCTTRCTTCACCTCCTATTATTATGTGGGAATGCACTACATATCTGGCTTTACTTTCTGTAATATTAAGACTAAGTTTGAATGTTAAAAGTGATTTGGGGTATTACAGTTTAGCATATACATTATATCTGTTGGAGCAGAAAAGCTGCTTCATGTAATTGTACTCTGCAGACCAGAAAGTTAATTGCTAAATCAGTTTGTTTAATCTAGAAAAGTATTCCACCTTTGAACTCTCTGGAGCTGGTCTGACTAGAAAAAAAGAGCATAGCAGGARGAAATAGTTCTAACTGCCAACAGCAGATACAGAAGCTTCCTAATTAGCACATGATGCTAATTTAACGTATTTAATCTCTGCCTAGTAATAATTAATATCACTTTTGACRTTAAGTTATTAAATTGAAAATCTCAGTAGAATATTTAGTGTCATAAGAGTATTAAAATTCTTAGAAATAATATTGTAGGTGAATTTAAGCAGTACTGATAAGTATCTTGGGTGCCATTTTTATCAAGTGTTCACATTTTGGAAGATATAGGTGTACAACTTTCCTTTTCWCCTAAGTCTCACTTGCTTCTCAGASCTTTTGYWGTTGAATCCTTCATTTAAGAGTAAGTTAGTGGGTATTTATCRTTCCTCCTTTCAGGCTAAGTAGGACAGCACCTGCAAGATTATTTAAACATTATTTTTTATGAATTTTTTCTTAAATCGGATATATTTTTGCTTGTTTGAATGATTTACATTTTTAATTGCATGTATTTTAGCCATGAATCAATAAGAAAAATTTTATACTAGTTTATCTTCTTCGTAGTTTAAGAATGTGCCCTTAATGAACCATTTTCCTCCAAAAAATCAGTGTTTAGAAAGAGCCATGAAGTTTGCATTCGAAGAGTTCCATCTCTGGTATCAATTTGCATTGTCCTTGATGGCAGCAGGAAAAGTAAGTCTGTATTTGTGGATATCATTCTTGTATTGATGGCCATTCATAACAGTATCTGGTATTCTATAATTTTTTGTCTTTAAGTGTTTTTGAAAATGATGCTGATCTTTAAATCAGCTAGGTAAAGCATATGACTGAATTTTTGTCTAGTACTGTAGAAGGCATGTGAAAATCTTTATTCCAATGATWTATAACCTTAGGGGGGCTGAAAACTGAAGATGAGGGCATCTTGCCAACAACCCTAAGCAAAGCTAAGTTAGTTAAAGCAGTGAATTATACCAGATTATTTTATTCAGTAACAGCCTAATCTAAATGCTATTTTAATGAACAAGTATCGTATTTAGGTGCAAAGTAATGCTTACTCTTTTCGTTCAGAGTTTCTGGCTATTGTCTTTTTTTCTATTATTGCTGTCTTTGAGATTTTGCATCCTGCACAGTTAAACTGGGATGAATTATTTTAATCATCATTTTGTATAAGCAGAGAGCTTATGTCACTATAGGTAGCCTTCTACTTTCTTTTGCTTTTCCCTCTTCYGTTACAGAAAATAAACTTCATTTATTGTGTAATGCATAGAATTAATAGTAGTTTTTCTTAAAGATTATTCACAGTGGAGGTATTTTGCTTATCTTCAGTACGGGGGAAATGATTCGTTTATATTTTCTTTAGAAATCATTATTAGAAGTACATTAGTTCTTAAGGGTCTTGATTCTTCCTCCCATTCTGTATTTTACTTAGACTTATCTCTTCTAAGCTTTGATTGGATAGAAGTGAATGAAAAATGATCTCAAAAATGAGGAGTAATGCAAGACTGCCATAAACTCTTGTATCCTGTAATAGCTCCTCATAAATGCTATCGTAACTCCTGAAGAACACTGGAGCACAGCCTGTTCTGATGCCTGTGTCCCGTTCCTGCTCTTTCATTCGCCTTGCACAAATGCTGTGAGCTCACAAGCCTCTCAAAGCTCGAAGTGCACCTGAAAAACAGCCTCTAAACCATGTACCTTTGGAATTATATTATGAGCCAGTATTTCACCTGGGACACTTAGTCATAGATCATAGGGGAAAATAACTGCAGCAGTGCCTGAAGTCTTGGATTTCACTTGTATGAGTTGTAGTGACGGTTTTTTCAACAGTGTTTCATAATGATTCCTTCACATAGGGAAAATAAAGTAAAAAATGGAAATAGGAGTTTTGTTTCTGTGAAATACACTTATGCTTTTAGTAATTTCAGTGGAAAATGTTTCTAACAGTCTGCTCGAGCAGTTAAAGTCTTGAAGGAATGTATCCGTTTGAAACCAGATGATGCAACTATTCCACTCCTTGCTGCAAAGCTCTGTATGGGATCTCTCCACTGGGTAAGCTTTGCCACTGTTTGTCTTTTCAGCCAGGTCTGAGTACTCTAAAATGCAACAAAATCTTAGTTGAGGGATTTCAAAAAACACTTTTGCACAGTGACTACATACAGCTATCTGATATTAAGTACTAAGGTGCAATGTTCATTGTATTGCTTTCTTCATAGATGCATCTGTTACAATACTTTATTTTAAATATATATATATATATGTAATATACACACACACACACATTTATATTTATTTATATATATAACATTATAGCAGGTTAGGAGACTGTAAAGAGAGTTCACTAATTAACTACAAAATGTTTTTTTTTTTTTTTTTT